>NC_082640.1:151327519-151630549 GCF_028023285.1 Balaenoptera ricei
AATTAAGTGATAACAGGTGGTACCATCAGAATGCGCTGGAGAAGCTCATTAGGAGAGGCCACCAGGAGCTGGTGCTGTCGGGAAAGACCTTTTCCCAACTACAAGAGCTGCAAGTCAAGTGGAGGGTGGGGCTTGGGTAAATCAAGGGAGAAATCATTCTGGGTAGGGGCAGAGGCTCAGCAGCTGATACTGACGGAGGACAGATGGAGAGCATTCTGTTCCTGCAGGTGGAAGATAGGGCCAGCTTTTGCAGGTGCCCCTGTCATCCGCTGAAGGATCTGGGAACAAAAGGGTCAAGGGCTCCTCTTTCCTCAGTAGATCGTCAGCCCCTGATTTGAAATGACGTTATGTGCTCAGCCTACACATTCAAAGCAGTTACAAGTGAGATGTATGTAATTCCTTTCCTCTGACAACATGCTTCACTGTGTTCTGTCTGTTTCATAATTATCTACTTTTAAAAGAATTTATGGAGGCTGAGGAATAGCTGAACACTTCTTTCTTTGAACTCCCAGATGTTCTGACCAGATTCCACCCTCCGGTCCACGTTCCCAGCCATTCACCAGATCTGTCTGGTAATTTTCTAATCCTCCCCGGGACATTCCTATTTCCTTCTGAGAAATAAGAAAACAACAATGCTTCCCTAAGGGTGATGTGCTTCGGCCCGGAGGCCTGGAATCTCCATTTTAGGAAAAATGTTTACAAGGGTATAAAAGCTCTGAAAGGAAACGGCCTGTGGTTCTCCTGGGAAAGAATATGAGACCCCATCATGAGGATTTGCCATAGAATTCCGCTGCATTCCTCATCAGGACGGGGCTGTCTAGGAAGTTCATTTTGATTAAAAAATACATCAGAGCGGAAGCATGTGTGTGCATGGGCGTGTGAAACAGATCTGAGAAAAAGACAGGCAAAAATAAAGTGGAGGAGATAAGTAGAGAGGTCAAAGGCAAACACTTCTCTTTCCTTCCAAAAAGATCTCTTCAGGGTGCTTGAATTTTTTATTATGGAAATATTCAAAATAGAGAAAATAGAGAAAATAGTGTAATGAACCACCATGTACTCCTCATCCAACTTCAACAATTATCAACATTTTGTTCATCTTTTTCACTTATCTGCTCCTCTCCTTTCCTTGCACTAGAGCTGGGATTGGCCAAAACCATGGGCCAAATCCAACTTGCCTCCTCTTTTTGTAAAAAAAGTTTTATTGGAACACAGCCATGCCCATTCGTTTCTGTATTGTCTATACCTGCTTTTGCATCACACCAGCAAGGGTGAGTAGTTGTGACAGAAATCATGTGGGCCACATGCTTAAAATATTTGCTATCTGGCCTTCCACAGAAAAAAATTTGCTGACTCTACGGTAAAGTATTTTAAAGCAAATACTAGTCAGCATATCATTTCATCTGTAAATGCTTCAATATGAACCTCTAACAGATAAGAGCTTTATTAAAGCCATATCTATAATAGAATTATCATATCTAACAAAATTAATAACTCTTTAATTTCACCTAATACCCAATCTGTGTTTAAAATTCCTCTGTTATCTTTAAAAAAAGGCTTTTTACAGTTGGATTTTTCACGTCATAATCTAAATAAATTCACACACTGCATTTGGTTAATATGTCTCTTAAGTATCATTTAATCCATTGTCAGTTTTCCCTTACACCCCTCCCTTGTCTTCTTCACATTTATTTGTTGAAGAAACCAGACCACTTGTCCTATAAAATCCCCACTTTCCGGATATGGCTGGTTAAATCCTCAATGCATCATTTAACATGAACACAGTGCAGTTTTTTAAATAGGGAAGACCTTTTTAAAAACAAAAATTGAAGTATAGTTGAGTTACAATGTTGTGTTAGTTTCAGGTATACAGCTAAGTGATTCAGTTATATATATCTCTATATCTCTTTTTTCACATTTTTTTCCCTTGCAGGTTATTACAAAATATTGAATATAGTTCCCTGTGCTATACAGTAGGTCCTTGTTGTTTATCTATTTTATATATAGTAGTATGTATCTGTTAATCCCTAACTCTTAATTTATGCCTCCCTACACTTTCGCCTTCAGTAATCATAAGTTTGTTTTCCATGCCTGTGAATCTTTTTCTTTTTAATTAATTAATTAATTAATTAATTAATTAATTTTGGCTGTGTTGGGTCTTCGTTGTTGCTCGCGGGCTTTCTCTATTTGCGGCGAGCAGGGGCTACTCTTTGTTGTGGTGCACGGGCTTCTCATTGCGGTGGCTTCTCTTGATGCTGAGCACCAGCTCTAGGCACACGGGCTTCAGTAGTTGTGGCACGTGGGCTCAGTAGTCGTGGCTCGTGGGCTCTAGTACGCAGGCTCAGTAGTTGTGGCACATGGGCTTAGTTGCTCTGTGGCATGTGGGATCTTCCCAGACCAGGGCTCAAACCCATGTTCCCTGCACTGGCAGGCAGATTCTTAACCATTGCGCCACCAGGGAAGTCCCTCTGTTTCTGTTTTGTAAATAAGTTCATTTGTATCATTTTTTTTTAGATTCCCCATATAAGTGATATCATATGATATTTGTCTTTTTCTGTGTGACTTACTTCACTTAGTAGGATAATCCCTAGGTCCATCCATGTTGCTGCAAATGGCATTATTTCATTCTTTTTCATGGCTGAGTAATACGACCACAGTGCATTTTTGTGTCAGGCTACATGAGGTAGCAGAGCTTTTGGCCGTCCTCTGGTTTCCAGACCTGGCTAGGCATCCCGGTCTGACCTCCAGCAGTGGAACCACTGCTTTGAGGGTAAGAGTGTGCCTCCTTCCTTCGGCAAGCTCCATGTGTTCCTGGTGAAGCTGCTGTTTTAGTCCATTTGGGCTGCTATTTGTATATGTATAGCTGATTCACTTTGTTATACGGCAGAAACTAACACACCATTGTAAAGCAATCATACTCCAGTAAAGATGTTAAGACAAGAAAATATTAACACCATCATCAGATGGTGCTGGTTGGTTAAAAAAAAAAAAAAAAACCCACAGACTAGGTGGATTATAAACAACAGAAATTTATTTCTCATACTTCTGGAGGCTGGAAGTCCAGGATCAGGGTGCCAGCATGGTCGTGTTTGGGTGAGAGCCCTCTTCCTTGTTCGTATCTGATGCCTTCTTGCTGTGTCCTCACATGGTGGAAGCAGGCAAGGGGTCTCTGTGGGATAGCTTTTATAAGGCACTAATCCCATTTATGAGGGCTCCTTATTCATGACTTAAACACCTCCCAAAGGCCCCACTTCCTAATACCATCATCTTTGGGGGTTAGGATGGGAACGTATGAACTTTGAGGAGACACAAACATTCAGACCCTGGCAGCTGCCTGTCACAGCTCCCTGGCTTTCCCCTCACTACAGCCCAAGAGGTGGTCATGAGACCCCGCCCAGCCAACTAGAGCCCTTTCCTGGGAAGTTCTTTTCTTCCTTAGCATTGCCAAACTGGCATGATCTCAGCCTAGAGCTACCCATAGCCATGCTGAGCTTGGCCTAGTAACAAAGTCTGAATCACTAAAGGATGGTGAGGCTCCTGATAACAGCAGTCACTTGATTCTGTCCCCACCCAACCCATGGATACATGTCTGAGACCTAAGGAGAGAGAGGGTTGGGAGTAAAAATGGAATTATTTTAGTAAAATCTCTGTAAAACTGTAGCTCAAGGGCAGCACAGTGAAGAGGAGAGAATTATCTTACTGCCACTTCATCACAGAGCATCTCCCAGCTTTGGTCCAGTGAGTTCTTCAGAAGCAATACTTGGAAAGTAGGGGTGATGCCCTGTGGGAGACTTTGGTGCTTGGCCAGGGGCACTGACCCCTGGTGACATAGTGGTACCTAGCAGGAGACATGGTATCTTAACATCCATAAGCAGTACCCAGTGAAGGACAGCCAAACAGCACATAGGGAAGTTCTTCAACACACGCGAGAACTATCCCTCTTCTCCCAATTCACAAACATACTCTTTATTTTCCTATGGGAGAGGGGAACAGCTAATTTACAGAATTGCAAGTCCAGGTCTTTGGCAGAAGAGGCAAGAGAGCAGCGAAATCCAAGTATCCCTCTTGCTGTGTCCCCTTTTGTACTCATGGGCTGAGGTGGGAAACTCAGGTATACTTGCGTAACCTCAATAAAGCTGGGCCACCTCACCCTCAGTGTTTTAGTTATCTATTGCTGCAAAACAAATTACCCCAGAACTTAGACATTTAAAAATAACAGTCAATGTTTACTATCTCACACAGGTCAAGAATTTGGGAGTGGCTTAGCTAAGTGGTTCTGGCCTGGGGATCTCTCATGAGGTTGCTGCAAGCTGTCGGCCAAGGCTATAGGCTCCACTTCTTGGCTGTGGCTGGGGGATGCACTTCTAGGAAGTCTCACTCACGTGTTGGCTCTTGGTGGGGTGGGAGTGGGAGCTGGTTCTTGCCCACATGGACTTCCCCATAGGACTGCTTGAGTCTCCTCACAACATGGCAGCTGACTTACCTGAGAGTAAGTGACCCACAGAGTGAAGTAGAAGCTACAATGTCTTTTAGGATACAACCTCATATGGTCCACTCTTTCCTTTCTACAATATCCTACTGTTACACAGTTTATCCCTATTCAGTGTGGGAGGGAACGACACAAGAGCTTGAATACCAGGACACAAGGCTCACTGGGGAACTTCTTAGAAGCTGGCTAGTGCAGCCAGTCTCAGTATGGTACCATATTCAAAAGAAGTACCAGTTTCACATCCAAAAGCACTGAAAAGCAATTAGAGTCTTGACTGAAGTCTCTAGAAGAGGCAAGGAAGAAGGACTTACATTGCCCAGTGCCCAGCAAAAGTTCTAAAGTTCCTCTTCACTCATCTATTTCCCCAAAGTTATCACTCATCACACCAAAATCTCTCTTCTTCCAAACTCACTCAAATCCTCCCATCTCTCCTGTCACCCCCTCCCCACCTCAACTATGTAGCTTAAGTCAACTTCTCTCAAGTCTCAACTCTCCTCTTTACCTTGAAGCCCCAGGAACCAGGTAGGCAGCCACAAAGACTCTCGAGTGGGGCCCAGAGGGTGGAGGAAGAGGGAAGGCTGGGAAGAATGGTACGTTAACATTTTGTGTCTGTATCACATTTATACCCTAAGTGCCTAATACAGTGCCTAGAACATAGTAGATGCTCAATGTGCAGATGAATTAAAGGATGGTGGCATTTAAAAATTCTAAATGAAAATTATTTATTCAGTGGTATTCAAAGCTAATGCTATAGCAACAAATTTCCATATGGAACACAAAAATGACATAGTATTACCTTGTGTAAAAATGTTCATGATAGCGTTTCCTGGTGGTGCAGTGGTTAGGAATCCACCTGCCAATGCAGGGGACATGGGTTCGAGCCCTGGTCCGGGAAGATCCCACATGCCGCAGAGCAACTAAGCCCGTGCGCCACAACTACTGAGCCTGTGCTCTAGAGCCCGCATGCCACAACTACTGAAGCCCGCACGCTTAGAGCCTGTGCTCTGCAATAAGAGAAGCCACCTCAATGAGAAGCCCGCACACCGCAATGAATAGTAGCCCCCGCTCGCTGCAAATAGAGAAAGCCTGTGCACAGCAACAAAAACCCAAAGCAGCCAAAAATAAAAGTAAATAAATAAATTTTAAAAAATGTTCATGATAAGGGTATGAAATGTTGCTACTGATATTTTTCTATGTATGTATTTTTTTTGGGTTCTCCTCTGAATAATCCTCTTGAAATCAGAATCTGTGTTTTATTCATCTTTATGTCCCCAAAACCTGGCAATGCCTGGCTTGGGGTTGTCAGGAGTTTTGTCAATAATTTGTTTAACACTTACAATGTATACCAGACATTTTTTCAGAACCAATACATGTATTAACTCAATTAATTCTCATAGTTACCTAATGAGGTAGGTTATATTATTATCATCCCCATTTTTCAGATGAGAAAAATGAGATACAAAGAGGTTAGGTGACTTGCTGGAGGGCAAAGGCAAGAGCTGGGATGTGGACCAGAGCAGTCTCGTTCTAGAGTCTGGGACCACCCTCCCTACTACATCTACAGCGTTTGTGGAATTGAATTCAAGTTGAGTGAAGAGATCAGTTAGACCTCTTCCAGGAAAGCCTGTACATTTTCATCAGACACATCTAGAAAAACACTGGGGAAGTCCTGGAAACCACTAGTGTGCTTTAAGGTGACTTATGGATGGAAGAGAGGAAGTTGCAATGCCTCTGAGGGTGGTTGGTTTAGAGAAGGATGAAATATGTCCAAAAAAAAAACCAAAACAAAACAAAAAAAGCAATGAACACACAGAGGATTTTTTAGGGCCATGAAGATACTCTGCATGATACTATAATGATGGATACATGTTATTATACATTTGTCCAAACCCATAGGATGTGCAACACCAATGGACTTTGTGTAATTATATTGTGTCAATGTGGGTTCATCACTTGTAACAAATACACCACTCTGGTGGGGGGCTGTTGATAATGGGGGAGGCTATGCATTTGTGGCGGCAGGAGGTATATGGGAACTCTCTGTACCACCCTTTCAATTTGGCTGTGAACCTAAAACTGCCCTTAAAAATAAAATAAAATTTAAAAAACATGATCAGCAGACAAAACTCAATGAATACGAATAAAGCCAAGCAGCTGCGTTCATGTTAACACCAAAACGGAAACCCAGGTGGAGCAGGAGCCTTTTGATCTGTGGCCCTGGTCAGCTGTGATGGAGAGCTGGGCAAGTATTTGGCGGATGCAGGGTCCATCACAAGCTGTAATAGCTCTGGTCATCACAAACCTCTGGTTTTTTGAATTTGTGTTCGGTCTCATACGGATATTAATGTTTGAGCAAAATTTTAGAAATCACCACAGAAACCAGGAAGCAATGCTCTTATTTGGGAAACCAGCTAATGGAAAGTTTTATAAAATAAGAAAGAAGCTTATGTTTCAGCAGTGGGATTTGTGGCATCTCTCCCATGTTGCACAGTTAATGTCTACCTCATTTGGTACCACATAATAATTTTAGCCTTCAGAATTGGAAACTGCATAACTATTGGAGAAGTTTAAAAAGAATGAGAACATAATGATTTCCCAAATAAGTAAAGACTTTGCACAGCTGAAGCAAAAGGAAGCAGACTTATGGAAATGAGAGGCGGTGTGGCACCAGGGAGGGGCTAGGCTGGCATCAGGACACATGGGTTTGAATTTCAGTTCTGCTATTTACTCACTCAGTGTCCTTCCACGGGGCTTAACCTCACTGAGTCTTACTTTCCTCATCTGGAAGTTGAGAGGGTTGCCCTAGATAATCCTTAAGGACCTGCCCAGCCAGAAGTCTGAATCCACAAGAAACATGGTGTGGTGAAGGTCATGGCATTAGTTTCCATGTGGTTCATATACATAGTGAAGCCCACACGAAGTGTTCAGTTTGGAGAGGCAGCTTGCACACTCGGCGACATGGAATCATCTGCAAAGGAAGTGGCCTTTTGATGTGCGCCACAGCATTCTGGGTATATATCCCAAAGAACTGCAGGCAGAGGCTCGAGCAGATATTTGCACACCCATGTTCACAGCAGCATTAGTCATAATGGCCAAAAGGTGGAAGCAACCCAAATATCCATCAACAGATGAATGGAGAAACAAAATGTGACTATATATATATATATATATATATATATATACACACACACATATATATGTGATTCAGCCATAAAAAGGAATGAAATTTTGATATATGCTAAAACTCAGATGAGACGAAAGCATTACACCAGAAAAAATAATCCAGACACAAAAGGGCAAATATTGTATGATTCCACTTATATGAAGTACCGAAGACAGGCTAATTCATAGACAGAAAGTAGAATAGAGGTTACCAGGGGCTGGGGGGGGAAGAAAGAAGTGGGATTTATTGTTTAATAGATATAGAGTTTTTGTCGGAGACAATGAAAAGTTGTAGGTATGGCCAGTCCTGATGTCTGAGTGATTCCCTGGGCCCAGCAAAGGGACCTAGTTTCTGGAGCCTTGAAGACAAAGGGTAACACCCCAAAATATGGTCTCATTTTCCACTCTGTCTTCATTGGCCAAGCAGCTGCCGAGAACAAAGGCCGCATCTCCTGACACCTGGCAAAGAAATGCGGTATTGCCTCACGAATTGGTGCCCACGAATGTATTTGGGGAAGAGCTTCAAGAACAAGTGGAGGGAGAACAGTATGGAGGTTCCTTAAAAAACTAAAAACAGAACTACCATACGATCCAGCAATCCCACTACTGGGCATATACCCTGAGAAAACCATAATTCAAAAAGAGTCATGTACCAAAATGTTCATTGCAGCTCTATTTACAATAGCCAGGACATGGAAGCAACCTAAATGTCCATCATCGGATGAATGGATAAAGAAGATGTGGCACATATATACAAAGGAATATTACTCAGCCATAAAAAGAAATGAAATGGAGTTATTTGTAGTGAGGTGGATGGAGTTAGAGTCTGTCATACAGAGTGAAGTAAGTCAGAAAGAGAAAAACAAATACAGTATGCTAACACATATATATGGAATCTGAGGGGAAAAAAAAAAGGTCATGAAGAACCTAGTGGCAAGATGGGAATAAAGACACAGACCTACTAGAGAATGGACTTGAGGATATGGGGAGGGGGAAGGGTAAGATGTGACAAAGTGAGAAAGTGGCATGGACATATATACACTACCAAACATAAAATAGATAGCTAGTGGGAAGCAGCCGCATAGCACAGGGAGATCAGCTCTGTGCTTTGTGACCACCTAGAGGGGTGGGATAGGGAGGGTGGGAGGGAGGGAGACACAAGAGGGAAGAGATATGGGAACATATGTATATGTATAACTGATTCACTTTGTTATAAAGCAGAAACTAACACACCATTTAAAGCAATTATACTCCAATAAAGATGTTAAAAAAAAAAGAACAAGTGGAGGAGCAGCTGTCTTTCTATGAGACTGGAGAGAGTCCATGAAAGAATCTGGATACCGTGAAGGAGGCAATGGTTCAGGCAGAGGGAGCAGCTGCTGAGATTACTAGGAAGCTAGTCAGGAGAAGAAATGCTTGAAGAAGGAAGGGACGACTGGTTGCCATGGCCCTGGCATCTTCAGAAAACAGTAGTGGTATCCAGGGGGAGTGTGAGGGGACAAGTGAAAGACACAAAAAGAAGACAAAGCAAAAGCCCCAGAAGGCTCCTCAGGAGGATGAGATGGAACATCCATCTGTCTCTTTCTCCAAACCCAAGAAAAAGAAATCTTTTTTCAAGGAGGAACTGCTCAGGAGTGATCTTGAAGAGACAGCTGGCAGTGGAAGTCTTCCCAAGAGGAAGAAATCTTTCCCCAAAAAGGAGCCAGTTAGCGACCGACCCTGAAGGGTCAGGAAACAAGAGTGCCCCCAAGAAAAAGAAGACATTCTCTTCCAGGGAGGAGCCACTCAGCCGCTGAAGAGGCTGCTGGCAGCAAGGGCAGCAGCTCCAAGAAAAAGAAAACGTTCCAAAAGCTATCCCAGGGAGATGAGGATGGACATTTCCCTGCTGGGGCATAACCCACGGAGGTATCTCCCAACCCATCCCCTATATCCCAATAAAAACAAATTCACAAGAGTAAAAAAAGAAAAAGTTTTAGATATATATAGTGATGATGGTTACACAACCTTGGGAATGTATTTAATGCTACTGAATTGTATGCTTACAAATGTTTAAAAAGAGGGACTTCCCTGGTGGTGCAGTGGCTAAGACTCCATGCTCCCAATGCAGGGGGCCCAGGTTTGATCCCTGGTCAGGGAACTAGATCCCACATGCCACAACTAAGAGTTTGCATACCGCAACTAAGAGTTCACGTGTCACAACTAAGACCCAGCTCAGCCAAACAAATAAAAAACAACAAAGAAACAAAACCAAAACCAAAAAAAACCCCACAAATGTTTAAAAAGATAAATATTGTGTTATGTACTGGGTTGGCCCAAAAGTTCGTTCGGATTTTTCCATACGATGGTAGGGAAAACCCAGCGAACTTTTTGGCCAACCCAATATATTTTACCACAATAAAAATAAATGTTTTAAGTGAGTGTTCTGTGTGCTTCTGTTAAAAACATTTTTTTTGCATGTAAATTGGCTCTCTGTAAAGTGCAAGAGAAAGGTGAGAAAATGGAAAGGGTGGTAGCTGCTTAGTATCGTAATCCGACTGGAAAGCATGATGACTGAAATGCTTATGTGTGTGCCAGTGCTTATGTGCGTTTGGGAAGATGTGAGGAGGAACCAGATTTAAGAAAGGCATGGATTTAAGAGAAAGTCAGAAAGGCAAGAGGGAGCCAAAGACTGAATGCAGGGAGCAAATTTTCCCCCAACAGGATCGCTATCTCCAGACTCCCCAGATCACACAGAGGCCCAGTTTGCTCCTGACTCAGCAGCTGTGGCTGAATAAAAGTTTGTCTGTAATCCTTCTCCAAGGGAAGCTTCACGACTATTCTTCCAGAGCTCTTCTGCTTTTATCAGCCAAGTCAGGTTTCAGATGGGCACATTTCCTTCCACAGGTAACAGAGTCTGAACAGAATTGGGAGGTGACCTCCCTTCTCTGCTTAGGGCCACCATTGCTCACCTGTGCTCTGTGACTTAGTTCCCACTCTGTAATACACAGCTCACACTCACTATTACCTTCAAGAGCAGGAATTCCTTAACTGTGCATAGTGCTCGATAGTTTAGAGAACACTCTGGAAGCCTGCCCCCGAGAACGTCAGCTTCTTGGAGGCACGCATTCTTTTCTGTTTTGTTCTCTGTTGCATTCCCAGCCCAAGAAATAGTGGGGCCACACAGCAGATGCACCATCAACAGCGCCTGAATACGTGACAAGGGGGGGTCTCAGGGCAATGCTGGGAGGTATTTTCTCCAGATGAGAAAACTGAGAAACAGCAAGACTGAGTAACTGACCCAATGATCTGGGATTAACACAGTTTTTTTGGCTCCAAGTCTAGTGAATAAGAAGTACATCAAAATAAATGTATGTTTTTATTTATTTATTTTTAATTTTTTAAATTGAAGTATAGTTGATTTACAATGTTGTATTAGTTTCGGGTGTACAGCAAAGAGGCTCAGTTATACATTCATATATATATATATTTTTTTCAGATTCTTTTCCCTTACAGTTTATTACAAAATGGTAAGTATAGTACCCTGTGCTATACAGTAGGTCCTTGTCAGTTGTCTATTTTATATACAGTGGTGTGTATATGTTAATCCCAAACTCCTAATTTATCCCTCCCCACCCCTTTTCCCTTTGGTAACCATAAGTTCGTTTTCTATGTCTGTGGGTCTATTTCTGTTTTGTATGTACGTTTATTTGTATCATTTTGGGGGGGGGAGGGCTGCGTTAGGTCTTCATTGCTGTGCGCGGCTTTCTCTAGTTGCGGCGAGCGGGTGCTACTCTTCGTTGCGGTGCGCGGGCTTCTCATCATGGGGGCTTCTCTTGTTGCAGAGCACAGGCTCTAGGTGCCCAGCTTCAGTAGTCACGGCTCACGGGCTCTAGAACGCAGGCTCAGTAGTTGTGGCACACAGGCTTAGTTACTCCGCGGCATGTGGGATCTTCCCGGACCAGGGCTCGAACCCGTGTGCCCTGCATTGGCAGGCGAATTCTTAACCACTGCGCCACCAGGGAAGTCCCTGTATCAATTTTTTTTAGATTCCACATATAAGCAATATCATATGATATTTGTCTTTCTCTGGCTTACTTCACTTAGTATGATAATTTCTAAGTCCCTCCATGTTGCTGCAAATGGCATAATTTCATTCCTTTTTATGGCTGAGTAGTATCCTGTTTTATAAATATATATGTGTGTGGGTGTGTATATATATATATCTCACATCTTCTTTATCCATTCATCTGTCAATGGACATTTAGGCTGCTTCTGTGTCTTGGCTGTTGTAAATAGTTCTGCTATGAACATTGGAGTGCATGTATCTTTTTGAATTATGGTTTTCTCCTAAATATATGTTTTTAAATGCTCGTGAAGGTGCATGAAGCAAATACTTTGAGCCCTTTGGATGATGCTGTTTTCTCCCATTATTCTCCTCCCTCCCATTTTTCCTTGCTTCCTGTTTTCCTTCCCCCTATTATATCAGCTTCATTCTTATTCTTACCCAGCATCCAGCTCTTGGCTCTTCCAACTGTGTGAGGATACCTCGTGGGGCCTTACCCTCCTCTCCAAATGGCTTGTTGGAGAATTCCTTCCAACCACTCACGTTCCTGCCCTAGGAGGAGTGGAGTCCTGGCCAACACAACCTGCTCTGTCCTAATAGCTTCCCAGCGATTCTGTTGCTCCCCTTAGAGACAAGGTCTGGCCTCTGCCCGGCTGGCCCGCTGGTCAGAGTAATTAAAGCATTCGTTGTGTGGGGCAGAATTCCAGGCTCTTGCAATCTTTCTTTTCATATAGGACTCCAAGTCCTTAGTAAAAATCCCTGTGTGTTTACCAGTAACAGGACAAATCGATGTCATGTGCCTCCTAATATAATGCTCTGAAAAGAGCACAGCATCCTTTTTGTGGTATTCCTGCCTCAAATACATAGATCATGAGGAAGCATCAGAGAAACCCAAATTGAGGGGCGTGCCCTAATGAGACTGGCCTGTGCTCTTCAAAAATGTCAAGGTCATGAAAGACATGGAAAGCCTGAGGAGCTGCCCTAGACTGAAAGAGACTAAAGGGACATGGCAAGTGAATGCAACCATGATTCTAAATAGGGTCTGTGGAGTAGACGGTATTCTTTTTTCAAAAAATAAATTTATTTATTTTATTTATTTTTTTATTTTTGGCTGCGCTGGGTCTTCATTGCTGCGCGTGGGCCCTCTCCAGTTGCAGGGAGCAGGGACCACTCCTTGCTGGGTATGCGGGACTCTCATTGGGGTGGCCTCTCTCTCTGCGGTGCCTGGGCTCCAGGCGCGCAGGCTTCAGCAGTTGTGGCTCACCGGCTCCAGAGCGCAGGCTCAACAGCTGTGGCGCACAGACCCAGCTGCTCCGCGGCATGTGGGGTCCTCCCAGACCAGGGCTCAAACCCGTGTCCCCTGCATTGGCAGGCAGATTCTCAACCACTGCGCCACCACGGAAGTCCTAGATGGTATTCTTGAATCAGTGTCAATTTCCTGATTGTCATGGTTGTACTGTGGTTATGTTGGAGTGTGTCCTTGAACTTGGGAAACACGTACTCAAGTCATTAAGTGGAGAACAGTCGCTCTGCCTCTGAAAGCAGGATAACAGCAAAGTGGGTGGGAGGTTGGGTTTTAAAATCCAACATACCTGACCTCCATCGCAGGCCAAGTCTCAGTTTCTTCATTTGTAAAGTGGAACTAATACTATACTTACTTCAGAGGATATTTTAAGAATTCGATGAGGTAATGTTGGTAAAGAGCTTACCTTGATACCTGGCACAAGGAAGCCCTCCATAACCTTTAGCTATCTTTATTGCCTGCACATGTTTCGAGGGGATGATGAACTGTCATTGCACTAAACACTGGCTTTCCAGCTTTGTGGCTGGGACTCTCCCGGGTTCCCTCCTGGCTGCTCTGCTTTGAGACCATGTCACCGTCATCATAGGCATTGTTGTCTTTGGGACCAGCCACTAGCTGGAATTATTTTCTTAGGCCTGAATTCAGATTCCCAAGCTAAAGTGTTGAAGTCTGAAGGAAAGCTCTGGCACAGAGCCCTTGCTTCACAATCAGGGTTTCCTGTTCCTTGTGGCAGCTGGCTGGGGCGAGCTTCTATCTCTTCCTGAACAGCCTGGGGCTTGATTGAATTTCCTCTCGGCCTCCAGAGAGCATGACTCTGGATCCGGAGGTGGCCCATCTAAATCTTCTCATTTCAGAAGTTCTGGAAAGCAGCCAGGTAATCCGGTCAGTGTCCCTTAAATGTAGGCAGGTGGGGATTGAAGGTGCATGTGGGTGGCCAGACCCTGAGGGTCAGGTGTGTAGCTGCTGGGAGGGGAAGTGGCTTCTCTCTAAGCCGGACATTGGAGGGTGTGGTTTGGGCCCTACTCTGCCTCATGGCTTAAAGCACCTGCTCAGGAAGTCACTGGGGGTGGGGGTGTCCGTCGATTAGGGAGGGTGTGCTCAGCTTTCACAGACTTGATAGCAAAGCCTTCCTTGCAATTTTAATCTTCACCCTCTTTAGAGACCCTATCCATCTTGGTCTTTCAAGTATTGAATCGTTTAGATTAAAATTTTGAACTAAGTCTTGAAGCAAATATATTTATTTATTATCTCAAGATTTCTGATGGTTAGGAATTCAGACCAAACACAGTGAGGATGACTATTCTCTGCCCCATGATATCAGGGGCTTCAGATGGCAGATGTTGATGAAGCCTGGGGGTTGGAGTCATTCAAAGGCGCCTTCACTCACATGTCTGATGATTGACACTGATTGCCAGCTGGGAACCTCACTGAGGCCATTGGTGGGCTTCCTCACAACATGGTGACTCCTTTCCAAAAGCAAGTACCCAGAGAAAAAGGGAGAGCAAGGTGAAGGCTGCATTGCCTTTTATGACCTGGTGTGTTAGTCAGAGTACTTGAGAGAAAAAAAAAAAAAACAGTAGGAGAGATATATATACAATTGACCCCTGAACAACATGGGTTTGAACTGCAAGGGTCCAAGGATTTATACAAGGATTTTTTTCAAGAGTAAATACTACAGTACTACACCATCCCCAGTTGATTGAATCCTTGGATGCGGAACCGTGGATACAGAGGAACCGCAGATTTTCAACTATGTGGAAGATCAGCACCCCTAATCCGTGCATTCTTCAAGGGTCAACTGTATATATATATTTATTTTTAGGAATAGGTTCATGTGATTATGGAGGTTGCAAGTCCAAATCTGCAAAATGGGCCAGTAGACTGGAGACCCAGAGAAGAGCCAATGCCACAGTTCAAGGCCAAAAGTCGTCTGCTGCAGAATTCCCCCTTGCTTGGAGGAGGTCCGTCTTTTGTTCTATTCAAGCCTTCAACTGATTGGATGAGGCCCACCCATGGAGGGCTATCTGCTTTACTCAAAGTCTACAGACTTACATGTTACTCTCATCCCCCCAAAAATCCTCACAGAAACATCCATAATAGTGTTTGACCAAATATCTGGGCACTGTTGCCCAGCCAATTTGACACATAGAATTAACCATTACACCTAGTTTCAGAACTCACATAGCATACTTCTACCATTGTCTGTTGGTCAAGGCAGTTACAAAGGTCTAGCCAAATACAAGGGAAGGGAACACCAAACACCCCCCTCTGCCAACTCAATAGAGTAATATCAATGTCATGTTGTAAAAAGCATACGCATGTGGCATGTGGTATACATTGGTGTGGCATCTTTGGAAAATATGATGTAACAAATGCCCAACTGTGATGTAAGGGAAAAGGAAACCAATTTATAATAAAATATTATGTCTTTCAAAATGTAAATTCTCAGTTGTGGCTGCACTCAGAGTTATAGTAGAGAAGTCAGGTGTCCTGCACCTGTACACAGCATCACTTTGAATGTGAGCACCACAGTTACAGACTGCTACAGGTATGTCCCACGGGAAACTCAAAAAACATGAGTGGAGCTGCTGTGGGAGGTGTGATTTTCCAAAATGGTGAATGCTCTAAAATTCTACACAAAGCAAAATGCAATTTTCCCTCTGTTTACATGGTAGTTGTATTCCTGGGGCAGGGGGGTGGGTGGTGGGAAATTTAGGCATATAAAAGTTTGCAAAAATCACATTGTGTTTATATGTAGAGTGGGGTTAGGTTTCAAGACTCAAAGCACTATAAATAGATTGTTTTGCCTATAGGAATGTGTCGGGGAACTCTCAGACATCATGGGGGATATAAGACAATTCCTGTAGAACTTTCCAGCACATTGCAGGAGGACTTCTGGCCTCTCTGATCTTTCCCTATTAAAAGCCAATAGTGTCCTCTCCAGCACTGAGACCACCAAAAACAGCCACTATGCCTTTTTAAAACTCCTCCTGGAGGGCAGTAGCAACCCTATTGAGAAGCAACCCTATAAAGGAAGGGAACAGAGAAATTCCAAAGATTCCTGGGGAGAAAGTCTGGGGAGTATAGAAATGAATCAACCAGTGACAAAATGGAGGATGGAAGGCAAAAAGCCTCATGCCACGTCTGATAGGTAAGATTACCCTATGTGTGTGTATGTGAGTGTGGGTGGGTGGAAGGATCCCAACCCATCCCAGAGACCACAGTAGAGGCCCCACCCTGCTCATCCAGGCAGGTTCAGCCAGAAGAGAGTCCTTTTCTACATGTCCACTGTCACCTGCATCAAGGGACCCTAAGCTTGTAGGACGTTTCCTACACTTGGAGTGAAGCAAGGGAAAAAGGAACTGAATGGCCAACAGTGTTCTCTTTTTGATCACTACACCCCAATAGTTGGGTCTCTCCTTGGTTAGGGATGAAAGAGAAACCTTAGACCTTGCTGGGACTATTTGATAAAAACAAGAAACTTCAAGGTGTCCTCATTTTTTTTTTTTTTAACAAACAAAGCATCATTCAGGAACCCCTATGTTATACCTAGTGTATCTTTTAAATTCCTACCCCTGGGCCTTTGCACCTGTCAGGTGCCCTGTTGCAAAGTCATCTTCCCTTCTGAAAGCCCATGTAAAGCCTGTTTATCCTCAGTCTCACTTCCTTCATGAAGCCTGGGGTTCCCAACCCAACCCAACCCAAGGAGACCTCTTGTCCTCCCCCACATCACTCTGTCTCTTATGGACCCGTCAGACTCACGGGACTCACATGTGCTACATGCATCTTTCATTAGGCTCTTCTCTCTCACTGGATACTTTCTTAAGGACAGGACTGAGGCCGATGCCCCTGTTTCTTTGTATCTCCCCAGAGCACCTAACCCAGTGCCTTGATCAAAGTACAAATATTTTAGACTAATTCAACAGGAATGAAACTTTATAAATCCTGCCACTTGAAATATGGTGGCTTTAACCTCCTGAGGTCAAACTAAACTTTCACATCCCTGGGAATTCATTGCTGACATTTTCAGAGCTTCCCATCTTCCTGTGAGAGGCTGAACTTTAACGGCTACTTGAAACAACAGGGCATTGATTTTGTTTAAGTGGCTGTTGAGAAGGGCTGCAGGGAAGGGAAAGCTGCAAAGGTCTGAGTCGGGAAGGCAGGGGCAGCTGAGGAAGGGAGTAAATTGTCCTTGGCCTTTAAGAGGTGTGGCCCTGAATCCCTCTCAGTGAGGGAAGGCAGCGTGAGAGTCTCTTCAATCATCATCCTCAAACTTTATGACCTGTCCTCTTGTCACACTCCATGTCTAAATAGTCCTATAAGTCATTTCAGACACTCCCAGAGCCCCTGTATGGAGCTTCTCTGCCCCCAAACGGTGAGAATTTTCAGAAACCCACTGAATTACAAGAACTTCTTCATTTTAGTTTTCAGTTGGTTGGGAGGTTTTTTGGTATCACAGGTTCTGGATTTGCTGTTTCTAGAGTGTCTGTGTTCTTGTCCTGTGACCTCTTTCAATCCTCAGGTCAGGCCTCCCTGCATTACAGTCTCATAGCAGCCTGAACTTCCCCTTCTTAGCATTTGTACAAGTGTGCTAAAAACTCTGTTTTTAATGATCTGTTTAATGCCTCCTTCTCCTGCTGAGCTGCATGCCCTATGAGGGCAAGTGGCCAGGACTTTCAGGTCCACCACTGTGCTGTTGGTTCCTGGCACAGAGCGTAGTGGGGCTCGGTTAATATGCATTGAGTGGGGAAAGAATCTGGCAGTTCCTCAAAAAGTTAAACACAGAGTTGCCATACGATGCAGCAATTCCACTCCTAGGTATTAACCCAAGAGAATTGAAAACACGTGTCCACACAGAAACTTGTATACAAATGTTCATAAAGGCAATATTCATAATAGCCCCAAAGTGGAAATACCCAAATGCCCATCAACTCATGCACACATGAATAGAACGTGGTCCATCCATACCGTAGAATATCATTCAACCATAAAAAGCAATGAAGTACTGTTACAACCTCGAAAACATTATGCTAAGTGAAATAAGTCAAACACACATAAGGCCAAAACACACAAGGCCAAGCCAAAAGGCCACATATTATATGAATTCACTTGTATGAAATGTCCAGAATAGGCAAATCCATAAAGACAGAAGGTAGATTAATCGCTGCTAGGGGCAGGGGGAGGAGGTAATGGGCAGAGACTTCGCATGAGGTTTCTTTTTGTCATGATGGAAATCCTTTGGAATTAGAGAGGGGTGATAGTTGCACAGTACAGGAAATATACTAAAAAACATTGAATTGTAAACTTTCAAGTGGTGAATTTCATGTTTTTTATGTTGTGTGAATTATATCCCAATTTTTAAAAATACTGCCTTAAAATAGACATATTTATTTATTTATTTATTTAGGCCGCACCTTGAGGGACCTTAGTTCCCCAACCAGGGATCGAATCCATGTCCCCTGCAATGGAAGCGCGGAGTCCTAACCATTGCACCGCCAGGGAAGTCCCAATATACATATGTATTGAGTGAACAATTCATCCCTGAAACAAACTCAAGGGGCTCTGGATCAACTGTAAGCCTTTCTGGACTTTCCTGCTGGCTGTGGTTCCCAAGGAAAGTTGGTCTCTAAGGGGTGAGATGTTGGCACTCTGTGTGAGAAAAAGGTGTGGCTATGGTTTATCTGTGTGCATTGGCTGCCAGCACTCTTGTTGGATATGGTCCATGACTGACATTTTTATTAACTTCAAGAGAGGAAGTTGGAGAGGGAGGCTTCCACCCTTTTTTCTTGTAACTGATTTCCTAGGTGTGTCAGAGGAACAAAAACATTCTCGATATCGAGGCCAAGTACATCAGCTTCATCACAGGGGGGCAGGGGCAGGTGGCAAATACTCAAGTTAGACTTCGGATGTATTTTATTGCAGGCTGTGGAAGTTTATGTAAGAGGTGAGAGAAAACCAGTTGCTGCCACGTGGGGTCATGGTTTAGAGCTGTCACGAATCCAGAGAAATGTGCTATGTCTGTAGTTCAAACCCTGGTGGAGTGGGTGTAAGGAGAGGGACAGACATTCCGCATGTGAATATACTCAGGGGCCCTTCAGTTTGGATGAACAAGGGAAATTTTCAGGGTTTGTTCTTGCAGATGGATTTCCTCTGAATGAGAAGGGGGGACGGATCCTTTACCAGGTTATTCCTTCTTATCGAGAAGCAAAAACATCCTGAGAAAAATCAATGTGGAAAAGGGAAAAACCATTTTTGCAGGAGAGACACAGGAATTCTTTGCTCTCAACAGGCCCTGGCCAGGGCCTCTTAGAGGTCAAGACTGACCTGCAGTTATGTGCTTTTTTTAAGGTTCCTAGTATATTAAAATGTGAAGAAATGCCCCCCTCAAAAGGTTGCTGAGAACTGCAGTATATTTTAAATGTTTACATTTGACAGATTAATACTTTTACTGCAGAAAAATAGAACAAAAGTAATTATGCTTTTGCAAGATAACGCCAGGACATATTTTAAATATATGACATGAAGTGCTCTATAGGCAGTGATGGAACTCGGATTTAGAGTTTTACCCCGAACATCAACTTCTCTCAACCCTGTCATCTAGAGATAATATCCAAAGCCAGAGTAGGGGGCCCTTTGTGAATCGTGAGACCACAGCCCAGTGCCCTCTATACTCCCCCCTCACCCCTAAATAGGCCCCGTGGGCCCCAGCAGCTACTGCAGTTCACTTGGGTTGGAGTGAGATGGTGCATACTCAAAAGCTGTGTTTGTGCTGAAGCCAGTTCTTATTAAGACCTTTCTCTTCAGTCAATAAGCAGTTTGCTCTTGAGACCTTAGTATTCTTTCTGACCAATTCCATATGCTTGTTTGCTGCTGCCCTGCAGTGCCTGGGATTTTGTGGATTTTATTTTTGTTTAATTTTAGTCAAAAGCAGTAGCTTATTACAAGGGCAAAGGCAATAATTATTCATTTTCCAACTATAAACAACCAAGTGTCAAGCAGGGTCACACTTCAGCCCCCCTAGGTCTCACTTGTTGACCTGGTTCCTGTGAAGGATGTCTTTGAGGCCTCAGTCTGCTCTGGACCCCTCATGCACCTCTTTTCCTGAAGCCTCAAACCCAGATGGCCACAGCCGCCAGTGACTTGGTAGTGGCACTGTGAGCCCAAGGACCCACTGGGGACTCACCTGGAGAAATTTGGGAAAGAGAATTTGGCTTCATTAGAACATCTTTAAACAAGGTGGCTGGGTGGGGGGGGTGGAATTCCCTGGTGATCCAGTGTTTAGGACTTGGCGCTTTCACTGCTGGGGCCCGGATTTGAGCTCTGGTCAGGGAACTAAGATCCCGCAAGCCATGTGGCATGCCCACCCCCCCCCCCAAAAAAAGAGTGAGGGGACACATGGCATTTCGGATCATTGTAGAGGGCAAGCTCCCTGAAGGAGTCACTTGGATACTAAATCTCTGTGTGGGGTACCAGTTGTGAACTACCTTGCCATTCTCCAGTTGTGGCAGTCAGGGAACATTCCAGAACACCTATCATGTACCAGATATGAATCAAACACTTGTCATGGCATCGTCTCTTTTCATCTTCACCACAATCCAATGATATCGGTACTATTCTCATGCCCATTTTACAGATGAGGAAACCAAGGGTAGAATGGCTAAGCAACTTGCCCCAAATCACACAGCTAATGAGTAGCAGAGCTAGGGTGTGAAGACTGGTCCGTCTCACTCCAGAGGTCAGGATCTCAGAAGCTCTATTTCTGGGTTTCTAGAGAACTTTCCTTTTCCAAACCAACTTTATGTTCTCCAGGGCCTTTGTGTGAACAGAGAGCCAACTTTACACCCCACAGGGCAGTGAAAAGGAGAATCCTACAGCGTGACTGTGAATTCAAACAACAAGGACACACGAAGCTCTGAACCTTGGGAGGAGGGAGACCACAAGCCTCTCTGGGAAGAGTTGTGAGCAGGAAGAGGTGTCTGCGCCCTGTGGAGACCAGCCTCCTCAGCAGGTCACCCAAGGTTTCCTTTCAACAGAGACAGAAAGAGATTCAGGAGTCTTGCAGCAGGAAGGAAGCTTGATGAGTATTCACCCTCTCCTGTTCCTCAAAGGGAAACAGGTCTGGAAGATTAAGTAAGGCACACCCTTTCTGCAAGCACAACCTGGGTCTCCTGGCTCCCACACCATTTAGAAGATGGGCCACTTTCTACATTAGGAAGCCCAGGGCCTGAGAGGTGATGTAATTGACCATGACAGGGACCCAGCCTTGAGCCCCTTGAGGTCTGCCGCCTGCTAAAGTAACAGTGGACTGTGAATGGGGGGAGGTCTTCAACCCTTTTTAGGATGAATGAATCATATGCATTTTTGTGAGACTAAGAATTATCTGGGGGCACATGTTAAAAATGACTCCAATCTGACTGCAGGTCTTGCCCTTGATATACTCTTCTCACTGCTGATCCAGAAAGTTCCCAGTCTATTATCACCAACTTTTCATGGACTAAATGGTGTTCTTTTTAGATATGTTTCCTGCAGGTCCGGACCTGTCTGGATTTTGAGCACACTTTTACCCACTGCCTTCTTGCCTTTATTTTCTATGGTGGAGGCTGTGTCCTCTAGGGGGCAGAAATGAGCCACTTGTTCTTTGGGGCTGAGCCTAGAGATGTCTCAGAACTTTAAAAGTAAAAATACCCAAAGGTGTTTAGAAAGGAAGCAGATCGTACACATGCTTTTCTCACTAGATTGAAGTGTGATCTAGAGTCCTCTAGGAGACAGAATACTGGTAGGAACTCAGGCTCTGAATTCAAACAGACTCAAGTTCATGGATCTAACGTACTACACCATGACTACAATTCACAATACTGTACTGTGTATTTGAAATTTGCCAAGAGAGTAGATCTTAAATGTTCTCAACACACACACGCACACACACACACACACACACGGGAACTATGTGAGGTGATGGATGCATTAACTAACCTTATTGTGGTAGTTATTTCATGATATATATGAATATCAAATAACGCATTGAACACCTTAAATTTCCAGTGTTATTTGTCAATTATATCTCACTAAAGCACAAAAAAAAGAGGAAAAAACACAAAAAACAAAAAACCAGACCCAAGTTTACATCCAGTGGTCAGCCATCTACTGTCTTTGTAACCACAGCAGGCTATTTAAATTCATCAAGCCTGTTTCCTGTTTTGTAAAATAGGAATAATAATAATACCCTCTTAATAGGATTGTTGTGAGCTTTATATCACAATTGCTAAAAAAAGTTTGCTCTCATTATTACCTCAACTGTTACTGCTGCTTTCTTACCAGCATATGATTTTTAAGTCTGACGGGAAGGTGAAACCCACTTTCTTCAATAGTTGGCTAAAGCTCTCTAAGGAGGCATTCAGCCCATTCTTTTCCAGGTTCTGTCCTAGGATGACATTTTCACATCCTGGAAACCAATAATATGAACAACACAGAGGCCACACTGGACAGAAGGAAACATGTTGGCTTCCTCAATAAAATCAAACCAGCTTCCTCCAAGCAGGGACATGGACACTGTCTGCATAGGAAGGGTGGCTGGCTCTCTTGTTTCTATCTCCCAAGATTCACCTTCCCCCAGAGATTTCTCCGTAATCTCACTGGGCCCACCACAGGCAAGGAAAGCTGCACCCCTTCTCCACCCCCATGAGAATTTTGCCTCTACCGCCCACCTCAGTGGATCTGAGTTTGATTTTATTGAGGGTGTCAGTAAGTTCCTTTACCCTGAGACTTGGGGATTCTCTCCTTTTTAGCTTCATCCTGAGATTTCAGGATCCTTAGTGCCTAATTGGAAATAACAATAATAATGATCATAGCAGCTACCATTTTATGTGCCAAGTGCATATGGATTCTCTCATTCTGCTACAGCCCAGGGGGTTAGTTCCTGTGACTACCTCATTTTACAAATGGAGAACCTGAGGTACTGGGACATTAGGTAACTTCCTCAAATTCTCTTTTTTTCTTTTCTTTTTTAAAAATATTTATTTATGTACTTGGCTGTGCTGGGTCTTAGTTGCGGCACGCGAGATCTTCCTTACCACATGCAAGATCTTCGTTGCAGCATGCGGGATCTTTTAGTTGTGGCATGTGGGATCTTTTAGTTGCGGCATGCAGGATCTAGTTCCCTGACCAGGGATCGAACCCGGGCCCCCTGAATTGGGAATGCGGAGTCTTAACCACTGAACCACCAGGGAAGTCCCTTTTTTTTCTTTTCTTAATTGAAGTATAGTTGATTTACAATGTTGTGTTTGTTTCAGGTGTACAGTAAAGTGATTCAGTTTTATGTATATATTATTTTTCAGATTCTTTTCCATTATAGGTTATTACAAAATATTGAATATAGTCCCCTGTGCTATACAGTAGGTTCTTGTTGCTTATTTATTTTATATATAGTAGTGTATATCTGTTAATCTCAAGCTCCTAATTTATCTCTCTCCCACTTCTTTCCCCTTTGATACCATAAGTTTATTTTCTATGTCTGTGAATCGATTTCTGTTTTATAAATAAGTTCATTTGTATCAGTTTTTTAGATTCCACATATAAGTAATATCATATGATATTTGTCTTTCTCTGCCTGACTTACTTCACTTAGTATGATAATCTCTAGGTCCATCCATGTTGCTGCAAATGGTATCATTTCATTCTTTTTTTTATGGCTGAGTAATATTCCATTGCATATATGTACCACATCTTCTTTATCCATTCATCCGTTGATGGACATTTAAGTTGCTTCCATGTCTTGGCTATTGTAAATAGTACTGCTATGAACATTGGGGTGCATGTATCTTTTTGAATTAGAGTTTTCTCTGGATATATGCCGAGGAATGGGACTGCTGGATCACATGGTAACTCTGTTTTTAGTTTTTTAAGGAACCTCCATACTATTTTCTATAGTGGCTGCACCAATTTATATTACTACCAACAGGGTAGGTGGGTTCCTTTTTCTCCACACCCTCTCCAGCATTTATTATTTGTAGACTTTTTGATGATGGCTATTCTGACCGGTGTGAGGTGATATCTCATTGTAGTTTTGATTTGCATTTCTCTAGTAATTAGCAATGCTGAGCATCTTTTCATGTGCCTATTGGCTATCTGTATTTCTTCTCTGGAGAAATGTCTATTTAGGTCTTCTGCCCATCTCAAAGCCTCTTGGGTAGTCTGACTACAGAGCTGAATTCCAAGTCACTTGACCATGAAGGGAATTGAATAAACACAGACACTGCGTCCCCACCCCTGATGACACCAGTTTCATCAGAAAGTTTGACTGCAGCCTGCGCTCCCTCTGGCTGGCCCCTGAGTCAGGTCAAGGTGTCAGTGACATCAAGGAAGAGTTGTCCTGAAGGGAGAGAGCCAGCATCCCACAGCCATACTCTCTTCTGGCACATACTCTCCCATATACTTCCCTCACCCACCCCCAACAGCAAGTTCCCTCCCTGCTTGAGACCCTGGGAGACATTCAGTTCCATGACACTTTGCAAAGGCTCGTAGAGGGGGAAGAAGGAGTGTGTAGCTCCCTTGAGGTGCAGTCAGCTTGCAAATGTCTGACACAGGTGGGAAGAGGAACACCTCTGAGGTCCTCCCTTGTCAGGCAAACTGAGCCCTGGGCCTAAGCACAAATGCTGTTCCCTCCTGTCTTACCTTTTCACCTCCCTATTTTTTCACCACTGTGAAAGCAACACTCACCAGGGCATGTAAAGACACCGTCCCTGCCCTGGAGACTCAGAATCTGTCGCCATCGCTATGAGGTGAGAAGGAAATTGCAGTGTTGAGGTTTCTTGCTCCTTCCTCACTGAGAGAGAAGAACCCCAACTGTCAACAAACCCCAAACCAATCAACCAAATGATGCTGAGAGGTTGCTGGGCAGCAGGGCTGTGTCTGTGGCAAAAAAGATCACGAGATGGCCTGGTCACAGAAACCAAGGTGACAAAGGACAGAGGATGAAAAGAAGAGGAGAAAGCTTGAGAAGGGGGATGCTTGCAATTCAAAGGGAGTGAGGCCAGGGTGTGTAGATTCCCCAGGTACCCAGGCTGCTAGGGCAGGCGGGGGGGCCAGCCAGTGAGGAGGAAAGAAAAATGCTGGGGAGGGATCAGAAAAGAGGGCTTCTATGACCCAACAGGCAAAAAGGAGGACCTTGGAAAGAAAAGCAAAAGTTCCAGAGGACCAACAGGATTAGGACATTAAATATCCAGTCCCGCTGACAGAACTGTATGTATATAAATTGTGCCTCATAAACCTGACTTAAAAATAAGCTGGGGGGTGCTTCCCTGGTGGCGCAGTGGTTGAGAGTCTGCCTGCCAATGCAGGGGACACGGGTTCGAGCCCTGGTCTGGGAAGATCCCACATGCCGCGGAGCAACTGGGCCCGTGAGCCACAATTACTGAGCCTGCGCGGCTGGAGCCTGTGCTCCGCAACAAGAGAGGCCGCGACAGTGAGAGGCCCGCGCACCGCGATGAAGAGTGGTCCCTGCTTGCTGCAACTAGAGAAAGCCCTCGCGGAGAAACGAAGACCCAACGCAGCCATAAATAAAATAAATAAATTTTTAAAAAATAAATAAATAAATAAATAAATAATAAAATGTACACATTTAAAAAAAAATGCTGGGGAAGGTGTCAAAAATTATATACTACAACTCAGCCACATTAAAAAAAGAGAACAATTTAGGCTCTTTATTTCTTAGAACCAATATAAGCTTCTTCACAAACTCTTATTCCCATTAATATTAGGTGGGAGAATTTAAACTTGCCAGTTAAAGGAAAATGAGTCTCTTCCACTTTAAAATCATTTTATTAAATTAGTTCAGCCACTTTTGGATAAATATTCAGTCCAGTCCCTGCCTGGACTATTACACACTCTCCAGGTGTGCCCCCCTCCTGCCCCTCCCCCATCTGTCCCCCCTCTGTGTGTAACTCTCGGACAATGGAGAGGGTGACTGGTCTGGGTGCTGGACCCTGTGTTGTGCTCTGGTCCTCAGTGACCTCTACAGAGATGCCCTTCACCCACCAGGTCTGCTGACATCCATGGTTGAGGTCCTGGCTGGCGGGGCCTGCTGGTTCACCTGGCTCAAGGGTCCTGTCTCAGTTCTGCTGGTTCTGTGCATACAAACCTGCACCTGTTCGATGTCTCTGCATGTTTTCCATTTCCCAAGGCAGGTCCACAGGATCGCAACTCTCAAGCTCCTCTGCGTTCCCTAGCAGCCTTAGGAGCTTCCGGGTTTCTCCCACACTCAAGCTAAGGGGAATTGGGGTAAGGCAGGGCGGGGGGCAGGGGACATCTCAAGTCCCTCTCCCAGACTAAACATATCATGCAGTCGTCTCTGCTACACTGGAGCTGCCCTAGGTGGACATAGGGCCACAGCCTATGGGACGTGGGTGACTGCCCCAGGGCTCCAGTGGAGGAGCGGGGCATAAATCTTTTGTTTCTGGCCTGTTCTTAACCTCTGTGGAGGTTTTCTACCGTTGGCACCAAGGTTTGACAAGGGTGGAAGAGCACGGGCTTCTGGCCTCCCATCCCTCCTGCTCCCCCTCCAAGCACCAGAACGCTTTGTACTTCCTCTTTCTGTTTTTCAGGGACTTCCTTTTCGTTGTATCTTCCTTCTTCCCTGCCCTCTGGGTTTTGTTCTAGACGGTATCCACCTTTCTCCTTCCCTAGGACAGTAAGCCCCGTGGTGTAGTGGGAGAATTTTGCTCACTCATAAGGAAAGTGCCTTGGAAAATGTTTCAAAAACAGTACCTCCATTACTGTAGGATTTTAAGAACAAGGTAGTCATTTCCAAGGGAGGGTTTTTTTTTTTTGGCCGTGATGCACGTCTTTCGGGATCTTAGTTCCCTAACCAGGGATTGAACCTATGCCCTTCGCAATGAAAGAGCTGAGTCTTAACCACTGGACTGCCAGGGATTTCCCACCAAGGGAGTGTTTTTGCCGGCATGTTAAGGGACAGTGTTTTTTTTTTTAATTAATTAATCAATTAATATTTATTTATTTATTTGGCTGTGTTGGGTCTTAGTTGCGGCACGCGGGATCTTCGTTGCAGCTCATGGGCTTCTCTCTAGTTGTGGCGCACGTGTTCCAGAGCATGCAGGCTTAGTTGCCCCATGGCATGTGGGATCTTATTTCCCCCACCAGGGGTCGAACCTACGTCCCCTGCATTGGAAGGCGCATTCTTAACCACTGGACCAGCAGGGATGTCCCAAGGGACGGTGTTTTAAATGATACACGTTTTCTAAAAATGGGGGAATTCTCATCCACTCAGATAAACAACACACAGTTACCTTTCCCAAAGTCACCTCCTTCTGTTTTCCCCCAAGCCTGTTCCTCCTTCTATGTTTCTAATCTACCCAGACACCCAAGTCGGAGATTGAGAGATTCCTAGACCCTTTGTTTCACATCCAGTCTATCACTGTACCTTCTTCCTCCTTCAACTGGAAGAATGGCTGTTTCTGTCCTCTCTCCCATCCCCACCGCTACTGCTGACGTTCAGGTCCTTGTGTTTCTCACCTGGATTGTTGGAAGGATTCTGATCAATCTTTCTATGCCCAGACTTGTTTACTTGCTTTCCTCTACCCATCCTTCTTGCCACTGGCATGAGCTTTCCCAGTACATATCAGACTGTGTCATGCCTCCACTTAAAACACTTCTGTGGTTCCCCATGCCTGTATCACATGGCCCCTGCCCATCTCTCAAGACTCATCTCCTTCTGCTAAGTACACAACCTCTGTTTCAGCCACACCAAGCAGCTTGAAGTGGACTGGCTATGCCGTGCTGGTCAAAAGCTGTGTGACTTTGCACATGCTGTTCCCTCTGGCGGGAACGTCTCTTCCCACCTTCTTATCACGCAATATTCAGCTCGAAGATTTCCTTCTCCTTTAAGACTTTCTGGTTCCCCAAGCAAGAACTCTATGCTTTCAATCATCATGGTACCAACTTGCCTCTCTTAAGACACTTGCCACACAGAATTGTATCACAGCGCTAGGCTGTGAACTCCTTGGGGCCACTGATGGGTTATAGTAATCTTTGTTTCTCCAGCATGTAGCACAGTGTCTGGCCCAAGCTAGTTGAATGAATGAATAACACTGAGCATCAGCCCTGGAGTGGGAAGAGACCTTGAAGGTCACTAGGTTCAATGTTTGCATTTTCCAGATGATTCTCAGAGAGGTTAAGTCACCAGGTTGACCTCACACAGCTCACTGATAACATAACCAGACCTGGTCCTTTGAATCCGAAAATTGAATTTTCTTACTATTTTGCAGGGCCTCTAGACACAGCAGGCTGTGGGTAGGGGCTGGTGAGAAGACAGCAGAAGCAAAAAATTAACTCAGGGCCTGGTATAACCTATTCTCGAGCAAGAAAAGGGGTCAATCCCACAAAGGGTTTTTGTAAAACCCTTGTTACTCTCACTTGTGCAATTGGAGCGACGTACACAATATCTGCATGAGCAGCTGGCACCTGAGGTTACAATAACAATGCTGTGGAAGAAATTTAAATAGAATCCTCACTTGTTCACTACTGATTTGTTTGAGGCCCAGACAATTTATCTAGCCTGATGACACTACCATCATCACAGGGATTTTTTTTTTTTTTTTTGCTTTATTTCTTTAAAAACAGAGTCTGAATTTTATGGTTAAAAAGAAAAAACCAAAAATACAGCCATATAACCCTCACCTGGTTTCCTCCCAGAGACAGCGGGGGTGATAGAGTGTGGGCTTTTTGAGCCCAGGTTGAAGTTTGAATCTGGGGTTTATTTATGGCATGACTTAGGACAAGCCACTTAACTGCTCTGCGCCTCAGCTTTTATGTTTGTGAAAATAGAGGTCATGCTAGTTCTCCCCATGGTTGTCATGGGAATGGAAAAAAGGCACTAGGGCAGCAGCCAGCAGAGTGGGTGAAGCCTGGCCCTAGAGCCAGAGCACGTGGGTTGGAATTCTGGCTCCACCCTTGCAAGGTGTGCGACCTCTGACAGGTGACTGTCCTCTCTGTGACTCAGTTTCCTCTCTTTGTGAGTCGTTAGGACCCGTGTGGTGCTTGACAGTACCTGGCACATAGTAAGCACCAGGTAAGTGCAAGCTGGTGAAAACGCTGGGCCCGGTGCCCGGCATTTAATACATGGGAGCAGCTCCTTCCTCCTCGCACACCCAGAGGGACCCCGGTCTGTGCATCCGTCTGGGGGTGCACAGGACCTTGGCCCTGCTCTTCAGCCCACCCTGTATCAACTCATGATAAATCTGGAGGAACCAAGCCCTCCGTTTTCTCTGTTGAGCCAGTGACAAGTGACTCTTTCTCCTGGTCACTGGAGTCTCCACATGTGAACCCCCAGCCCAGATATAGGGAGTCTGCTCGCCCCCATCCTCACCACAACAGGCACAAGCCCAGTCTTGGGCCGAAGTCCCTGCTCCCAGGTCAGGACAGCGTGGTCTCCTGCCCAGCTTGACACAGGGTGCTTTGTTCAGTTCTGCGGCCTGGGCCCCAGCTCCCGAAACCTCCCTGAGACCTGTTTGTACCTGTTGTCTCTTGGGTTTATTAGTCTCAGCTCACTTGCTAGACTCTCAGCTCTGCGTGCCAACCCAGTCACCTCTCCCACGCGGACACACCCCTGGGCCCTGACAGGGAAGCTCAGCCCCAGGGCCCAGTCTCAGTCCGGGAGCCGGTGAAGGGAGGCCGGTGGGACAGGGGCTAGAACCTGAATTCAGAAGAGAAGGAGCCTGAATCCTGCTGCTGCTGGGAAGTTGAAAACAAAGACAGCAAAGGTCTGCAGGTCCGGCTTCTGTGTCTCTCAGAAATCCCTCCGCCCTGTGATAGTTCTAGGCCCAGCATCCCAGAAACGGAAGAGACCGTAGAACTCTTCTGGGCCCGCTCTTGACTTATCTGAAGCAGGAGGCCGCACTATGGCACCCCAGGCAGGTGGTCTTCCAGGCCCTGCGTGAATGTGCTCTGTGACAGAGCGCTCAGTCCCTTTCCACCTGCACATGCCATGGCTCAGCCCGCCGCTGGCTGGAAATGTGGCTTCTGGAATTTTGACCCAGGGCTCCTAGTCTCTCTTCTGTGTGATGGTTGGTTTGAGCAGTTATCCTACCCACTCCATCCCCCCAGCTTCTCCAGGCTCAACACCCTCATGGCTCCTCACATAACATGATTTCCAGACCCCTCCCCATCCTGCCTGTGATCACTGGACTTCTCTCATGCCCACAGAAAAGCATCGTACCAATAACAAGGAAGAGAGCAAATATTTCGGGCCCTATTGTGTGGCAGGTATGGTGTGGAGGTGGGGCGCACAGGTATCACATCTGGCCTCTGTCCTCAGGGAGCTGACCATAGAGGTGAGAAAGAGATAACCTACCCTCACGTTTGCAGGCCAGTGGAGGGCACCTGCCATATGCCTACATATCAAACATTTAACTGTTGGGGGAGGTGGGTGGATACCTAAAAGATACAAAGTTTCTTTTTGAGGTAATGAAAATGTGTAAAAATGATTGTGGTGAAGCCTGCACACATCTGTGAAGCTACTAAAAACCATTGAATTGTACACTTTCAATGGGTGATTTGTATGGTATGGGAATTACCTCTCAATAAAGTTAAGATTTAAAAAGTTTAACAGTTAAATAAAATGTGCTCTATCTTTCTACCTGGAAAGGTATTCCTTCATAAGGACCAGACCCAGAAGGCCAGCTTTGAAGTTAGAGTTCCTGGCATCCCTGGATCCTGCGTGGGAATGTGACCACACAGGGAGAGCCGGTCTGGCCCTCACGTCTCCCCCCACCCCTCCTTCCTACCTCAGCTCTTCCCGCACCTTGAGAGGCTTCATGAGCACGCAGGTGACTCTTCAGCTCACAAGTTCCAGCTCCATCCACAGTCCCCTGTCAGCCACCCTTGCAGCTAGGGGTGTGCACACTGGTGGTGGCATCTGCTCTAGGGAGGCCAGACCCAGGGAAGACGTCATCACACGCCCAAGTTGGCTGGTGGCCTTTTTTTTTTTTAATTTTTATTACAGAATAGTTGATTTACAATGTTGTGTTAGTTTCAGGTGTACAGCAAAGTGAATCAGCTATACATATACATATATCCACTCTTTTTTAGATTCTTTTCCCCTATAGGCCATTACAGAGTATTGAGTAGAGTTCCCTGTGCTATACAGTAGGTTCTTATTAGTTACTTATTTTATGTATAGTAGTGTGGACCTAGAGATTGTCATACTGAGTGAAGTATGTCAGACAGAGAAAGACAAATATCATATGATACTGCTTATATGTGGAATATAAAAAAATGGTACAAAGGACTTATTAACAAAACAGAAATGGAGTTACAGATGTAGAAAACAAACTTATGATTACCAGGGGGGCAAGAGGGGAGGGATAAATTGGGAGATTGGGGCTGGCGGCCTTTGGACCAGGGGATTCCAGAGCCTGGTCCAGAGCAGTGCTATACAATAGATCATTCTGTGAAGTTGGAAATGCTCTGTATCTGTACCGTCTGATATGGCAGTCACTAGCCTCGGGTGGCAGTTGAGCACTTGAAATGTGGCTAGTGCACCTGAGGAACGGAATTATTTATTTAAAAAAAATTTTTTTTAATTTATGTATTTATCTTTAAAAATTTATTTATTTTTGGCCGCGTTGGGTCTTTGTTGCTGTGCGCTGGCTTTCTCTCTAGTTGTGCTGAGCGGGGGCTAATCTTCGTTGTGGTGCACGGGCTTCTCATTGTGGTGGCTTCTCTTGTTGTGGAGCACGGGTTCTAGGCGCGCCGGCTTCAGTAGTTGTGGCACGTGGGCTCAGTAGTTGTGGTTCACAGGATCTAGAGTGCAGGCTCAGTAGTTGTGGCACATGGGCTTAGTTGCTCTGCGGCATGTGGGATCTTCCCGGACCAGGGTTGGAACCTGTGTCCCCTGCATTGGCAGGTGGATTCTTAACCACTGCGCCACCAGGGAAGTCCCAGGAATGGAATTTTCCAATTGAAAAATTGTCATTAAGTAACATTTAAGTTGCCACACATGCCTAACGGCTACCATAGGTCTAGAAAGTATGTGGAGATGGGACTCTGAATGGACATGTCCTGTTGTCTCCATCCCACAGGGAGGGGGCAGGCAGGAGGAGCATCAGAATCGGGCTCTCAGGTCTCAGGAAGATACTGGAGAAGGAGATGAGATTTGTTCTGAGAAGGAGGGGACTTCCCTGGTGGTCCAGTGGTTAAGAATCCGCCTTCCAATGCAGGGGACGGGGGTTCGATCCCTGGTCGGGGAACTAAGATCCCACAGGCCGTGGGGCAACTAAGCCTGTGTTCTCTAGAGCCTGCACGCCACAACTAGAGAGCCCCGCACACCGCAATGAAGATCCTGCGAGCCACAACTAAGACCCAACACAGCCAAATAAATAAATAAATAAAAGAAAGAAACCGCCATATAAGGCCACTTATCCCTGGCCAGCGAGCTCTCCAGATCTCTGAGGAGAGAGACAGATGGCTGTGGGCTGGGGGAAGGGGAGTGACTCAAGGGCACCCCCAGACAAGTCCTGAGATTTTTGCGGGGACCTGTTTCACATGAGAGGCCTGCTTTGGTAGTTCAGGCCTGCTAGGACTGTGGGTATTGGCAGACGGAGAAGACTCTGTTATTTTTTTCTTGCAAGGCCATGTGAACGGGGCAGGCCGTGTGCATAGTTTCCATGGCATAATGGGACTAGAAAGCCCTGTGTGTCTGTGGGGGAGGGGTGAGGAGGGGCCCTCAGCCAGGCCTCAGTCAGAACTGGGCACAAGCCCAGGAGGCACGTTCCCTCGAAATTCCTGCAGGGAGGGTCCTGAGCCGTGAGGCGGGGAGCACCATGCCTGGCTGCTGAGCCTTTGGAAGCTTGTTCGGTTGCTGATGGGGATGAGAGTGTTGGCTCTTCCAGATGCCTGGACATGAGGTGGAGGAAAGATAATGGCCGAGAACTGGGCCAGGCGGAGGCTCAGGCAGAACACAGGAGCCGGATTCACTGGGAGGCAAAGCAGAGGCAGGCGAAGGAGGGCAGCCTGTCTGCACTTGGCTGCGGGGCTCCCACCTGCAGAACAGAAGCTGCCTGCAGGCTGGCTGGGGCCCAGCCCTGGGGAGGAAGTGAATAGGATCATTTGCCCAGAGCGATTCTAGGCAGGTTCCCTGAACACTTTCGCTGCTGGAGAAAGGATGTCTCTAAAGAAAAGAGGCCACCCTGCCAGCCCTCGAAAACTGGGGATGCAGAGAAGTCAGGGATGCGGAGCATGGGCTGGCATTAATTAAGCATCTGTGTACTAGGTACCAGGCTCTGTGCTAAGCGTCTTGCACTTCTGATCTCGTTTGGAACAATATAGATTAATAATCATTGTGATAGCTGATGTTTCTTGAGTGCTTACCAAGGGACCAGACATCAATCCATTTAATCTTTACAACCCCTTGTCTCTGGAGTGAGGGAAGATATGCCTCATCTATAATTTTGCCCCAAGTCGCTCAGCCAGAAAATGTCCCAGTTGGAATTTGAACCCAGACACTGACCTCACACCCCTGCTCTTAAACCACTGATTTTCCTGACAGTTGTTCTGGATGTAATGTAGACTTTGGGAGGCTCTATCCTGGGGCCTTTGAAATGATCCCTTAGCTCTGAATTATCCAGCTTGTCCCAAAGCTCCTGCTTCCTTCTCTCTCCTGGCTCTTTGGGGGTCTCAAAGCCTGGAATCTCAAAGGCTCCCTGTCCTTAGACAGTGGCTGTCCCTTCACTTGCTCTGGGTTTGTTGTGACGTGCAGGCCGGCTGCCCTGGGCCACGGAGGTTGCCCTAGACAATCCCGCCTTTCTGAGTGGCGAGCTGGCCTCGGGTCTCAGGCCGCAGCCGGCACACACAATGCCCTCTCTCTCTGCCAGGGCAGAAAGGCATATTATTGCGGTCGGGTGACTCGGGCCCCGCTGGGGTGATGTTTGTGGTCTGTACATCCCCCACCAGGCGCCTCCCCACGCCAGCCAGCTGGCCAGAGGCTCCAGGGAGGGGGCACGGGGCACTCAGGGCCTGGGGAGTCCCTTCCTCTTGAGGCTCCTGCCTTGCCTCCCAGATCAGACTTGTCCCTTGCCCTCCATCCCCTCCTGTAGATCCTTTCCCAGACTATGTCTCACACTCCCAAGTCTGTGATGCTCTAATTTCAGTTACTTCTGGGAAAGCACATAGCATCGTGCCTGGTACCACAGGCCCCAACAAATGTGACTTTCTCTTCTGTTTTCCTTTTCTGGCTTTTCACGTTTGCACTTTATGCAGGTTGGAGATCACTTTGTCATCAGGAATTTTGACAAAGACCCTGAAAACAAGTGTGTTCTTAATAGCAGTAGCAGCCACAGTTTACTAAGCCATCAACATGTGCCAGGCACGGGGCCAAACCCATATCCTCATGACAGCCCTGGGAGGCTGTGCTCTTTCCAGTCCCACGTGAAGTGTGAGAAGAGGAGGCTCAGGGGACTGGAGTGACTTGCCCAAGGTGGCAAAGCTAGTATGTGGTGCCCCTGGGAGTGAAGCTCAGCTCTGAGTTCAAGCACGAGCAATTGACCATTGTTACAGTGCCTGGATTTGTTTCCCAGGGCTCCAAAAACTAGGTGGCCTAGAACAACAGACATTTATTGTCTCACAGTTGTGGAGGCTAGAAGTCGGAGATCAAGGCACCGATAGGGTTGGCTCCTTCTGAGGGCTGTGAGGGAGATTCTGCTCCCCTCCTCTCCCCCAGCTCCTGGTGGCTTGCTGGCAACCTCTGGTGCTCCTTGGCTTGGAGATGCATCAGCCCAATGTCTGCCTTCATCTTCACCTGGTGTCCTCCTCGTGTGTGTGTCTGTCTCTGCATCCAAATTTTCTCTTATTGTTATTAGGACACCAGTTGTGTTAGATTAGGGCCCACCTTAAAGACATCATTTTTATTTGACCATATGCAAAGACCTTGTTTCCAGGGCTTCCCTGGTGGCGTAGTGGTTAAGAATCCGCCTGCAGGGGACATGGGTTCGAGCCCTGGTCCGGGAAGATCCCACATGCCGCGGAGCAACTAAGCCCGTGTGCCACAACTACTGAGCCTGCACTCTAGAGCCTGCGAGCCACAACTACTGAGCCCAAGTGCTGCAGCTACTGAAGCCTGAGTGCCTAGAACCCATGCTCCACAACAAGAGAGGCCACCTCAATGAGGAGCCCGCACACTGCAACAAAGAGTAGCCCCCGCTCACCACAACTAGAGAAAGCCCGTGCACAGCAACGAAGACGCAACGCAGCCAAAAATAAATAAATAACTAAATAATTTAAAAAAAAAAAAGACCTTGTTTCCAAATAAAGTCACATTCACAGGTACAGGGGGTTAGGACTTCAATACCTTTTGGAAGAACACAATTCAACTCATAACAGTGTCTTTCCCTGCTCAGTACCTTGGTGGCTCAGACTTTCTTCAGAGGAGGTAATGCTTCCTTCAGCTCCATGGGCATGAGAAGCCTCTTTCTAGGACCACTTTCACTTGCTCACACGGTGTACACACACACACACACACACAGATGGCAATTGTCATGTCGACTAAAAAAAATGTACAACCTAAAAGTTGAGAATCGCATCTTTTCTTTTCAGTTGATAGAACAGTGGCTGGACTGCCACATTAATATCTGGGTCCCATGGAGAGAGGGAAACATCCAGCCAAGGCACGGCATGGAGGGCGCCAGGTGCCGCAGCGGGATGGACAGGAGACAGCCAGCAGTGCAGACACTCAGCTCTCTGAGTCCAGCAGATCTGTTCTGAAAACATCCCGCATTTCCCCAACAACCCCTCCCAGACTCATCCCCCTTCGCCTCCCTTTCCTTGGCCTCCAGTCCCCCTATAGCAGAGGGGCAGAGACAGGGCCCATCTCTGAGCTCTAGCATTTGGCCCAGAAGCGATTATTCATGGAGCACCGAGGGCAGAGGGAGGCAGCTGGCCAGCTTGCGAGCTGTGATGTGAATTATTCCATCTGTACCTCCACCTCCACCCAAGTTTTCCCACCTGGTTAGTTCCTACTCCTGCTGGGTCTCAGGTAATAAGCCCCCACTCGTCAGGTATAGGTGGGGCAAGGGGAGGCCCCAGCTGGGGCTCGGATGGTGCTTCCTGGGCCCCCGGCCTGGGAAATACTGTCTCTGCAGACTTTTGGCCCCCAGGGGCTCTTCTAGTCCATGAGCCTCCTCCCCCAGCTCCTCCCCCGGCTCTACCCCGGCCTGCCCCAGCCTTCAACCCTCCTCCTCCTCCTCCCACTCCCCATGGAGGTTCCACTTTCTGTCTCCTCAGTGTCTCACCCACCTCCGTGATCGGTTTCCTCCTGTCAGGCCTCCCAGGCCACAGTGAACACACTCACACATGCTTTGCACAGTTATACATGCACATGCTCACACCCACCCACACAAGCTCACACGTGTTCACACACACCCAGACACACTTACACACCCACATGTGCACACACACTGTCACACAGGCTTGCATACTCACACGTGTGCACATCTTCACATATGCCCACACATTCACACACGCCTGTACTTGCCCTCACACACACTCACACACTCACATACTCACATGGCCTCCTACATTTTCCTAGAACCTCCCTGTTAAGGGCTCTGCTACGCCCTGAGCAGGGGCTTCCTTGAGTTGGCTCCTTAGTGGCTGCTTATAAACAGGTCCCCTGGGATAAAGCACCCACTGGTCTTACTGGAAGAAAGAAAACTGAGACAGAAAGAGAGGTTCAGCCTTCAGATCAAACCTAGAAGTCTGCTTGACTTTTGGGTTAAATCCCAGCTCCACCATTTCACGGCTGTGTGGACTGAGGTACTTATTTCTCTGAGACTCAATTTTTTTATTTGGAAAATGGGGTTAATGTTCTCCATTTCACACAGTTGTGCTAGAACTAGAAAATGAATTAGAAAGATATAGCCTGGCATAAAAGAAGCATTTGTTATTATTTATTTCAAAATTCAGTTGTATTTACCTTTAAAAATAAGTAAGTCACATGATTCAAAATTCAAAAGGCAGAAAAGGATATACATCAAAGTCCCCCTCTCATCCTATTTCCGAACCACTTAGCCTCCTTCCACACAACCACAGAATCATTGTTCTGTGCCTCACTTTTCTCACTTAACAATATATCTTGGAGAATGTTCCATATCAGTACATAAAGGGCTTCCCCATTGTTTTATGGCTGCATTGAATTACATTATGTGGAGGTACCATCATTTATTTAACCAGTTCTCAATGGAGGAGACATTTAGGTTGTTTCCAATCATTTCCTATTTCAAACAAACCTGCAGTGAAGAATCTTGTACAGACATCATTTCCCACAGGTGTGAGTGTATCCATTAATACAGCAAATATCGTCAAATTGACAATAAAAGCCACTTTTCCTGGCACGTGGGTCACTCCTCCTCTTTCACAGGCTCTCACTTCTACAACCAAAAAGTCTTTTTTTTTTTTTTAATTAATTTATTTTTTTGGTTGCATAGGGTCTTAGTTGCGGCACATGGGGTCCCTTTGTTGAGGCATGTGGGATCTTTCGTTGCGGCGCATAGGAGTACAAGTGACATAAGTTGGGGGTGGAAGGGGACATCTTGGTGGAAAGATAGGTAAGGGCCCTAGTAAACTCATTTTAAGGAGCTAGGAGACTATTGAAAATTGACCCGACCAGCGATCAAGTGAGCTTTAAGTACATTGTTTAAGGTTACAAAGATAACCGGTAGAATAACTGAAAATTGTCATGACTAAAAACAAGAGGATTGGGGAGAAGGGTGGCGGTTGGGTAGTGGGCTAAATCCTCATCTTTCTTAGGCAGTAGTCAGAGACATCTGAGGTTGAGAAATCAAAGTTGAGCAGCAAATTCCTTGGTGGTAGGGTGATGACCATCTAAAAGCAGAGAAGTGTAAAGCCAGCTGTCCTGGAAAGGAAGACCAGAGTAGGGCAGGGAAGTGTTGCTATTCCCTATAATCCCTATTATACCACATTAAAATGATGGGCAGGTTTTACTTTCACAAAACTTACAAGAAATTCTTTCTCAGTTTTCCACCTTTTCTGTAAAGGGCATGAATGATGATGATAATGAATGATAAGAGAATATAGGAAAAGCTTAATTAATTGATTAATTAATTGTAAATTTTTGATTGTGGTAGAAACACATGACAAAACCTACCATCTTAACCATTTCTAAGTTTACAGCTCAATAGTGTTAATTGTATTCACATTGTTGTGCAATAGACCTCTAGAACACTTTCCTCTTGTGAAACTGAAACTCTATACCTATTGTACAACAGCTGCTCATTTCCCCTCCCCCAACCCTCAGCAACCACCATTTTTTCTGTTTTTATGAATTTAACTACTTCAGATATCTCATATAAGTGAAATCATACAATATTTGTCTTATTTCAGTTAGCATAATGTCCTCAAATTTCATCCATGCTGTGGTATGTGACGGGGTTTCCCTCATTTTTAAGGCTGAATAATATTCCATTGTATGTATGTATCACATTTTCTTTATCTACCATCTGTGGATGAACCCTTGAGTTGCTTCCACCTTTTAGATATTGCAGATAATGCTGCAATGAACATGGATGGATGTGTGAGCTTGATTTATTTCTAAAAAAGGATACCCCAACTAGATGCAGAAACTATGGTCAGAGAAGACCCATAAATTGTTTAAGTCCCTCTTGGAGTAGAGCAAGCCCAGGGCATGCACTCTTGGGTTCCTGCCTTCACTCTCCTGACAGCTAAGGAGTTGGTCAAAGCTCGACTTCTTGAGATGGTCTGTAAGCTAGAGGAAGCATGAATGGCATGACAGGTACAGGGAAAGGAGCCAAGTTGGCATCAGCCTGGCACATAGTCCTCTTCGCCACCCATCCACCTCTACGGTACTTCTCACTGTTGGTGTTCTCCCAGCCCCACCCATACCTACCCAGTGCCCTAGTCTGGCTTCTGGTGCCTGTGAGCAGCTGTGATCAGAGTTCAATGCGAAAGCATTTGATTAATTATCTTACTTTCCCACAAGCTCACTTTTTTTCTTTGAGTCTTAGGCCTGTGTCTTTTTTTTTTTTTTTTTTTATAAGGATTTTTTTTTTTTTTTTTTTTAAAGGAACGCTATTTATTTATTTATTTATTTAGGCTGTGTTGGGTCTTCGTTTCTGTGCGAGGGCTTTCTCCAGTTGCGGCGAGCTGGGGCCAGTCTTCATCGCGGTGCGCGGGCCTCTCACTGTCGCGGCCTCTCTTGTTGTGGAGCACAAGCTCCAGACGCGCAGGCTCAGTAGTTGTGGCTCACGGGCCTAGTTGCTCCGCGGCATGTGGGATCTTCCCAGACCAGGACTCGAACCCGTGTCCCCTGCATTGGCAGGCGGATTCTCAACCATTGTGCCACCAGGGAAGTCCAGGCCTGTGTCTTGATGTAAATTTGCAGGGCTGGTTGAGGGCTCTCCTGGGTTATCAGGACCCATTCACCTAGTCCCTTGACCGTCCTGGGAGAGCAGATCCCTTTCTGGGCTGGAGGCTGTGGGTGGAGCCATGTCACTGGTGCTGGCTAGCTTGGATGGTTTCCCACTGTGTTAGGTGACAGATTGTTCTTGGACAGGAAATCATTTAAGTTCAGCTTTTCCTCTGATGACCTGGGAGGCACTCAGTCAACACATGTGGAACTGAAATCCCGCAGGGACCTGGCCATTAATGGAGATGTGAGCTGGGGTCCTCAGGCAGGGCATGAGATACTTCCTACAGCTGGAGAAGAGTGTGGGGTATGTGGTATGGGGTCTCCAAAAATCATGGGGTGGAGGCAGGGAGTTCCCTATGGGGCTACTGGGAGGCGTGGAAGTAATTTCCTTCCTCACTGGACTGTGGTGTTGGGGCCACCTGGTAGCCTCAGATGACCTTTCGTGAGGTCCTTTTCCGAAGCAGTGGCTCTCAGACGGGGAGGCTGGGTGACAGTTGCCAGAGCTCAGGCAGCTGATGTCTGTGTCTAGGAAAGAAGTTGACACCAGGGGTCTTCCCCGTTTCCCATTCTACACCATCTGCCTTTCCTGACGTAGATCGTTGATTGGGATGTTCTGTTCCAATTTATCCTGCCTTTTCTCTTCCAAGCCCTGGAGGTGGGTGAAGGAAGGATGTTCTCTAAGGCTTCTGGTCTAATACATAGCCTCTAGCCACATGTGGCTATTGAAATTCAAATTCATTTCAATTAAATAAAATTAAAAATTCAGTTCCTCAGTTGCATTAGCCACATTGCCAGTGGCTACCGTGATGGACACTCCAGGCATAAAACATTTCCATCATCACAGAAAGCTCTGTTGACAGGCTGTACTAAGCCTCCTCTCTTTTCTCCTCTATGATTCTGATCTGGAGTGACTGGAAACTGCTGCTTCCTTAAGCTGGGGCCCCCAGAGAATGCTGCCTATTGAGAATTTAAAAGCAGAGAATTAGCAGCATGGAAATGCCCAGTCCCCCACTCAGTATTGAGTCCAAGGCAGCCTTGGGTTCTAAAATCTTGCTCTTCCTGAGTGTGGCACCTACAGTCCTGAAAGCTGCCACCCAAACCCTTTCAGTGAGTTCTGGCCTGCAGCAGGGATTCTGTTCTACTCGCCACCAAATCCTTCTCATGAATTTTCCAGGGTATGAGGCTGTTCCTGACTAACCTGGTCTTCTGATGCAGATCCCTTTCCTAAAACACCACACCTCCTTGGGTGTTTATCCAGTTACTAACCCTGCTGCAGTGTCCTCTGATAGATAGCTGTTGTCTGTAGGTGAGCTCTCCTGGCAATTAACCATTTGTTTCCCTGTGAAAAGAGTCTGGCCATTAGGGTTGGAAGGAAGTGGGGACATGTGTCTATCTGGGAAGTAATAGGGGATGAGGTTTTTCCACAATAATGCAACACAGCATTGCCTTCTTCCCCATATCTGTCCAAGGTTGTCCTTTTTGCCTTTCATATCCACCCCTCAGTACCACGTATTCCCCACATGACAGCCAGGTTTGGGACTCCATCAGTGAACCTCTTTTACCTGCTTTGTCAGGGACCCTGACAAGAGGCCAAGAAGAGGCCTAAGAGGAATACTTCCTCTCTTTCCACTGGCATTGATAAGCTCAGAGAATATGGATCTAGGGTTGCTAGCAGCCAGCTTTCCTGCCTCCCAACGAGAGCCAGCCTGTGAAGTGGATCCCAGTAGCATAGGAAAAGAGAGAGACAACAGAGTCCTGCAATATTATTAGAGCCAACTGTGCCTCATTATTTTGCAAACTAATGTACTTCCATACCTGGAGTTTTCCAGTTATAAGAGACAATTAAAGCTGAAGACAATATAAAAGACAATTTTCTACTGGAGTTAGCTTGTGTTGAGTCTCTGTCACTTGCAACCAAAAAAAAAAAAAAAAAAACCTAACTAATACAGAGTCATTAGGTCCAAATATTTGGGAGGAGGAAGCATCTATCTGCTGGAAGACCAAGGTCAGGTCCTTGCCAAGATACCTGCGAGGAATGACCAGACTGAAATAACAAATGAACCAGAGGTGGGTCACACATACAACAGGGTCACACACAGACCAATCTTGACCATAGGCTTTCCTTCCCAGCACTGTCTTCTGCTCTTGATATTTCCTTTCCTCTTCAACTCCCCGCAGACCTCCTTATCTCCGAAGACCTTATTAAAGCCCATGTCTTCTAAGAAGCCTTCCCTGACCACCTCAGCCTCTACCCTCTGGCTTCTAGTATTAATTGTAATTATCAAAGAACTGTGAACCATTTATACTAATGTCTGCTTTCATTGTCTAGAATGGTACTTTAAAGATTTTACTGTTATATGTTTACAGTTGGTCATTCTCTCTCACCTGGTCAAAGTCAGAGATGGGTCTGATGTTTTTGTGTCCCTGACAGGATCCAGCATAAGGCCTGGCACATAACTGCACCTCAGTGAATATTTGTGGGTTAGAAACTTGTGGATAAAATTGTGAGAGCCACAAGAGTCCAGTCTGTATGCAGCTCTCCTCAGTGGGAAATAAACTCCACTTGTGTCCAGGATGACAGCGGGTTGCATTCCTCTAGCAAAGCTAGAGTGAGTGGGGATAAAAGAGGAGGAGGGGCAGAGGAAGAGAACGGAGACGAGGTGAGAATGTAGATCTTTGCTGATGGCTGAGACCTTCCAGGGAACGTCTCCTAGGTCCCCTGGGAGAGTGGAGAAGAGAAATGTCCCTGTGCCTCAGATTCCTCTGAACTTCCAGGGGGAGGAGTGTAGACTAGAAGGGTGGGTGTGGGGTGGGAAAAGGCGCAGGTCAGAATCAGCTCCTCTTTGGAAATGTCTTGAAAGATGGGGCAGGAGCCACGTGGGAGAAACCAGTGTTCTCACTCCATAGTCATTCCTCATTCTGGATCTATTTTAATGCAGCTGGAGATTATATTTTCCACCAGGCCTAGGTCCAAATGGCATTTAACTATATCCCAAACATCCTACCCCAACCTTTAAAGCCCAGGATTTTTCAACACTGAGGCTAATATAATAATTTAAAGGTCTTTTGAGTGATGAGAAGATCTTTAACACAAGCATATATCCTCATTCTTTGAAAGCTAACACTATTTGAATATATGCATTCTGAGTCATTCTTAAAAAGGGAGGGAATCTCTTTCCTCCCTTCAGGTGTGATAATAGTCACATCTGAGAGCATAGAAAATACTGCACAGTTAGGCCCTCAGCTGTTCTCTAATTGTTTTCTGGCTCTTCCCCTTTTTGATTTGGTTATACATTTCCCTCCTGGGGCAATGTTATGTCTTATTCTAAGTGTACATCTCCCAGCAACCAGGACACCCAATAAGTGACTATTGGATGGATGGATAGATGAGCGGATACTGAGTAAATACCTACCTACACAAACAAATAAACAACAACAAAATCTGTATTAGTCAGGGTTCTCCACACAAACAGAACCAATAGGATGGAGATGGATATATACGTGAAAAGATTTAATATAAGGTGTTGGCTTTATGCGATTATGGAGGCTGAGAAATCCCAAGATCTGCCATCTCCAAGCTGGAGACCCAGGAAAGCTGGTGGTGTGGTTGGAAGGCCTGAGAGCCAGAGCACCAATGGTGTCGGTTCCAGTCCAAGTCTGAAGGCCTAAGACCCAGGAGTGCCAAGGACAGGAGAAGATCAATGTCCTAGCTCAGCAGTCAGGCAGAGAGAGAATTCAAACTTCCTTCACCTTTTTGTTCTATGCAGGCCCCACATTGGGGAGGGCAATACACTTTACTCAGTCCACCAGTTCAAATGCTAATCTCTTCTGGAAACATCCTCACAGACAAGCAAAAACAACATTTAACCAGATGTCTGGGCATCCTGTGATCCAGTCAAGTTGACACATAAAATTAACTCTCACGAACCCAAACATTTACCAAGCATTTATTATATCCCAGGTACATGCTAAGTACTTTACTGATATTATCTCATTCTTAGAGATATATATGTGTGAGAATTTCCTAGAGGAAAAAACACTTATGTTAGGTGACTTCTAGGATCTCTTCCAGTTATAAGATTCTTTGACATGATGTGGCATTAGGGAAAGTAGGATATTGAGGTGTGGGGCTTGGGAACCTAACACCTAGAAGCAGAAATAAAAATAACGTTAATAGTTACCCCTTTCTGTAGACTAGGAACTGTGCTAAGTACCTTACAGATATTTTCTCACTTATTCCTGAGTAACACCCTATGAGATAGGAACTACTACTCACTCTATTTTCAGATGAGGAAACTAAGGCACAGAGAGGTTAAATGGCTTGCCTAAGAAGCAGAGTTAGCGTTCAGATCTGTTGACCCCAAAGTCAGTGCTCTTAACCATCCTGCTTCCAGAGGGACTGCAAAGCCCTCATTCTTGGTCTGGTTGTCTGAGAAGGTACCCTTCCCTGGGGCCACAGGGATGCAGGTGAGCCGGGGGAAGGAGAGCATTGTGGTAGGACCTGTGAGATTTAGTGAGGAGGGGTGGCATGCAGGACAGCTGGGGCTGAGGAAGGTTCTGGAGTCAATTCTGCAGGAGTCACTGAGCCCAGCAGGAAGGAGACGAACTCTCCACTCCCTTCAGCAGCACTTGGTAAAGCTCAGTTTTCCTCCCTCTGTCTCTCCCCGGGGCAGACAGGACAGGATGTTCTGGAGTTTTAGCAGCAGGACCATTCCTTGGGAACAGGCAGCAGAGCTATGATTAGGGCTTAAAAGTCTGTGGTTGCCAGGCAAAGGCCTTGCCCCACCTTTTATAGCCAGCTAGCCTGAGACGTCACGTCACAAGTATTTAGAGACCTTTTGCTTCCCCCCCCACCATTTGCTTTATGACCCTGAACGCATTCCTCCTTCTCCTCCCGTCATTCAATTTTCCAGCCCCTGGAACAAGTCTGTAACTCACTTATGAGCCTAGAGGCTCTCTGGTGAATTGTAAGGCAATTCATACCGCTTTGGTTGGGCAAAACAGGGTGGGGGCATTTCTTTCTTTCTTTCTTTTTAATTTTATAAATTTATTTATTTATTTATTTATTTATTTATGTCTGTGTTCGGTGTTCGTTGCTGCACACTGGCTTTCTCTAGTTGCGGCGAGCAGGGGCTACTCTTCGTTGCGGTGCACGGGCTTCTCATTGCTGTGGCTTCTCCTGTTGCGGAAGACCGGCTCTAGGTGCGCGGGCTTCAGTAGTTGTGGCGCACGGGCTTAGTTGCTCCGCGGCATGTGAGGTCTTCCCAGACCAGGGCTGAAACCTGTGTCCCCTGGCATTGGCAGGCGGATTCTTAACCACTGTGCCACCAGGGAAGTCTGCATTTCTTATCTTGGGTTTAATTTGCTTAAGTTGCTTCCACCTTCTCTGCTTGGGTCTAGTGACTCCTTGGGAGCTGGGGTGAGGTATTTGGTAGCCCGATGGTGGTTAAGAGCATGAGTTTAGGGCTTCCCTGGTGGCGCAGTGGTTGAGAATCTGCCTGCCAATGCAGGGGACACGGGTTCGAGCCCTGGTCTGGGAAGATCCCACATGCCGCGGAGCAACTGGGCCCGTGAGCCACAACTACTGAGCCTGCGCGTCTGGAGCCTGTGCTCTGCAACAAGAGAGGCTGCGATAGTGAGAGGCCCGCGCACCGCAATGAAGAGTGGCCCCCACTTGCCGCAACTAGAGAAAGCCCTCGCACAGAAATGAAGACCCAACACAGCCAAAAATAAATATAAAAATAAATAAATAAATAAATAAATAAAATTAAAAAAAAAAAAAAAGAGCATGAGTTTAGGGCAGAGGGGCCTGGGAATATGTCCTAGGTCTGCCATTAAGGACCACATGACCTGGGACCTGGGACTTGACCTCTCTGAGCCTCAATGTTCTCATCTGTAAAATGGGAGAGAACTACTACCTGCCTCAAAGGGTTGTTGGGCAATCCTCAAAGGATGGCTGACTACTCCTAGCGTTATGTTATTCCCATAACAACCACAGGCTGAGGACACCCACAGGCCTGAGATAAGGGTATTTGGATCATAGAATCAGGAGTTATGAAGCCAGGTTTCTCTCCCTAGACAAGCTTGGAGGTGAAGGGAAAAGAGAGCTTGTTGTAGCTGAATGATCCAGTATGGGGTTCCTTAAGATGGTAGAATCCAAGATTTTCAGGATTGGAAGAAACCCTGGAAATCCTTTAAGACTGATAGGAAGGCAGTTATACAGCAGGAAAGTAAAAAAGAGAGCAGGCAAGGCTGACCTCCACAAAGCACTGCTTATGAAGGGATTTGAGATTCTGATGGGAGTGCCTGGCAGCCAATAATAGGATAGGACCAAGTGGGGTCTGGGAGCCTGGTCACTGCTCAGGTGGAGAAACAAAGTTATTCCATCCACCCTTGGGTCGATTCTTCATTGCCTCTGGAGGAGATGCCGGTGGTTTAGGAAACTAGGTGGACCTGGTCCCATTTGTCCTAATCTGGTTATAACTAACCCATGTTTCCTCTGTGGTCTGGCACAGAAACCAGAGGAAGGGTATGCAGATCTGGGCTCCACTGTTGCCTTGGCACAGCTGCTCTGTGCTCTTTGGATAAGACGGAGAAGCCAGGGGACCCATAAGGCCCTGTCTAGGAGGAAAACATCAACAACCAAAATTACAGTCAGGAAGAACTGCCTCCATCTGCAAGTAACTGGGCAATGACCTCCTAACTAAGCTCTTATTAATTTGCTTTCTGAAAGTTACAGTATAGTACTTGGTGGGTGCACCCCGCCCTGCTTGTCACCAAGGTGTTGAAGATTAAGCATTTCACATGGAATCAAGGTGGAACTCTTTCATCTGATTAAGTATAATAGCCTGATTTATTCCAACATCATGAAGTCTTAAAAGCCATACCCTTTTATCTTTGGAGCACTGGGAGGGATTGCAGGGTTTTTATCTTGAGTCCTGTGTCTCAGGAGAGGAAGAGGAAGCACCGGGAGGGGAAAAGACACAAAGCAGAATCCAGACCAATGTTTTTTAAAGTGTGGTCTATGGATCTCTCTTGCATCTGACTCACTTGCTTGTTAAAAAAATGCAGATTCCTGGGGTCTGTTTCTGAGTCGGAAACTTTCCAGGTGATTTTTATGAACACCCAGGTCTGAAAAATCTCAGGTAGAAGTGGCAAGTCTTCTAGGACATTAACCACATGGATAAATGAAGTACTCAGACAACTTAAAACACCATCTCAGCTAATAGTTTCTTAACCCACCTCAGAAAATCTTTCACTTTAACATTAGACTGGGTAAAGCTTGACTGTTCCATGTTTACACTTCATTCACCTACAGGTAGTGATGTGATGCAAATAGAAAAACTTCTGGCCTTTGGGACAGAGAAGGAATAGCATGTTTGTGTATAAATCACCCCTAGTTCATCAAAGGCTGATGTCTTAGTTCCAACTCTCAGGTCTCAGGTGTTGTAAATGCTGACTTACAGCTCCTTTATCTACTGATAACAAAGGTGAACATAAGTGATCTCCAGAAATAGTTCACATGCGCTCCCGGGTTCTTGAAACACCACAGGTGATTGGCAAATGTTTCTGTTGCAGACACAAACTCAAACAGCTCATTCCCTTCAAGAGCTCCCCACAGCAGTGGCTACGAGCCTGAATGTAGTAAGGCGGGGACAAGCCTTCCTCTCCCTTGCCCCATACTTTCTTCCCCTTTCCGATGTCAGATTTTTCTGACACTTAAGGAGTCCAGACTGAGGGAAAGAAGTTATTGATAAAGAACTTCAGGAAGCAACTCCCATCCCCCCACTGCCCCTTGCCCTGGCCACTGCCCTTTCAGAGTTAGTTACAGACTCGCCATTCTACTCATTTCAGGAAGCCTGGGGGCCACATGGCTTTGAATCACTGTCTTGTAAGGCACAGTGAACTTCATTCAGTGGGCTCTGGGGAAATGCAGAGTTGGGTCCTGCCCGCCGAAGATTCTGGTAGGATTCTGATAGGTTCTGATTATAGGTAGCCTGGGTAACTCTGGAACATGTATTAATGGCACACGTAAAAAAAAATTAACAAATTTAGTGAGATATATTTCATATACACATAATTCACCCATTTAAAGTATACAATTCAATGATTCTTAGTATATTAAATATTTTTAGTATTTGGATCACTATTAAAAGAAGCCCCTGGGCTTCCCTGGTGGCACAGTGGTTGAGAATCTGCCTGCCAATGCAGGGGACACGGGTTCAAGCCCTGGTCTGGGCAGATCCCACATGCCGCGGAGCAACTAAGCCCGTGAGCCACAACCACTGAGCCTGCGCGTCTGGAGCCTGTGCTCCGCAACAAGAGAGGCCGCGATAGTGAGAGGCCCGCGCACCACGATGAAGAGTGGCCCCCGCTTGCCACAACTAGAGAAAGCCCTCGCACAGAAACGAAGACCCAGCACAGCCATAAATAAATAAAAATAAGTTTAAAAAAAATTATTAGAAAAAATACTGACTTTAAAAAAAAAAAAGAAGCCCCTAACCTGTTCACAGTCACGCCCCGCCCCCCCCCCCATTTCCTCCAACCTCCCTTTACCCCCAACTCCACCTCTAGGCAACCACTAATCTACTTTCTGTAGATTTGCCTATTCTGGACAGTTCATATAAATGGAATTACATATATGTGTCCTAGTGACTGGCTAATTTCACTTAGCATAATCTTTTCAAAATTCATCCATGTTGCATGAATCAGTACTTCATTTATTTTTATGACTGAATAATATTCCATTGTATGGATATACATTTTGTTTATCCATTCATCAGTTGATGGACATTTGGGTTGTTTCTACCTTTTGGCTATTATGAATAATGCTGCTATGAACATTTGTGCACAAGGTTTTGTGTGGACAGATGTTTTCCTTCCTCTTGGGTATATACCTAGGAGTAGAATTGTTAGGTCATATGGTAACTCCACGTGTATCCTTTCGAGGAACTGCCAGACTGTTTTCCAAAGTGGCTGCACCATTTTACATTCACAGTGTATAAGAATTCTAATTTCTCCACATCTTCCTTAACACTTACTATTATGTGTTTTTGATTTTAGCTATCCTAAAAAGTATGAAGTGATATTTCATTGTTTTTCTGATTTGCATTCCCATGATGGCTAATGACATTGAGTATCTTTTCATGTGCTTATTGGCCATTTGTATATCTTCTTTGGAGAAATGTCTGTTTAGGTCCTTTGCCCATTTTACAATTGGGGTTATTTGCCTTTTTATTCTTGAGTTGTAGGAATTCTTTACATATTCTAGATAGTCTTTTATCAGATGTATGATTGCAAAATCTTTCTCCCATCCTTTGCATTTTTTCACTTTCTTAATGTCCTTTGAGGCATAACAGTCTTATGTTTTGATGATGTCCAATTTATCTGTTTTGTTGTTGTTGTGGCTTGTGACTCACACTTTGGGAAGTGTTGCTAAAATGCACCTTGAAACTCTGGAAGCTTTGAGACCTCTAAGTTTGGCGGTGGTTTACAGGTTGACTTTGAGGTCGCCTTTGACAGGGATTTCCTACAAGTTTGGGATTTCATTCCCCACCCAGCCAGCTAGCTCTTGCTCCTTCTCTGGGCTGGAAGCACAGAGCCCCAGGGGACCTTCACCGTGTTTACATCCCCTCCCTCTCCTGAGGTCTACCACAATAGAGCAGCTGAGATGACAGTTTGGAAATGTCCTTTATTGTGAAAACTCAATGGCCTTTGTCTCTGGGATTTGAAATTTTGATGCAAATGTTGGCAGCCAGGAGTTCGGAAGGAGGAGGGGAAGGGCTGGGAGAAGAAACCCTGCCATTGATTTCCATAGTGAGTCATTTCAACTCTGTGTTGTCTTGGTTTTCTCACCCATAAAATGGGGGAAAATATGTCCATCTCCCCAACTCAGTGGGGGTACTTTGAAGATGAGTTAGAATACTTTCGAGATCTTGGATTAAAGGCATTACTGAGGCACAAGGTGTTATTATAATAATAAATGACTTGATAGAAGAGAGGGTGAGGCCACTAAAGCAAAGGGTGGAAGGAGAGGCTCTGCACTGTGGAGTGGCTTTGGTCTAGAGCTCCTGGGCCCAGACAGAGTTTTATTCTTAGGAGTGAGATTGTGTAATTTCTCACAAACTGTTTGGGTTATTTTATTTGAGTTCAGCATTGCTCTGCTGAGTACATCCTATATGACTTCTGCCACAAGGAAAGATTACACTCTTTTTAGGAAATAAGATATACGTTAAAACAAATAGAAACAGAGCAAGATATTATAATCAAGCCGTGAACTGAATAACAAGTGTCAAAAAGAAAGCAGAATAGATAATGGTGAAGAGAAGCATTCCCCTATTATGAATCTGAGATCTACCATACACTAGCTGTGTGACTTTGCCTCCTTTTCTTCTTCTGTGACAGCAATTGTTCATATAAAGGACTTGGAATAATGGCCAGCACATAGTAAGCCCTCAAATGTTGGACCTATCTGGGATCTTGTCAGGTTCGGCTTTTGCTGGTTATGTGATCTTGGCCAAGTGGCTAGATCCTTCTTATCCTCAGTTATCCCATCTGTAAAATGGGGATAAGGATACTTACTAGTGAAACGGAGCAAGACCCTGTGGGGCCCTCCTGGGTACAAACCCTTTCCGTGTTCCCCACTTCTTGTTTGCGGGAAATAGGCTTCATGCAGCGTCCTGGATCTTCCTTGAGGTCCAAAGGGCAGCTTGAAAGAGCTGCTAATCAGGGAAGGGAGTGCAGAAACACAGGAGGAGCACTCAAGAAACAATAGTGCAGCCATGGGGCAGCGTCCGGGTTCCAACTCAAGGAACACACATAACAATATTTTTGAGTTCTTCTGCAGGAACTAAGGCCCCCATCCAGGTGGAGGATGGTAACTTCAGGCCGAGCACAAGATTCCTGGAACACTGCCCTGTTACCTCATCACCAACCAATCAGAAGAAAGTCTGCACACAGTGGAAGGTAAGAAAGAATCTGACGCCCTCCCCTGATGATTCTCCCTTGAAAAACTTTCCTGGGTGAGCAGAATCTCTAGAGTTGGTTTTTGGGCAGGAGCGTGCCATCTCCCCAGGTTGCCGGCCTCTTGAATAAAGCAAGGTTTCCTTTCCAACCAACACTTGTCTCTGGAGTATTGGCTTTCCAGCGGCAAGCAGATGAACCTGATTTCCGTTAACACCAGCTCACAAGGCGGAGGTGAGGATGGAGGGAGACAATGTTTGTAAATAGCATAGCAGGAGCCCTACAAATGGTAAGCATTCACTAAATTAGTTATTATTACTGTCAGTAACGCGATTACCTGCCCTGGCTGAGGGGTGCTGCTCACCGATGGTTTAGTTAAGTCAGAGGCCTTCTTTGGAAGCTGGAATTTGAGATGGGCAGGAAGGAATTGATAGGATTCGGGTGATGAGAGAAGAAAGCAGGATTAAAGAAAGGCAGAAGCCTGAGGCTGAACTGGCTCTGGAAGGCAGGAGGAGACTGGGGCTTCTCACTTTCCGGCCCCCCAGCCCGGAGCCTGGCGGGCTTTATCTGGCAGAGCCCGTGGCGGCTGTTTACCTCCGACACCCCCCCCCCCCGCCCCCCGCCTTCGCAATCTCTTTTTTCACCTTCGCAGTCGGCGAGGGCAGTGCTCTGCTAGGCTGGAGCAGGCTCTCCCTCCCTGAGGAATGTGCGACCCTCCCTCTCTGAGGAATGTGCGTCTAGCTTCCCGGGCCGATCCGGCCCAGCGCCTACCTCTTTCCCCCGCCGCGGGTAGCCAGGGGAGCCCCGCGGTCTTCACCCCACCCTCCGCCAGGATCCAGTTTCAAAGTCACCTGAAAGCCATTTCCTTCCGCGCACGCCCCTCCCCTCCCTGTAAATCACCTGGGGCTTGCATTTGCCTGGAGTAGCTTATTTTTCTTTTCCTTTTTGGCTTATTTTGTTTTTTAACGTGAATATTAGGCGTTTACTAGACACACTTACCTCTACTGGATGTCAAGTATACCCAGTGGTTCTGATGTCAGTGTCCCATCCCTCCTCCCATCCTGGGCTTCTCTTCTCCTGTCCTGTGCTGGGACAGCATCTATTTTTCAGCACATTTATTGATGAATTACTTCGGGTTTTTAAGTTTATGCCCTTGCTCAGAACGCAGCCGATCCTTATTGAGTATCCCTGTCGCGCCCTCAGCCCCTCACTTTCCAGGTGTGCACCTTTCGATGCCCACATGATTACATACAGACATAAAAACAGGAGACAGGTTCTCTTCGTTTTACCAAAATGGGTCCTTTATTACACGGGTTTCTGCCTCTTGCTCTTCCCACCTAACGGTCTCGTGGTGGACTTCCTCCAAGTTATCGGCTTCTTCATCTCTTTCTTGTCAGCTTCTCGGAGGTTTGGATTTACATCTGTAAAGGGTCACTGGAACCGAATTTCGGTGAGGAATTCAAGACGTGAGTTTCTGACTCAGAAAAGCCGAGGTGACCTGCTCTGGTAGGATCAGGACTCCCAAGTCCGATCCCAACTAAGGACTCACTTGGAAGCCCCCTTTGCTGTCCGTACAATGGGGGCTGTTTTGGCCGTCCGGTGACCTCTTGGGAGGCAGTGATATCAGGTCTGTGACACCACTGTGAGTGTCCCCCCTCCCGCCCCCCAGGTGCGTCTTTGTGTCTTAGCGCATCTAGGTTGCTCGGGGGCGGCTAGCGTTCGGCCGGGCGGACACCGCCGGGGCCGCGCGCTCGCCCCACCCGCGGGCGTTAATCATTAGCGGCGCGCAAGCCCCCCTCCCGCCGCCGCAGCCTTTACCCCGGGTTCCAGCTCGCAGCGCCGCGAGGTTGCCCCCGTCCCCCGCTGAGCCGCCAATCGCGGGATTCCAGTCGCTGGCCCGAGTCTCCACCCACTGGAAAAATTCCTGGTCCGCCCTCCCTGTCCCCTCCCGCGGCTGCTGCCGCTCTGCTCGGCCCCGACTTCCTGCCGGGCGCTGGAAGGCGCGCGCGGGCTGGGGTCCCCGGGGGCCGCGCTCGCAGCTGGCCGCGCCCCGGCCGCCAAGGGGCTGGCGGTGGGCGGGAGCAGCCGGCAGCCTCGGCCCCTTCCCGGAGCGACATTCAAACTCGCGCCCGCGTTGCGGCGGCACCTGGGTGGCTTCGCGCGCCGTGCGTTCTGGATCCAGCCGGGCGGCCGCTGCTCGGTGAGTGTCCGTCGGTTCTCCCCGCGTCCTCTGCGGGCGCAGCGGGCCGAGCGGCAGTGCCTGGAGTGGTTTTGAAGCCCCCGCCCTCCCGGGCACCCGCCCCAGCCGCCTGCGGGGTGAGGACTCGGCGCGGCAGAGGGGGGCCCGGGGCCACGTGGGCTCCTCCCAGGGCGACCCTCCAGGCCGAGGGCTGGAGCGCGGGAGGCTCGTGCAAGGAGACATTTTTCTGTCCTTTAGCCCCCACCCCGGAAACGAAAGGAGCGAATGCGCCCGGTGACTCCCAAGAGGCTCAGTTTGAAACTCGGGAAGCCCTCGAGGCGGCGCCCACCCGCGCCCACTGCGCGCTCTTTTGCCCGAGGGCTGGTACTTGCCTCGGACTGTGGGCCCGGGAGGGGTGGACTCTTTTGGGGAAGGACCCGAGCCTCTGGTCCCGGGAGCCCAAAGGCGCCAGCAGCCTGTTCCGGGTTGGTGTCACACAGTACTCGCTCTGGGAATCTCAGCTCGCGTCCTGGAGGGATTAGAGTGGGTGCCAGCAATGGGGTGTCGGGGAGCCGAAAGCACAGAAGCCACTGCCTGCCACTGCCTCCCTCGACCTCACCCACTCCCGAAACCGGTTTGGTTGATTTTCTCCTTATTCGCAGCCCTTTGGTCTGGAACGCTAGGAGGAGGCGTGCAAACTCGAAAATTTCAAGACGTTTTTAGGTAGCTACTTTTACTCTTTGGAGCTGCTTTTGAAAACAAAAGGAAGAACGGAGTGGGAAACGTAATGGTGGGAGGCTGGAGGGGTGTGGCCTGGGGTGGGGCGGTGTTATAGCGGCCACTGTAAGAGTTTCACCCTCGAAGTCACTTGCCTGTCTCCTGCTCTGGGGCCCCCAGGAGGCGATCCGGATTGCATCGCCCTACAGGGAACCCTGGACTGGGGGTTCCCAGAGTCTCCTCAGCCCTGCCTCTGCACGCAGCTCAGTCACACCAACCTTGCTCATAGAAATAATGAGGGAGAGTAATGACAGCCCCGAGGGCTCCCCACTGAGCACATTGCCGGCCTCCCTTAAGGAAAGTGCCTTTCTAGCCTCGCCGTTGCTGGACTGGGAATGGAATCCTGAGTGACGTAGCTGGGAGTGACTTCACCCTAACCATTTCCAGCAGAAAACCTAGGGAGTAAGAACCCAAAAAAGGTGTACCCCTTCCCTCTGTTGTTCACCCTCTTCCCTGTGGTCCTGGGATGCCTCATCTCATCTCCTGCTGTTAATACTCCTCTGTCTCTGCTGCCCCCACTCCCTTCCCAGAAGGCTGGGCAGCCCCTTAGATCCCTGGATGTCTTGCTCTGGGGATGGAAAAGGGAGTCTGTGTGGGGTAAACCAAGTCCTAGAAGCAGAGAAAGTGATTTGCTTAAGAGCTGCCTTGGGCTTTTCTACTGCATTTTATTAGAAGTGGCACATCGGGGAGAGTGGGAAGAGCACTGGCATGGGAGCCCAGCACAGGATTTTGCCTCCGCTTTAGTCCTGGCTCTACTGTATGGCATCAAAGATTGCTAGGGTCATTTGGGCTGGAAGGCACCTCCCATGTGCCTACGCCATTTACACATGAAGGCAGCAGAGCCCAGAGATGTGACGTGACTGGAGCCTGGCTCCTGTTGGCCAAACAGGGACCAGAACTCAGATTTCCTCATGGTCTAATCCATGCTTTTCCCAACATGACCTGAGCAAGTCACATATTTTTTTCTGACTCAGTTTCCACATGAGTAGAGTTGGGGACTTGCCTGCTTTTCTTCACAGAGGCTGTGGTAAGGATCAAAGGAAGCCACGTACGTGGAAAGTGCTGCATAAACTCCTATACAAAATGAAGGGCTCACTGTGGCTAGGAGGGGCCCTTAAGAGCTTTACAATTTACTGGATACATCCCATGTGTGCCACAAGGAGACGGTAGATACCAGGAGCCAATGGTGGATGTTTACACCCCTGGCCTGTAATAGCTCCAGGGTAAACATTTGCCTTACCAAATCCACAGCTATCCCAGGGTCACCGTGTTTACCCTGGAGGTGGCCAAAGGCCATGGCCTGAGGGATGACCAGGGCAGGAAGGGAAAAGGAACTGTGTTCCAGATGTATGGCTTGCCCCTTCACCTCCACTCTCCTCTCAGAACCTTGTGAAGGCTCTGGTTCCAAGTCTGGGGGTCGCTACAAGCCCAGGCTGAGCACTGACTTTGGAGGGTTAATCGGGAAACCAACTAGCTATTCCCTGTTGTGTTGAGGGTTGAGGGGACTCTGGGCGTTGGAAGGGTGCTGCCTTTGCAGCTGCACTGACGGCTGTCTTCAACTCCTCATTTGCCCCCCTCTCCCCATCCCAGGCTGCCCCTCTGGCCCAGGCCGCTGCTCAGTCCTGCCTCTCTGGCCAGCTGCATGTCCATAGGCCTTTGTTTCAGGGTTGCAAGCCCGCCCTCCCCAGCAGAAGCCCTCAGGTTGGGGCCCTGGCAGCTGGAAATCACTACTGCCAGCAGGAAGGCTTTACTGGAGTCCACAAGGGACCTGGCAGACCTTCATTTCCTCTTGTAGGTCCCATCTGGAGCCCCCAACTTGCCCCTGGCCAGATTCTCTCACCATCTTTTCTCATCTTTCCTCCCCTGAATGGATAAATCATGTTCTTTTTCTTCCTACACTCACACTTCTTAGTTCTATTTTAAAGGATTCATTCATTCAACAGGTTTTTTGGCATCTACTATATATGAATGCTGGATGCAGAGGACACAGCAATGAACAAAATATATGACAGTCATTAACTTCATGGAGCTGGCTTCTAGTGGGGGGAAGCTGTCAATAAGCAAGATAGATAGTGGAAAGCAAGTTAATGATAAGCAGAGCAATATGATAGGGAAGGTGGATGTGAATGGTCATGGCGGGGGTGAGATGGCATTTTAGATGGGGTGGCCTGGGAGGCATCCCGAGGAAGGGCTATTTGATAATACCTGAAGGAGGAGTTTCCCTTCGCCTCTGGTTTCCTTTTCTTGAAACCCAGTTCAAGCAACTCACTGCAGGGCTTGACAGCTTACTAGCCCTGCGGTGCTAAACTCCTTTGAGCCTGTGTTTCTCACCAGTAAAATGGAGTTAGTCATCATACCTACCACATATGGTTTTGTGAGACTGAACAATGAGCTAACGTGTGTTAAAGGCTTAGCAGAGCCTATAGAGGTCATCAGTAAGTGATAGTCTTTTATTTTGTTATTTCTCCAACCAAATTCTGCAGGGGTAGCCCAAGATATTTAATGCCATTGCTAAATGAAAAGCTTTCCGTTTCAAGAATTAGGCAAGTGGGGAATTAGAGGCAGGTGAAAACAGAAACCCTAGTTAGTGCAGACTTTCTAGTTGGTGAGACTTTTCAACCATATCCTAGATTCTGGGGGGGTTGAGGATGTGGGCCTCCCAGGTGTGTGTGCTGTTTCCCCTACTGACAGGGTGAACTGGGGGCAGCCCTGACTCTCTTCCCTTGCTCTGGAATTCCCCCTCGCTTCCAAGCAGCCCTGATGAATCACACCTTCGTTCCTGGCCTCTCTACTCTGCCTCACAGCTGGGAAGGCTATCTGCCCCTCCCCCAACGTCCTGTAGATAAATTACGCTCAGAGAGGGAGAGAAAGGGATGGTGAAAACGAGGGAGGGGCAGGAGAAAGCCGGGCAGATGGTGGGTGGAGCTGTTTTAGGAGAGCCTGCAGAGGTGCAAGAGGATTCTGATGGAGGCTTAGAGACAGCCCCAGAAAAAGTTTCAAGAAGTGTCCACCATGGACCAGAATTTTGAGTAACAGAATGGACAGGCACTATGAGTGCTCAGAGTCTGGCTGGACTCTACTCAGCTCTGCACTGCTTCCACCCAGGCAATCTGAGGAGTCTCTTCCCCTCTCCGCTGGAACCAGGACCTTAAAGGGAGGGGCCTGATCTCAAAGCCTGCTGTCAAAACCTGCGGTGAGCGGTTTCCTGGGGGCCTGGCCCTGGCTCAGGAAGCAGGGATGGGCGGTGGAGGGCGGGTCCCGGGGGGAGTGGTCATCAGCCAGACCACTCCCTCTAAGAGCCCTGTTGCATGAGCTGGACAGCCAAGCGGGCCCTGTGGTGAAGGAGCTTTCCGGGCTTGCCGGTTGGTGCCTGGAAACCAGGTAAAGCTAGATATAATATGGCTTCAGAGGAAGTGGTTGGGAAGGCCCAAACAGCCTCAGGCATTTTTATGATGTTGGGTGACCTCAAGTCAGAGGAGAATGAAAACTGGGTAGGGTCAACTAACCTGTGAACAGAAGGAGGAGGTACATCCAGAGATGCTGGCAGCCCTCTGGGTGTTGGCTGTCTGGGATAAAGGCTGGCCTTGTTAACAGGGTCTCTGCTCTGTTCTTATTTTGATTAGCAGCTCTCTGAAGGCAGGGACTCTGTTTGAGTCATCTTTGTTCCCACATAGCATGGAGAACAGTGTAAAGTGTAATCAACAGGGCATGATGGGCTTGTGCTGGGGTCCCACCCTGAGGGCAGTCTGGGCTCGGTGATCTCATCTGCTCCAGTTTTTGTTCCATGGAGTTAGAGGAAGAAGTCAGTGGTGGGGGTCAAGCCTAGCCCTTGGTGGGCTGTTGCCGTCTGGGAATGACAGCCAAGGGAGAATGGGGCTTTTTATAGTTCTCTTGCTGGCCTTTGGGGAGGGAGGCCTCCTGGCTTAAGCTCAAGGAATGGATTTTTAAGGACTCTCAAATTCTGTTTCATGCTGAGCAGAGTCTGGGCCAACCACAGGACCTGAATGAGGTACTAATGGGCACAATGGTAACTGCATGTAGCCTTTTGGGAGATAGAGTTTGAGGGTACTAGGGGTTGCTCTGATTGTTGCTGGAGTTTGGCTGAGACTGGAGGGAGAGATGCTACAGGAGTGAAGTCTATTTCACTATGGTAACGGGATCTCGGGAGGAAAGATGGGTTCTACAGGTACTGGAAGCTCTTAAAAAGTCATATCCTTTACTCCCCAGGCCACAAGACTCTGTGTGTGTGTGTGTGTGTGTGTGTGCACGCACACATAAATCAGAGGTTCTTGACCAATAGATGGCAAGTGTTTATTGAAAGGAAAAGAGAACCAGTATTCTTGTGGTCTCTATCCTGTGCATCGCTACATCCCCAGTGCTTGATGCATAGTAGGATTCCAATAAATATTTGTTGAATAAGTAAAACCCTACTGTGTGATGAACCTTTAGGAATTAGAGAAATTTTCACGCTCTTCACAAATGTTCTAATCCTGTCTGGAAGTATCTAGGATAGAGTGTAAGATTCTAAAAAGTTGAACCTGTGGTCAGCTGCTCTGGCACAGGGGCAGGCAGCTCTGTATTCCTCCAGCCTGGGCAAGTGAAAGGGTGCCTGGGATCACTGGGTCCAGTCCTCCCGGGCCTGCTGAGAGTTTGCCCCCATGCATGTTGTGTCCAAAGTGGATGGTAGGGTGTACTTATAGTCTTGAATATAGTTCATCCCATAATATGTCCTATAATATCCCATAACACCTCTCCTACCCTATTCAGGACATGGCCACCCAGTGGCCACCCACATGCTTATCTGCATGTAGCCAAGAAGGTCTCCAGATCAGCCAGGACTCAAGTTCCTGCATTTTTTTCACACCAGCTCCCTAAGACCCTGTTTAACTCTTATATAGGAGTTGTGTCATCCTATTTCCAAGCCCACAACTGAAAGGAAGCAGCAAAGGAGAGTGTAAAGAGACCAGCATAGAGAGGAAAAATGACCACAGTGCAACTGAGAGTTGACACTGAGAGTGGACAGAGATCAAGACACTATGCAAAGCAAGCACGAGCATAAAAGCCGGGGGTCATTTATTTAGGGGGAGTGGCTTGGCACGCCTTGGCCCTTGGGGGGATCATTATTTTGATAATTGATGCTTTGCTGGTAATTGTGACGCTGAGTCATCAAGAAAAGGTTAAATGATGTTCCCTTGACTGTTTAGGAAGGCAGGGAAGGAAGCGTGTAACATGTTTTTAAAAGATGTCCCAGTCAGATTGACTAAAATTTTTTTTAAAATTTATTTATTTAATTTATTTATTTTTGGCTGTGTTGGGTCTTCATTGCTGTGCGCGGGCTTTCTCTAGTTGCGGTGAGTGGGGGCTACTCTTTGTTGAGGTGCACAGGCTTCTCATTGCGGTGGCTTCTCGTTGCGGAGCACAGGCTCTGGGCGCACAGGCTTCAGTAGCTGTGGCACGTGGGTTCAGCAGTTGTGGTTTGTGGGCTCTAGAGCACAGGCTCAGTAGTTGTGGCGCACAGGCTTAGTTGCTCCATGGCATGTGGGATCTTCCTGGACCAGGGCTCGAACCCGTGTCCCCTGCATTGGCAGGCGGATTCTTAACCACTGCGCCACCAGGGAAGACCTAAAATTTTTATAAGTGTTGACTCTTAGGTAATATCAGTAGTCCTCTCAACAAGGCAAAAAATAAGTGGTGGTACCCTCAACTACAGATAAAGAAACTGAGTCCACCCACACAAGGTAGGTAACTTTTCTGAGATCTCTCAGCTAAGACTTGGCAGGGATGAGGTCTGAACTTCTAAATGACCCTGGAGCACGCGCACTGAGCTCTACCCCAGACTGTTTGGAAACCGGGCACACTCTTGAAAACATGGCTTTTGGACAGCTCTCTCTGCAGGGGTTCCGGCTAGTCAAGGTTTTACTGTGTTACTGTGGAGCCAGGATGGGCCCAAACTTAATTCAGCTCCACCCATAGCAGACTGCCAGTTATCCTAAAGGGCGCTTGCCTCAGTGGAAACAAGAATGCCTTTAATACATTTACATTTTAAGCACCTACCTGGGTGCCACACAACACTTTCTGAGGCCAGAAAATGTTAGGGAGGAGCTGCAATTTCAAAAATCCCAGGCCTCTCTCCGTCAGGAGCTTTTGTTCCTTTGTTTCGGTTCTGGATGCTACTGGGAGATGCTGTGCTGTGCAGTCTCGGTGCTGGTTGTTCCGGTCTGTCTCCAGGGTGGCGGGGCCCGCCCCTGTGTCGGAACCCCTACCCCCTTGTTCCCACCATCCAGATCTGGCAAATGGTAATTTTATCCTATTTACTTCTCTCATTTATTATAGAGATAGAACGTTACAGATGCAACTGAAGCTTTCTCTTTCTTCCTAATAGCTTTCTCTTCCCTCCCTCCTGCCCCAGAAGTAACATTCTCTTGAATATGGTGTTTATCATTTCTATGAATGTTTTTATACTTTTTACTGTTGTCTGTAAGTAATTTATAGTTTCATGTTGTTTTAATTTTGACTTGTATAGCATCATGTTGAATGAACATTGTTGTCTAGATTGACCCATGTTGAAATATTTAAATCTAGTTTATTCGGTGAACTGTTATATGGTTTCTGTTGCATATTACAGTTCCCTTATGGACAGACATTTAGGTTGATTCCATTTTCTCACCACTATAAGTAATAACTGTATTTATTATCCATGCACCAGTCTTCTCTACCATGTATATCAGTGGTGGGATTACTGGGTTATAAATTTTGCTTTTCAAGTTACGGTCAAATAATGTCCCTGAGTGATTTGTAACCAATTTATGTTCTTACCAGAAACATGAGAGCCCCTACTTCACTAACATTTGGATTGTGTCTTGCAATCTAGTAGATGTAAAATGGTATTTTAAAATTATTTTATAAATTGGTATTTTAAATAAGTGCTTTTGATTAAAGATAGGGATGAGCACTTTTCATGTTTATTGGCTAGCCGTGTTATTCTGTGAGGCTTTGCCCTTTACGTTAAAAAAATAATTTTTAACCAGGTAATATATCCACATGATTCAAAACTTGAAAGGTAATACAGTGAAAAGTCTCCAACATCTGTTCCCTTGCTCCCAGCTCCCCACCCTGTGACAAGTTAGAGGTTCTTGGTACTTTTTCAGAGCTTTAATTGCCATTTTCTTTTTCTTGTTGATTTTTAGGAGTTAAAAAGTATATATATATATTTATGTATGCTAAATAAATGATAATAAATAATCTTTTTAGGTTATATTCATTACATATAGCTCTGGATTGTCTTAACTTTATTAATGTCATTTTTCATAGGGAAGTTTTAATTTTAATGTTGTCAGATTTGCCAGTCTTTTGTTCATACTTTCTGTGTCTTGTTCAAGAAATCTTTTCCTACTCTGATTTTACAGAAACATATTTAGTATATTTTCTTTTTAAGTTTTGCTTCCACACTTACATTTTAAATTCACCTGGAATGTATTTCTTTTATGTGACAATGGTTCTCAACTTTGGTTACGTATTAAAGCCTCATGAGGAGCTTTTTAAAAAAGTACTACTGTCTGAGCCTCATTTCAGATCAGACCAATAAAATTAAAATATCTCAGGGTGGAGCCTAGGAGTGGCTATGAAATGCCCCAGGTGACTTTTATGTCCAGCCAAGGTTGAGAACCACTCAACCTTGTAAGATGGAACTGATTTTATTTTTTCCAGAGGACTAGCCAGTTTTTCCAGTACTAGTTATTGAACAGTCTATGCTTTTCCTGCTGACTTGTTACTGTTAAGATTTGATTGATAACTTTATTGAGATATATTTCACATATCTTAAAATTCATCCATGTAGAGTGGTTTTTAGTATATATTCACAGAGCTGTGCAACAACCCCCGCTATCCCTGCATCTTTTTTTTTTGGCCCAGGGGCCCTGCTGCTCGGCGGCTTGTGGAATCCTCGTTCCCCAACCGGGGATCAAACCTGGGCCCTCAGCAGTGAGAGCTCGGAGTCCTAACCCCTGGACCACCAGGGAATTCTCTCCACTATGTAATCTTAAACCATTTTTATTACCCCTAAAAGAAGCCCTGTATCTTTAGCAATCATTTCCTATTTCCTCCATCCCCTAGCCCCAGGCAATCACTAATCTACTTTTATCTCTTTAGATTTGCCTATTCTGGACATTTTACATAATGAGTTCGTACAATATATAGTTCTGTTGACTAGCCTTTTTCATTTAACGTGGTTTTCAGAGTCATCCGTGTCGTGGCATGTTATCAGTTCTTCATTCTTTTTTATTGCCAGATAATATTCCATTGTATGGGTAGACTACATTTTGTTTATCCATTCATCAGTTGCTTTTCAAGATACGGTCAAATAATGTCCCTGAGTGATTTGTAACCAATTTATGTTCTTACCAGAAACATGAGAGCCCCTATTTCACTAACATTTGGACATTCTAGCTGTTTCCACTTTTTGGTATTATAAATAATGCTGCTATGAACAGTTGTGTACAACTTTTTGTACGCAGTATATAGATCCCCTAGCTTCTATATGACCTACTGGGAGATGATTATTTACAAGTTAACTTTTTGAGGAATTGCTAAATTGTTTTCCAAATAGGCTACACTATTTTACACTCTTACCAGCAATGTGCAAGGGTTCTAATTTCTCCTCATCCTCACCATTACTTGTTATTGAACATGCTTTTGATTTTAGCCATCCTAGAGTGAGTAGGAAGTAGATTTAGTTGTGGTCTTGGTTTGCATTTCCCTAATGATTAACGATATTGAGCATCTTTTCTTGTGCTTATTGGCCATTTGTATATCTTTTTTGGAGAAATATCTTCAAATTTTTGCCCATTTTAAAATTGGGTTGTTTTTTTTTTATTGTTGAGTTGTAAGGGTTCTTTATATAGTCTGGATACAAGTCTATTATCAGATTTACAAATATTTTCTCCCATTCTGTGATTTGTCTTTTCACTTTCTTTTTTTTCTCTTTTAAAAATTTTAATTTAAAAATTAAAAAAAATTGAGGTGTAATTGATATGTCATTATTGGTTTCAGGTGTACAACTTAATGATTCAATATTTGTATACATTGTGAAATGATCTAGTCCACTTTCTTTATAGTGCCCTTTGAAACACAAGTTTTAAATTTTGATGAAATCCAATTATCTATTTTTGTTTTGTTTTGTTTTGTTTTGTTGTTTGTGCTTTTGCTATTGTATCTGAGAAACCATTGCTCACCCAAGTTCACAAAAATTTACCCCTATATTTTCTTCTAAGAGTTTTATAGTCTTAGCTCTTACATTCAGGTTTATGATCCATTTTAGCTTAATTTTTGTATATGGTATGAACTAGATGTCCAAATTCATTCTTTTGCATGTGAATATACAGTTTTCCTAGTACCATTTGTTGAAAAGATGATCCTTTTCCTATTGAATGGTTTTGGTACCCTTAATGAAAATCAGTTTACTGTAAATGTGAGGTTTTATTTCTGTACTCTCAATTCTGTTGCATTAATCTATATGTCTATCTTTATGCCTTGGTAACTATAGCTTTGTAGTTGGTTTTGAAATTGGGAACTGTGAGTCTTCCAACTTTGTTCTTTTTCAAGATTGTCTTTCTGGCTCCCTTGCTTTTCCATACAAATTTTAGGATTAGCTTGTCAATTTCTACAAAAATACCAGCTAGAAGTTTGAAAGAGATTGGATTGAGTCTGTAGATCAATTTTGCTAACCTTAAGAATGTTAAGTGTTCTGCTCCATGAACATGGGATGTCCTTCCATTTATTCAGGTCTTTAGCTTCTTTCAATAGTTTCCAGTATACAAGTCTTACACTCCTTTTGTTAAATATATTCCGAAGTTTTTAATGCTTTTGCTGTTGTTATAAATGGGATTGTTTTGTTTCTTAATTGCATTTGGGGGGTGTGGGCTGTACCATGCAGTTTGCAGGATCCTAGTTCCCCAACCAGGGATTGAACCTGCTCCCTTGGCAGTGAAAGCGTGGAGTCCCAACTACTGGACTGCCAGGGAGTTCCCCTTAATTGCATTTTTGGATTGTGCACTACTAGTATATAGGAGTAGAAATGATTTTTTGTGTATTGATCTTGTATCCTGCCATCTTACTGGACTCTTTCATTAGTTCTAATCATTTTGTTAGTGGATTCCTTAGGATTTGCTATATATAAGATCATGTCATTTATGCATAGAGATAGTTTTACTTCTTTTTTTTCAATCTGAATATCTTTTATTTCTTTTTCTTGCCTAATTTTCGTGGCTAGAATCCAGTACAGTGTTGAATAGAAGTATCATGAGGGGACATTCTTGTCTTTTTCCTAATCTTAGGGGGAAAACATTCCTTCTTTTGCCATTAAGATGAAACGCCTGTGGGTTTTTTTGTAGATGTTCTTTGTAAGACGGGGATGTTCCCTTCTGTTCCTAGTTTGTGTGGTGTTTTTATCATGGAAGGGTGTCAGATTTTGTCAAATGTTTTTTCTGGGTCTATTGAGGTGATCAGGTGGTTTTTATATTTTATTCTATTAATATTTAAAATTATATTAATTGATTTTTGGATGTTAACCCAATCTTGTATTTCTGGGATAAATTCACATGGTCATAGTGTATACTCCTTTTTATATGTTGCTGGATTCAGTTTGTTAGTATTTTGTTGAGGATTTTTATAGCCATACTTATAAGGGATGTTGGACTGTAGCTGGTTTTTTTCTTGTGATATCTTGTTTGGTCTTGATAACAGGCCTCATAGAATGAGTTAAGTGTCCCTTTCTCTAATGTTTTTTGGAGGAGTTTGTGAAGAATTGCTTTTAATTCTTTAAATGTTTGGTAAATTCACCAGTGAAGCCATCTAGTCCTGGGCTTTTCTTTATTGGAAGTTTAAAGATTATTAATTCAGTCTCTTTACTTATTAACAGGTCTCTTCAGATTTCTTCCTGAGTCAATCATTGGATTATGTCATTCTAGGAATTTGTCTAGGAATTTCATCTAACTTATCTAATTCATTGGCATATAGTTGTTCATGGTATTTCCTTATAATCCTTTAAGATGTTCTTTTTTGTCTTTGATGTTCTGCGTTTATACTATGGATGATGTGTCTAAATGTGAACTTCTTTTAAATTTAACTTAGTTGTGCTTTCAATATGAGGACAAATGTTCTATGTTCAGTTCTGGAAAATTCATATACATTCTGTCTTTGAAAATTGCCTCTCCCCTATTCTTTCCTTTTTCTTCCTATGGAACTCTATGGACCTCTCTCTTAATGTTTATATTTTCTATCTTATTCTTTGCATCTACTTCAGGATAATTTCCTCAGTTTTTTTTTTTTTTCCATTTCACTAATTCTTTCTTTAGCTGTATTTAATTTTCTGTTTAACGTACCTATTGGCTTTGAAATGTCAATATTGTATACAATTCACCTGTGAAAAATCTGGGTTTGAACTGCATGGGTCCACTTATATGTGGATCTTTTTCAATAAATATGTACTACAATACTACACAATCTGCAGCTTGTTGAATCCGCGGATGCGGAACTGTGGATACAGAGGGCTGACTGTAAAGTTATATGCAGATTTTCTACTGTGTGGGGGGTTGGTGCCCCTAAGCCCCGTGTTGTTCAAAGTTCAACTGTATTTTATTTCCATTCAGTACTTTTTCAAAGTCCTTTTCAGATTTTTCTTTTATTTCTAGCTTTTGGAGTACCAGTTTGTTCCATCTTCTGACTCGCTTGTCATGGTTTGTTTTATTGTGTGGTTTGTAATTTTTATACTGATCTCCTCTTCATTGGGTTGCAAAGAGTGGGATGCTTAAAAGCAAGGTATTTTGGAAGTCTGCACTTATTTTGGTGATGAGGTCTAGGACATATCAAATGTGTGGGTGAGTGGCTGAGGTGTGGGGTAGAGGAAAAGACTGACAGAGGAACTTTGCATGTCTGGCTGCTTCCTGTCATACAGGTCTCTGCCTAAGAGTCACCTTTTCAGAGCCTTCCCAGGCCTCCCTAAATGTCTCCACCCCCCAGTCCTACTGTCTTTCTTCTGTTTTATCTTATCACTGTTAACACATCACTATTCAGAAATATATTAGCTATTTGTCTACCTTTTGTGACCTTCCTCCATATTGGAATGTAAGCTCCATGATCGTAAGGATTTGTCTTTTTTTTTGGGCCACCCCACGTGGCATGTGGGATCCTAGTTCCCTAACCAGGGATTGAACCCGTGCCCTCTGCATTGGAAGCACCAGAGTCTTAACCACTGGACTGCTGGGGAAGTCCCCAGTAAGGAGTTGTCTTATTCACTGCTACGTCCCCAGCACCTGGCATGTGGTTTATACTGTGCATAAATTTGAGTGAGTTTGAGTAGTCCTGTTTTTAGATGGAAGTCATCTGAGCCCCAATGCTGCAACTTTCAGCTGGGCTGAGTCTGACCAGGTAGCAGAGGTGAACAGTTTGCCTCTCCATCCCCAAACCTTTTACTGGACCACCACTGGAGATATCTTTTTCTCCCATTATAAGAGCCCAGAAAATACTATCCATCCTGTGTGCTTCAGCCTTCTTCTGGCATGAGTTCCACAGCTGCTAAAATCAGTAGTAGGGATTTGAGTGCCAGAAGCCCTGGGGGAAGAAAATGCACAAAACCCTGGGAAGATCTGGTCCTTACCTTTCGGAGGCTGTGATTGAGTTAAGAAGACAGCACACACAGAAAATAGGTTAGGACGCTTGCCCACTCAGTGAGTCTGCTGTGTAGATTAGCGCTCCTTTCGGTAGAGAAGGCAATCTGTGTGCTGGCCCCTGGGTCACATGCCGTCACATAAGTGGTTTCTGGAGGGATCTATGGGCAAGTTATGAATTCCCAGGTGACTCCATTTTGGCCTCCTTCTGAGGTTGCCCCATGCTGTAGGAACTTGTTCTGAGCATAGTGTTACTTGTAAAAGGGCAGAAAGTGCCTGTGGGCGTTCCCATGATGTGGGCTAAGGATGGCACCTTTCCATTCGTCTTTGGCTGTATCTCTTGGCCCCATTGGTTTTGGGGTAGGGGAATGGTGACAAGCACTGGAATTCCAGCAAACCCTGGCTTTCCCACTTGCCTTGCTGCACAGCTTTCAGTGAGTGAGTAAATGGCTCTGCCTCATATGGTTATGGTAAGGAGAGTTCCTAGAGAATGTGTTTATTAGCACAATGCCTGCTACACCCAATAAAATGCTAGTTGATATTATTCCAGTCCGGCACCTTGGGAGCCACTTGTGCCTCAGTTTCCTGATCTGTAAAATGGGGAAATAATACCCAATCCTTGCCTGCCGCCCCTCCCCTCTGCCCCTGGCTGTTGTAAGGGTTAATATCCTCAGGCTTTGAGGTCCTGGGGTGGGGGAGGAGCTGCATAAATGGGTTATTGTTGTGCTGCTGAATGATCTGGCTTTGTTCAAGTGTCTTCAATATTTGACTTCCTGCAGTTAGTGTCCCCTGACTTTAATTGCTATAGATATTTGCATGTCCTCAGCGGCTGGCGGCGCTCACCTGCCCGGCTGTGACCTGGGTCCTCACCCAGCCAGGGACCTTCTGAGTTAGGGTGGGAAGCTCCATTTCCTCTGTTAGGGGCCCCCCAGGAGTCAGGAATGAAAGAAATGCAGAAAGTATGACCCACACGCGCAACTGATTCTGAATAGGACATTTATTGAAGAGGTTTTGCAGGAGGTGGCGGGTGCTTTAATTCCCAAGGCTGTTGGTGGCAGCTCTCTGCTCGCCCCAAGCCTGTTAACTGCTTGGCTGCTGGTGCTTAGGGAGAATGCGGCTCCCCGGCCCCACGCGGCTCTCCTGGTGCTTGGATGGGAGCCGTTTTGAGAAAAGCGGTAGGTGCCGGGCTGGGCCAGGCCAGGGGGTGTGAGTGGGGCATGACCAGGACTATCCCAACTCCAGACCTCTAAGTCTTGCCAAACTCTCCTGTGAAAAATCTGGCCGGCCACAGACTTTGGGGCAAAAGGTAAATTTCTCCCTTGGGGCTTCAGAAACTAAGGATGGGTGTAGGAGAGTTGGTCCCTTTTTAATCCTGTCCTGGCTTCTTCCAGTGGATTTGTCCATCGAGGCCAGATGAGAGCAAGATAATCCTGTGTTCCTCTTAGAGGCGACTGCAAGTGGTTCTGCGAGGGGCTTCGGAGGGGCTTCTGATCTCTGAACACTTAGAGTTGTGTGATGAGAGAACGGGGCTGTTTCTAGAGGGACCCAGCACATACTGGGAAAAGCAGAGTTGATCTCCCACTTCTTCCTGAAGTTTCCTTTTCTCAGAATCCACAGAGGGTGGTTATTTTGGATAAAATCAAGGGGTGGCAGTGGAGCAGGTGAAAGGAAGTTCTTCCCCACCCACCCTGTCTTTTCCCTGGTGCCCAGGCCGGGGCAGTGCCCACCACTTCCAGAGCTCTGGGCTGCAGGAGCAGGGAGGTCAGGGGGCAGATTGCCACTCTGCTTTGGCTTGACTTTCAACCCTGAATCAAGGCCTTGATTTTCCAGGAGCAGGACTCTGCTGCCTGGGCCATGCCACTCCATGCCCTGTGTGTACCCGCTCATCCCAGAATCTGGGGTTTGGTGACAGCTGCCCGCCCTGTCTGAAGTCTGGTCTGTGTGACCTCTCAGCTGAGGGAGAAAGCTGCTCTCCTCCCACCAGGGAACTGGTTGGATGAGTTTTCTCGGGCCTCCCTGGTTGAGGCCCCTTAGAAGGGAAGGCAGGGACCTGGGGGCTGGGGGCAGGTGCTGTGGGGCGGGGAGGGGCCCTCTCCTCTCCCTCTCTCCTGCAGTGGGATAGGGATCCCTGGGCGACAGGTGGTGCAGGAGGCCCTGCTCTCCAAAGGGCTGGCTGCCTTTGAGAATTGACCTTGTTGTGTGAGGCTATAAGCTCTGCCTTGGAAAATCCACTTTCCTAACACGTCTGGGTCAGGTGCCAGGCCCAAGGTCAGCGTCCAGGGCAAAGAGGAGGTGTTGGTTGGAGCTCTTCTCTTGCTGTTGTGCCCGAGGGCCAGGGAGGACCAGGGTGCATGACTGATGGTAGCAGTTCATGAAAAGGGGGCTGCTCACATTTACACACTTTTCCGGGTCTGGGTGCTCTTGCTTGGAATTGGAGACCAAGGTGCGTTTGAGGGAGCCTCCCTAATTCTAATTTGCTTGGCGAGGGAAAGTGAGAATTTGGGGAAGGGAAAAACCCTCAGGTGGTAAGATGTACACTGACTGCTCCCCCAGGCCAGCTGGGAGCTGCTGTTCTGGAATCACAGTGGGAGATTCCCTTCTGGTTAAGCCCTGGTATCTCAGTTTCTAGACTTGTCGTTCTCCCCCTGCTTTTAGCAGCATTTCATTTATGTGTAGGTTCATATCTCCACATTTATCGGGGGTCTCGTTTCTTCCCCCTTCACAGGGGTTGGGATAGGTGTCATTCTTCTTTCTAGCATATGCTCCCTGACTGTCTCTTTCCTCCTTGAAGCTCTCTGTAAACAGTCAGCACTTTCTTGGGCCTCTGGATTCTTCAAGAACACTCTGGCTGTATAGATCCCTGAGGCCATAGCCCCACCTGGCGGTCTGTACCTTTTTAGGGCAGTTTCTCACACCTTGTCTCCTGGAGTCTCGGTGGTGGTTCTTCCAGGCCTGGCCCGGGTGTGCCCTTCCCCACAGTTCCTTCGGTCTGTCCTCGGCCTGCCTTCCAGCCTCGCCACTTGCTGCCAGACGCCCCAGGTCCTCGAGTGGTCCAGGTCCTTTCGGGACTCCACTGTCCCATGCTGCCACCCAGATGCCTTCAGAGCTCTTCTTCATCTGGCAGAAGTTTACTCATCATTCAAGACTCAGCTAAAACTTCACCTCCTTTAAAGCTGCCGGGTCCCCCAGGTGGCACTTGCTACTCCCTCTTCTGTCAGCAGAGTTTATGTGTATTCCTGTACCAGCACTTGAGGCACTGCTTTGTGGATAATCTGTTGATATAACTATTTTTTTAGTTATTATTTTGTTATTATTATTATTACTTTTTTTTGGCCGTACTGTGTGCCTTGTGGGATTTTAGTTCCCTGACCAGGGATTGAACCTGGGCAGTGAGAGTGCGGAGTCCTAACCACTGGACTGCCAGGGAATTCCCCAGATATGACTATTTTTCCTTCTAGAATTCTGTTCCTCAAAGACAGGGACAGTGTCTTATTCCTTTCAGTATCCCTAGGGCCTAGCATCATGCTCGCAAGTGTTGAGTGATTCGCAGACTGGAGGCTGTCTTGCCCTCTCATATGGCTCCAACACCACCCTCTACTTCCTTTTGTTATTATTATTATTATTTTTTCCGGCCGCACCATGGCATGCGGGATCTTAGTTCCCCAACCGTGGATCGAACCCGTGCCCACTGCAGTGGAAGCGCAGAGTCTTAACCACTGGACCAGCAGGGAAGTCCCTGCTTCCTTTTGTTATTGATGTGCTTGTCTCGTTTCTCCTGATAGAATATCAGCTCTTGGGAGCGGGCTCTATGGGTGATTCATCTTTGTGTCACCCACAAGGCTGCAATGTCCTTGTGCAAAGTAGATGCTTGAATATATTGTCCAGTGAATTCTGAAGCTCATGACTTGGGAAGGTCCAGTAGTGTTAATCCCTAAATGAGCGGTAGACCCTGTGGTACAGATGGCTCACTGCCCTGCTCTCTATCGTCCAGCGAGTTAGGAGCAGAGCTAGCACTGGTTTTGAGCCGTGCTGGCTGGAGTCCCAGGGCTGTTCATACACATTCTGCTGCTTTCCCCTCTTTGATATTCCCTGTGACTTAGGAAATGGGGCTTTCCCCAGTACCTTATGTCTTTGTTAAATGCTGGCTCTCCCATATGTCCACCCTGGAGATGGATTGTGTTTTTTCTTTAAAACCCAAGGACCAGTGTCAAGGATGGTTTCTACCGATCACTTCTTTGTGCTTTTGTGCTGCCTCACATCACCTTCAATTCTGTTCCTCCTCAGGCCTGTTGTCCCCCATGGCTTTGTTCCTCTCCAGCTCCTAGCTGAACATGCCGGTCTCTACCTGTGGAACCCTGAGGAATGTGCCCTGCCTGCCACAGCAAAGGACGGTGACTCATTCATACTTCGTCTTCTGGTTTGACCTTCTGTGGGGCACAGATATCAGACTTTTTCCTTTCCAGCCGAATTGCTTTATGTTTGCCCTTATGATATCATGGTCCGAATGTATGTTGGGATCGTAGATGATGGATGATTGGTGGGGTGAGTGTGGAGTGGGGAGGGGAGGGTTAGGTCATGCTGGTTCACCAGGTTTAACCCATATCTTTATTATTGATTTGAGATGTAGGTCACCTTTTGTAGGTACACATCAGAAAAATCTCTTGTCCTGGTGCTGTGGAGCAGATAGTAATTCATCCATCCTCCTCGTCGCTACCATTTATGGAGGGTTTACTGTGTGTCAGTTGTACAAATTGCTCTACTTGTATCATCTCAATCTTGGAGACCAGTGAGGTTGGTAGTATTGCTGTGCTCATTTTACAGGTGAGGAACTTGAAGCTTGGTCAGGTCAAGTGACCTGCCCAAGGCCACACACAGCCAGCAAAACAGAGGAGCTGGGGTTCAAACCACGTCTGCCTGACTCCAATGCCTGTGAATCCGTTTAGTGCATTTAACCTCTGCTCTGCGGACTCCCACGTACTCACGTACTTGCTCATTCTCTCCTTCTCTTCTGACAACTCAGATCTAGTGGGCCCCTCTGTTGCCACTTGCTTCCAGCTGAGATTCTCCAATGCCTTTGAACCTGTTGCAATAGTAAGTGCTGCAACTCTTGAAAGTGTGGTTCAAGCCAAGAGGACTCAAAACAAGCAGCCCCTATAGTGGGCATAGGGGGGCAACTAGATGGCTAATTTGTAGCGTTGGGTCCCTGAATTTTGCTGATAAGGAGGGTTGGTCCTGTGAGCCTTTCTGACCTAGAGATGAGAGAGGTAGGGCCTCTGGGAACACTGGAGGTGTCTGATTTCTAGCATAGCCTTTAGCTCCTCCATCTTCTGGGGATATTCTGTCTGTGTCATTTTACAATTACAAGTTGTGCTGGGAGCAAGCTGACCTACCCTGGCTGTGAGCAACAACAATTTCTAATCAACAGTAATTATTCTCATTTGCCTTCAGTACGTGTTTCTGTGAAACCTCCTGGTGGACTGCTTTTCCTGGGGTATTTGTAGGGCCATTTTATTGTAGTCCCTTCTCCAAACTGCAAAGTGGTCCCTTGGCCACTTTCCCCTTCTCCCAGTTTTTGTGGCTGGTCACTTAATATGTGGCATGGCAGGGCAGCTGTACCCCTGCTCCAGTCCCTTGTCTGGGGCGTAGGGTACGGGACTGCTGGGGTGAATGAGCAGTCACTGCTCCTGTGTGCCTCTTGGTGGGTCGGAAACTTGCTGGCAGTGACTAACGTGGAAACTCATTAGACTAGGAGGAACTGGGTCAGGTCTTGACTTTGACTACTGTTTATCTTTCACCTGACTGTGGGAGTGCTCTAGGCACAATCCCGCAGGAATTTATTGAGCACCTAGTGTGTGCATTGCCTTCTGGGGGTGAAAGAAGGCCCAGCCCACTGGGTTTTATTATCTAGTCTGGAAGGAAAACTTGCACATAAGAACCCCCTAGGACCAGTGCTTTATGTGATACTCAGGCTCATTAGAGTTCAAAGAAGTGCATGTGTATTAGTGTCCCATGGCTGCTGTAACAAACTGCAAACTTAGTGGCTTAAAACAGCACACATTTATTATCTTATAGTTCTAGAGGTCAGACGTCAGTCTGGGCCTGCATGGCTATGTTCCTTCTGGAGGTTCCAGGGAAAAATTTGTTCTCTTGTCCTTTCCAGCTTCCTGAGGACGCCTAGATCCTTTGACTTGGGGTCCCTTTTCTCCATCTACAAAGCCAGCAGCCTAGCATCTACCAAACTCTCACTCTTTGTCCCTCTGCTTTTGCTGTCACATCAGCTTCTGACTCCTGCTGCCTCCCTCTCATAAGGACCCTTGTGATTACATCAGACCTACCCACATAATCTAGGACAATCTTCCCCATCTCAGGATCCTTAACTTGATCACATCTGCAAAGTCTCATTTGCCATATAAGGTAACGTGCATAGGCTCCTTATATCCAGGGATTAGGATGTGGATATTCTTGGGGGAGAAGCATTATTCAGTCTGCAACAGTGCGTGTGTTGGATGGGTTGGTGATGGTTGGGGAGACCTTTCTGAGGGAGATGATTTGACCAAATTTGTGTAGGGAGAGAATGTCTGGGACACCTTCCAGGTTTGAGAAGCAGCATGAGCAGCCGTTGAGCTTGTGGGTGGTGGGGACAGTGAGGTGTGGGTGAGTGGTCCTCCCACTGAAACGAGATGCCAGGGGCTTTCCTTTCCTTCCAAGGCTAGGCCGAGGGAGTTTTTTGGACTTCAGTCTGTATGTCCAGACTCCCTCCCAGAACTCAGGTGGGAAGGCTCTACTGGCAACCAGAGCCTTTCCTTCCTAGCAGCTGGCTCAGCCACACTTGGTGGCCCCTGCTATTCCTCGGTGGTGGGAAGAGGAATTCACGAGGGAAAAGGAATTTGAGCCAGCTGGCCTGGGTTTGGCTGGCCCAGAAACCCTGGTCACACTGTTCACACAGCCTCCGTGGCAGTCACGTTGCTCACATTGAACACAGTCCGTCCCTAGGGAGCCTTCCCTTGTCCTCCCTTAGGGTGCTTAGGGCCCCTGCGTCTCTGGGGAGGGACAGGAGGGTCAGAAGGAGAGGGGCAAAGGCCAGACCCTCTCAGGGATCCTCCCCATCCTCAGGAAAGCCTCGATGGTGTGGTGAGAGGTGTCCTCAGCTGGTATGACCTCACCCAGCTCTGCTCACCATCTGCTGGCCGGGGGAGCCGTAGGAACAGACCGGAGAGAGCCCAGCTTCTGTGGGGACAGCGCTGGGCAGCAGTGTGTCTGGAGTGGTGCTGAGCTGGATGTGTGTGTGTGTGTGTGTGTGTGTGTGTGTAGAACACAGCTGGCCTCAGGATCTCAGGGTGAGATCTCTGTGGAAGTTCACCTTGCTCCCGCCTTGTTTGTCTGGAAAACCTGCAGCTTTTCTCTGTTGCTTCCTTCTGGTACCTCTCTGAGCAGATCCGGACAGTGCAGTTGAGGGGTTAGGGGGAAAGGCAAAGGCCTGTGGCTGCCCCTGTTTGGAGAGCCTTTGGAATATCTAGCAGGTGTCGGTAGTTGGGAGATGAAAGAAGGTCAGGAAGGAGGGCCGCGCAGCGTGCAGCCCCCCGAGGAGGGAAGGACTTGGCCCGCTTGCCGGTACCCGCTGATTCCCTGGACTTTGGAGCAGCTGCCTTTGGGAGACACCCCTCTCTCGGTTCCCGCCCGCCTCCAGAGCAGGTGTGGCGCTCCGCCTCTCGGGTGTGGGGCAAAGCGGGGTAGGTGAAAGGATGACGTCAGCCGCCTCCGCACCTGGACCCAGCCTCTCCGAACCAAAATGTTTTCTGGGGCGTCTCCAGAGCGCCGGCCTGCACAGCCTCCTCCCGGTCTCCTGCCTTCTCAGCCCACTAGACCCCGAGGGAGGGCCGGAAGGGAGTGTTGCTGAGTCCTGGGGACTCCCTAGGACCAGAGAAGCAGAGGTTCTCCAGAAGGTTCCAGGTGAGTTCCCCTCTGGGACCGTTCTTTCTGAAGCTGGCGGTGGGCTCAGGGAGCAGGGGCCTACTGCCTTAGTGACAAGAGGTCTGAAGACAGAACCTGGGGGCTATGGTGGGGTTTGGATGGTCACTTTTTTCTGTTGGAGGCAGGAGGCTAGATCAGATCGGGGGCACGGTGCTGAGGCCTCGCGGGGAGGAGGGGGATATGGGACTTGGCTCCGGTCAGCTGTGCTGGGAATCCAAGGGGCCTGCTGCAGCCTGCTTGCATTCCTGCCCGGGGATGTTCAGGGAAGGTCCCCGTTGGTGGAGCCAATAACCTGGAGAGGTGTGGGTGGAGGAAGGGTGTGGATTAAACTTAGAAAAAGTTTAAAAAAAAAAAAAAAGGAAACTGATCTCCCTTCCTCTCCTGCACCGCGACCCTTAAAGGTGCATGTCTGAGCAGCTTATTGGGCCCATCAGAAAGATTTTACAAGACCCTATCAAAGAGAGCTTCCCAGGTGTGGGAGATACAGAGTTTTCTAGAAGACTGACTCACTGACTGATGATTGACTGGATTGATTTGTGTTGAAAGATGGAAGAGATCACTGCGGAGCGATACTTAGGGAACTGGAGACTAGTGTGACAGAATGGGGTGGGCGTGGACATCTGACTTGGGGTTTGGCTGCTGTCTGTTAACTTTCTCTAGGCGCCCACTGCCCCAGCGGACAGTGTCTTCCAAGATGAGTTTGAACACCTGAGTTCTAATCTTTGGGGCTATGGGGTGATGCTCCGTGGAGAGGAAGGAAAGATTGCCTCCGCCCAGGAACACGTGGGCCAGTGCTTCTGCCGTCTCTGTGGGAGCCTGAACTACACACACAGTAATGGTTGGATTGGGCTTTTAGGACCAGAGTGCACTCACATTAGGTGTGATGTCTCTTTTCCCTCTCTATCTAATAGTGTCTGCTAACAGTGCCACTTAGACTCTGCCTTGTCTGGTCTCACTGCCCCATTTGCTGTTCATCCCTCCCTTTCTGGGTCTCTGTGTTCTTTTCCAGCGAGTCCTCCTGCCCAGGAGAGAGAGAGAGAGAGCCTCGTGATCCTAGGTCTCCTGGTCACTGTAGGGCTTCTGTTATCATCCGAGCAGTTACAGTCCGATCCCGATGCCCTCGTGCTTCTTCCCCTCTCTGTGACCTGCAGTCCTTTGACCTGGAATCTGTATTTTTCTACATTTTTCCAAGGAAAGGTTAAATGGGCAAATGTCACATAGTAGGAGGTCTAGAAATAGCCTTAAGGAATCTTAACTCTCTCTCTTTTTTTTTACCTCCATTGGCCTTTGTGGGATAAGTGAAATGTCATGTTAAAAGCCCTGACCTTTATGTCTTAATATGTCCCCCGTGGCTTATGCTGAGGCAAAGCCACGGCATCCAGGGCTGTGACTAATCCTTTGCTGTGGTTCTAGCTGGTGTGAAATCCATCAGGGAGGCAGCCAGCAGCGGGCAGGGGCAGGAGAGCATGCACACTGAAGCCGAGTGCCTGAGTCCAAATCCAGGCTCTACTGCATGCTACTTCTGTGGCCTCAGTTTCTGCATCTGTAAAATGGGGATAATAATAGTACTGACCTCATAGAAATGTTATGAGATTAAAAGGTCTTGTTATGTCTACAGCACTTGGAACATTTTTAGCTGTTAGTCATTATGCTTTCTTTTAACCCCAGGAGGATTTGAGCATGGACACTACTTTGAAAACATGAGCTTGGTTTGCAGGCAGATGTCTGTGTGCAACCAGAGAAAATTTCTCCAAGTAGAAAAGATGTTTTAGTTCCTGGGCTTTTGAAGTGTGCTTATGTTGCACCCTATGGCAACGGGGCCCCTAAAGAGTGACCCTCAGAAGGTACCCTTTAGAGATAAATCTCCCTGAGAGTGTGTGTGTGTGTGTGTGTGTGTGTGTGTGTGTTGGGGGGGGGGGCTGTGACTAATCCTTCACTTTAAGGCCGCGACCTGGCCAGCTGTGAAATCCATTAGGGACTTGGGCCTTTTCCGTTTAGCATCCCCATAGGGGCTGACTGATCCCAGGTTTGATCTGGGAAAGGTCTTAGGCCGTTAAGTCCCTACCCCATTGTTCTAGCTGGGATCGACAGGCCTGGGGGGCTGAGGGGGAGAAGGGGTGGAGGGGCTGGGGTGTGCCTGACAGTGCACGTGCTTTGAAGGACACCAGAGTCCCACAGGGCTGGGCTTAAGGGCTGGGGCGGAGTTTGGGTCTTTGTCTCTCTTTGTGCTGAAATGACACGCTGCTGGTGGGTAGAAATGACTAGCTGGTTAATCTTAAAGGCTCTTTTGAGGAGGTAGGAAAAAGCAGCGGTGCTGCATTTCCCAAGGGGCTCTCCTCTGAGATGCTCAGTTTCACCAAGATGATCCTGTTAATTAATCCTTTCAATGCACCTGGAGGGAGGGAGAACGCTGGACTGGCCCCAGTGCTGCCACTGTGTCCTCATCTGCAAAATGAGAGGCTCACATAGAGCACCTCGGAGGTGACCCCGTCCCCCAGCTGAGACATGCAGTGGGAAATTGCTGTGCTTGAGAGGGTCCTTGCTGGGCTAGCGTGCATGGCAAACAGGTCTCAACGCTCCTGACTTTAGCTCAGTAGTAGTACATTATCCATTTGCCAGATCACCTTTTAAGGCCCCTGCCCTTAGGTCACTTATAGCCTAGGGCAGGGGGTCTCACACAGTGAGTGCTACAATAGGGGTACCCCTGGGGTGCTGTAAGAGTACATAGAAGGGGACCCCAGGTTTGGTTTCTGGGGATGTATGGGGGGTGGCTTCTGAGACCCAAGGGTTGGTATAAGTGACACAGGTTGGGGGGCCGTATGGCATGGGGTGGATGGGGAGGAAGTAATGGCCAGGCAGAGAGAACATTTGCCAAAGCCAGAGCCCAGGGGTGCTGGCACAGGTAGGGACACTGGTTCCAGGTCGGGGCACAGGCACAGAAAACCAGGGGGCAAATTCAAGGCTGCCAGAGTGATGGTACCTTCTAGACCCTTCTCCTCATAGCTCTAGCCTGTGATCTAGTAGCTTCTGATCCTTAGAACTAGGGGTGGAAGTCTTTGGGGCAGTAGAGGTGAGAGGGATGCTCTAGAACATTTTTCCTGTGAAAACAGCAATCAAATGAACATTCTGGAATGTGGTGTTGGTAAGCTCTGGTGCTCTGGGATGGGGTTGGAGTGTCCTTGACCTTCCCAAAGCCCACAGCCACCACCCCACCTCCACAGACTTGCTGCTCCAGGCTGGCCTACCTGTGAGCCACAACATCTGCTTAGGGAATAAAGTCCACCTGAGGCTATGTTTGCCTTACCTGGGAGCAGTTTCCTGCTTGCTGTGCTGCCCTGATCTAGATCTAGCTGTGCTGAAGGGAACTTAGGGAGACTCATCCGTGGCTCAGCCCTGGGGAATTTCCTGTGCCCCTGGAGCCAGGATGAGTCAGGGACCTGTACAAGGGGCTGGAGCTGGGGCAGGGGGGGTAATGTGGGTTCAGCCTTTGTATCATCTCCTCTGCCTTCTCCGTCAGTATCCAGAAGGTTTCAGGTTCATGGTGAAGCCCCTGGTGGCCCCAGAGATTTTGCAATCCTGGGGAGCATCTTACCCTCCGGCACGTCGACTGTTAAGAGCCAGATCCTTGACAGGTGGACACTTGGGAAGTGCTTTTTGACAACTGCCATTATTACTGTTTTGATGGTTTATGGAGCCGTTGCTCTGTGCTGGGCACCAGGCTCAGAGCTGTACATCCAGCAGGTCACTGCATCTTCGGGGGCACAGCCCCGGGGTAGGTGGCAAGGAGCTGAGGCTCTGGGAAGCTCGGTACTTTGCTGGAGCAGAGGCACTGGGCTTCGGATTCCATCACAAGGCACCCCGGACCGCTGCTCTGGCAGAGATGCCCTCTCTGCTTTTCTGGGGCCTCAGCTTTCTGAGCCCTTTATTGTTACTGGATGTGGTCCACCTTTCGTCCACCGTGGGAAAGACTGAGGTGGAGCTCTTGCAGTCAGGCAGGAATGTCGCTTGGGTATCCTTGCAGATGCTCATACAGTCTGAAGGCAGGGACCTCCTTGAGATTCAGAGCTGTTGCTTTTATAATTGTGGTAAAATACACATAACATAAAATTCTCATTTTTAAGTGTTCGGAGGTATTAAGTACATTCCCGTTGTTGTGCATCCATCGCCGCCATCCATCCGTAGAACTTTCATTACCTTGCAAAACTGAAACTCTGTATCCCTTAAACAGTAACTCCCCATTCCCTCCTCCCCCAGCCCCTGGCAGCCACCCTTTTGCTTTCTGTTTCTGCAAGGATTCCAGAGGTTTGCCCTTTGTCTGTCCCGCCCAGAACCTCCCCGGAGCGCCCCCACCAGGCAGCAATGCCAGAATGCCCGTCTCTGCCTCGCTCCACCAAGATGGCAGCCAGGAGCGGCCGGTGAGCCTGACCTCCACCACCTCCTCGTCGGGCTCCTCCCGTGACAGCCGCGGGACCATGGAGGAGCCCAGCGGCTCCGAGGCTTCGGCCGAGAACGGGGCGGGCTCCCCGCGCGGCCGGCGTCTCCCCAACAGCAACAACTCCAGCAGCTGGCGGAGCATGAGGGGGCCCCTGTCCCCTTTCAACAGCCGGGCGTCGGTGGCGCCTGCGCACAAGCTCAGCTACGTGGGTCGAGTAGTGCGGGAAATCGTGGAAACGGAGCGCACGTACGTGCAGGACCTGCGCAGCATCGTGGAGGTGAGTCTCACCCCTCGACCCCCGCGGGGCTTTGGAGCTAAGGTTGGGAGGGGACCCCCCGTCTCCTCTACGACTGGGGCTGGCCTCTGGCTTCGGGTGGCCCAGCTCTCGCGCATAAACCCACTTCCACCCAGGGAAGGAAAGTTGTCCCTGACACGTTTGTCTCCAGGAGCTGCTTCCCATGGAGTAGTGGAGAGGCCTCACGGCTCTGGCCCCGGGAAGCCGCTGGCTGCTCACGCTGCCTTATGACTTGGGGTCCGATCAGTAGCTTGGGCCAGCAGAACTTCTTGCAGATGCTTGGGGCGTAGGCACCCCTGATAGGGAGCTGCGACAACTGTGCTTAGCGGAGACTGAACCGCAGTGAAGAAACTGGCTCTGTACCCCACCCAGCCCACGCCCAGATTCCTGCCCTGTTGTTTCCTGCTTACGGGGTCTTGGGCACCTGTGTAAACCACCCCCATAGCCCCCAGCCTCAGGTTCCTCATCCATAAATTGAAGATGCAGGGCCTCGCAGGGCCATGTACGTGTGTTTCACACTGGGAGGCACACTGGAGGAGGTGACTGTGTGAGGGAGCTGTATTCATTTCCTAGGCCTGCCTAGCAGACAACCACAAACTGTGGTTTAAGGCGCATTAGTTTATCCTGTCCTAGTTTATGAGGCCAGAAGTCAAAAATCAAGATGCTGGCAGGGTTGGTTCCTTCCGGAAGCTCTGAGGGGGGGGAGCGCGTTCCAGGGCTCTCTCCTAGCTCCCGGAGGTTGCTGGCAACCCTTGGTGTTCCTTGGCCTGTAGATGTATCACCCCAATTTCCGCCTCCGTCTTCACATGGCCTTCTCTGTGTCTCTCTGTGTCCTCCTCTTAAAAGGACACCAGTCACTGAATTTAGGGCCCACCCTAAATCCAGTATGGTATCATCTCAAGGTCCTTAATCGTTACATCAGCAAAGACCCTATTTCCAAATAAGGTCACATTCTGAGGTTCCAAGTGGATATTAATTTTGAGGGGGAACTATCCAGCCCAGTACAGTAGGTGATGTCTGTGAAATTGTGTCATAGCTGTAACATGCAGTACAGAAATGAGATGTGGCTGGGGGAGGAGAGGGAAGACGGGAAGGGACAGGATCGTGCCTGGGGGGCTGGGCCCTGACGCCTCACTCCACGCAGGACTACCTCTTGAGGATCATTGACACGCCTGGGCTGCTGAACCCGGAGCAAGTCAGTGCCCTCTTTGGGAACATAGAAAGCATCTACGCACTGAACAGGTATGGAGCGGGCCTGACACGCACCATGTTCTGCCTGTGAGGCCCATCTCAGGGCCTAGGGAGGAGCCCCGGATGTCCCTGGTCTCGTGGGCTGTGACACGTGGGCCAGGGTCTGATCTCTGAGGGTGGGGAAGGGTGGTCCATCCCTGTACAGTGGTATAGTTAGCTCCCTGCAGGAGAGAGGGCCTGTGGGACCGTGTGCCCTGGGGCTGATGTGCTTCCTGTCAGGCAGGGGAGCTCATTTGAGGCCGTGTTCATGTTGGGTCCAGCCTGGGCCAGCGCCCCTCAGAGGACTGCTGAACCCTTGCACGTGATGCTCTCCCCCCTGTCCCTTCATGGCTCCTTTGTCCCTCTCATCTTGGGCCCCCAGTGCAGATGTCTTCGTTTCTTCTCCGCCTTCCCACTGATTCCGTGGGAAGTCGGGGCTCCCTGGAGGTGATCTGACCCATTAGGGGAACACACAAGCCAGGCAAGGCACGATGAGGGAGGCCGAGCGAGGCCTGGCGAGGGGCTGCTTCAGGGCAAACGGGCTCCACGAAGATCACACATGAGTGGCTCCCGGGGCCCCCAGACTCCCCAGAGAGAGGGCACTGGTCCGGAGAAGCAGAGCTTGTGGGGACAGCATTGATAGGACAGGAGGAACCTTACCCCAGGTGCCTTAAGATGGGCAGAGGGACTTCCTGCTGGGCAAGCTGGGAGGGCAGACAGAGGCGAGACTTAGGCCGGGGGAGGGGGCGGGGGGGAGTTGGGCAAAGAGGAGCACAGGAGGGGAAGGCAGGGGGAGCACTGGGGTTTCCTGTAGAGCCCGCATTTAAGAACAAGCAGTGCTGGGAGACTCTCCCGGTCTCTCCCCTTTCCTGAATCCTTCTGAACTGGGGGCCTTGGTTTCTTTGCGAGTTCTCCCTCTCTCCTTCCCCCTTTAATGTCTGCTTTTGTGTGTTTGACCCCTGCCTGCAGAGGAGCTGTGTCCCCTCCCGAGGTGGGTACTGGTGTCCCTTCTCCCTCTCCTGCTTGTGGAGCGCATGGCTCTTTTTTGTCCCCCACCTTTGCAGTGGTGCTGGATACTTTCTGTGTTGGCTGCCCCGGGCAGGGCTTGCTGACACCAGGGCTGGCGTGTGTGTGGGCACCAGGAGGGTGGGGAGGGGGGGTAGTGGTGACTGGAGGCTGCGAGCGGTCCGGGGTCTGACGACCATTCTCCCCTTACCCAGCCAGCTACTCAGAGACCTGGACAGCTGCAATAGTGACCCGGTGGCTGTGGCCAGCTGCTTTGTGGAAAGGGTAAGAGGGGCGGGGTCCTTGCCGCCATCCTGCCTTGCTGGGGGCCTCTCTCCACGGGAAGTGCTGAGTGCCCGGCCTCAGATAGGAGGGGCATTTGGGGTGGAGCCCGGGGCTGCTGGGTGGATGGCATGTCCGAGACAGATGGGTACAGAGATGGATCTGCAGATGCTCGGCGAGAGTGTGCTCTGGGGGCCAGGGGCATGTGTCTGGTACACCCAGGTTTATAGTCAAACGGGAGTCTCCCTGAAATTACTATTTTTGGTCTTTCTTTAGAGCCAGGAGTTTGATATCTACACCCAGTATTGCAACAACTACCCCAAGTGAGTAATTAGGGTGGAAAGGGGAAGCAGAGCCATTTGGCGAGTCCAGAGCACCCCACCTCCCCACGCAGGCCTTCCCCTGGTGACGGCCCCTTCCTCCACTCCCAGCTCAGTGGCCGCCCTGACCGAGTGCATGCAGGACAAGCAGCAGGCCAAGTTCTTTCGGGACCGGCAGGAGCTGCTGCAGCACTCACTGCCCTTGGGCTCCTACCTCCTAAAGCCAGTCCAGCGCATCCTCAAGTACCACCTGCTACTCCAGGTAACCCAAGGGTCCTCCCGAGTACACAGGGGCCTGAGGGAGGGGCAGGGCCCTTGAGTCTGGGCTGCCTGAGCCCCTGTCTCCCTCACAGGAAATCGCCAAACATTTTGATGAGGAAGAGGATGGCTTTGAGGTGGTAGAGGACGCCATTGACACAATGACTTGCGTGGCCTGGTACATCAATGACATGAAGAGGAGACATGAACACGCAGTCCGGCTCCAGGTGCTCTGGGGCTGGTAGCTGGAGGGACAGGCAGGGGTGGGGCGGGGTTTGGAAGAGGGAGTACGAGCTGAGGGGTGGTGTCGGTGAGGACGGGCTTCTCTGGGGGGAGCCCTTGGTGCAGCATGTCTCTGCAGAACCCAGGCGGTGGCTCCTGGGGCCCTGTGTGGTCCCCAGCAGGGTCTCGAGCACCCTGACCCTGGGGGTCGGGGATTCGCTGCTGCAGGAGATTCAGTCTCTGCTCATCAACTGGAAGGGGCCAGACCTGACCACCTATGGGGAGCTCGTCCTGGAGGGCACATTCCGCGTGCACCGTGTGCGCAGCGAGAAGACCTTTTTCCTCTTTGACAAAGCACTGCTCATCACCAAGAAGCGGGGAGATCACTTTGTCTACAAGGGTCACATCCCGGTAACGAGGCCACCGCCATCTCCTCTGCCCCCTTCCCACCTTCCCGATGGCCGGGCTCCACTCCATGTCCTCTTCACTGGACCCCGGGTTGGTGTGGACGCAGCTCCACCCTTAAAGATTACTCTCCCTGCCTCCCCAGATGGTCTTGAGGGGCTGGGGCCCCAGGTCAGCTCCCCGCCTCGTGCTTGACTGCCCTCTCCCTCTGCCCCAGTGCTCCTCCCTGATGCTGATTGAGAGCACCAGAGAATCCCCGTGCTTCACCGTCACACACTACAAGCACAGCAAGCAGCAGTACAACATCCAGGTGAGCGGCGGGCTGGGGCGCGGCTGGGGACGGAACCCGCCCCCTCGCTCGGCGGCGTGAGCCTCAGGGTCTCCCTTATGGAAGGTAGAGGTCGTTGTGGGCACCTCTCAGGCTCGTGCTGAGGAGTCAAGGTAACCTCACAGAGCCCCCAGCACAGGCCCTCTTTTGCCTCTGCCCTCCTCGGCGGAAGCCCAGCCCGCGCTGGATGGCTTCAGGCCTGTCGTGATAACCCGCGCTCCCTCTCCCTTGGGTCCTCCCAGGCCAAAACTGTGGAGGAGAAACGGAGCTGGACTCACCACATCAAGAGGCTCATCCTGGAGAACCACCATACCACCATCCCCCAGAAGGTGAGTTCCCAGGGCTCCTGATGGGGTACAGGGAGAGGGTCCCTCAGAACCAGCTCCAGGGTCCACTGGGGCCTCACCTTCTGGACGTTGGCCCCGCTGGACAGTGGGGATCAGTTCAGCGGATGCCACGGTCCTCGGTGCCGCAAGAGTGAGTCTGGGCCGAGGCAGAAACGGCACGTAGCAAGGTAGCAACGAGGTGGGTTTCCTTTCCCTTCCAGGCCAAAGAAGCCATCTTGGAAATGGATTCCTATTGTAAGTGTACCCTTTCTGCCTGCTTTGTCCCTAATGGTGCACATCTCTGGGTCAGACCTGGGGAAGCTTTGCCTGATACTTACATTCCAGAGAGCAGGGAGGATGGGGAGGCTCCTTCTGTCAAGACTGGGGGTCCACTGCAAGACTAGGGCTCAGTGCTGCTGGTGGCTGGGACTCTGTGCCTCGTGCTCCGAGATGGAAGAGGATGGAAGATGGAAGAGGAGGGAGCTCTGGAGTCTTGTGGCCCCTGGAGCTGGGCTGGGCGGCAGAGTTGTGGTCAGGAATGGGCAGAGTCCACGCCAAGGCTGATGGTATCCCAAAGGCCTGGTTGTCTCTCTTGGGTGCAGATCCCAATCGGTACCGCCACAGCCCAGAGCGCCTGAAGAAGGCCTCCCAGGATGAGGTGTCCAGCGATGTGCACCAGGGGCGCCGGCAGTCTGGTAAGGCAGGGGCTTTGTGGGCAGACAGGCTTCTTTTCAGGACCCTTGACCAGGCGGGGAACCTTCTGCAGCAGCATTTGGGGCTGGCTCTCACCCTCCGGAAATCCTGGGAAAGGGCAGGAGGGAGGGTAAATGGGCGTGTCTGTAGCATCCTGCCTTCCACGAGGCCCCTCTGGGCCCTTCCTGCCCACCCAGAGCTGCCCACCCAGGACAGCCCTCCTTTTCCAAGGCCCCCCTTCTTAGCTCCTCTGCGATCAAAACCTCCCACCTTTGCCACTTAGAATACTGGGAGTCAGCCAGAGTAACGCTCAGACGTCATGGATGGTCCCCAGCCCAGTTCTGGAACAGAGCAGAGGCAGGACGTGGGGAAAATGAGTTAGATTTTAAGTGGCACCAAATCCAGACAGGAAATATTTACTTTGAGTCTCAGGGAAAAGTTCTGCTTTCCTGGGTTTTCTTTCATGACTGGGCTTGCTGCTACGTACTTGGAGGTATTGGAATGAATCGTCTATTGAAAAGGGAAAACCTTGCTTTTATTCTCTGCTCTTGTAGTGATGAATGTGTGTGTTTTCTGCCTCGGTTTTTACCCTCGCCTTCAGTCGAGGCCCAGGGATGGATTTGGCTTCTGCCAGGCACTTGTCAAACTTACACATGAGGTGGGAGTTGGGGTGAGAACCATCTCAGAGACCCCTAGAGAGAAAGATTGAGGAGTGATGGGAGATATGTCCTGACTGGGATCCCCACAGTGAGTTGGGTTTGATTGGCATGACTCACGGGTCCTCTGAACAGCTGTGTGGATTGATGTATGGGCTTTGGTCTTCTGGAGGGTGGAGCCGAGCAGTCTTTGGAAAGCTTTTGTGTTTTCGTTTTGTTTGGTATTGCTCCTGATGGATCTCGAACCCTAGGCAAACTTGCCATGGTTGCAAAAGTTCTACGGTGCCATGTGTTAAAAGCCCCAAATTGGCTTACAGGGTCTTAGTTCCCCGACCAGGGATCAAACCCAGTCCCTTGGCAGTGAAAGCACGGAGTCCTAACCACTGGACCACCAGGGAATTCCCCTCCTTTCCTTTCTTCTCCTATAATTCTCCTGTCCGACATTCCCCCTTAACTTGCCATAGCTTTGAACTGGAACCTTCTGACACGTGGAGGTAGTCAGTAAGTGACTGTGGTGATGGTGGTAATAGTAATACTACCTGTCATAACATCAGCTTCCAAACTGCAGCAAGCAAGGCACTCAGGAAAGGAGCCGTTTCAGAGCTGAAGTTTCGACAAGGCTGAGATTTTAGCCTGTAAACACTAAGAGTTGGGTTTTGTTTGTTTTCGTGTTTTAGTTTTAATCGTTATGAAACAGACATCTTTCTAAAACATGCTTCATACGCTTGAGCCTTTTAAAATAGAGGAGGCCGACGCAGTTGAACTTTTCCCTTTCTGGAGTCGGTGTAGCAGCATCTTTGTGGCGTGTGAACCAGCTCCATTCTCCGGGGCTGCGTGGGGAGGCGGGGCTGTGGGTTGCCATAGAGACAGCTGGCATTGAAGTGTTGTGTCCATCTTTACACTGAAGAGTGCTCCTTATCAGTCTTGGCATGCTTTTCTGTAGTAGCCCTTCCTTCTTCCCTCTTCTGTTAGAAATTAATCGATTTAATGTGTGAGAAGCATGTGTAAAAGCAGGCCAGTGAGTCGATGAGAGGGAGGATTCAGGCCAGTGGAAGTGCTTTAGGGCCTGCTCTCAGCCATCTACTCTGACTGCCTCTGGGCCTTTTCTGCTTCCTACTTCCAGAGAGCTGGGATGGACAGATAAGTACACTATATGGATAAGTAAGGTGCTGTTGTCATCATTTGTCAATTATTAAATATTCTTTTATTTTTTTTTAATTTTTTTTTTTTTAAATTCTATTCTTGTCTGCTTACATTCTTTTTTATTTATGTATGTATGTATGTATGTATGGCTGTGTTGGGTCTTCGTTTCTGTGCGAGGGCTTTCTCTAGTTGTGGCAAGTGGGGGCCACTCTTCATCGCGGTGCGGGGGCCACTCTTCATCACGGTGCGCGGGCCTCTCACTATCGCGGTCTCTCTTGTTGCGGAGCACAGGCTCCAGATGCGCAGGCTCAGTAATTGTGGCTCACGGGCCCAGTTGCTCCGCGGCATGTGGGATCTTCCCAGGCCAGGGCTCGAACCCGCGTCCCCTGCATTGGCAGGCAGATTCTCAACCACTGCGCCACCAGGGAAGCCCCTCTTTTATTTATTATTTTATTTTTGGCTGCGTTGGGTCTTCGTTGCTGCACGCGGGCTTTCTCTAGTTGTGGCGAGTGGGGGCTACTCTTCGTTGTGGTGCGCGGGCTTTTCATGGCTTCTCATTGCAGAGCACGGGCTCTAGGCACGCGGGCTCAGTAGCTATGGCGCACGGGCTTAGTTGCTCCGCGACATGTGGGATCTTCCCGGACCAGGGCTCGAACCCATGTCCCCTGCATTGGCAGGCGGATTCTTAACCACTGTGCCACCAGGGAAGTCCGCTTATTAAATATTCTTGATTACAAGTTTTAAAATGAAAGAGAAGAGCATTTTGTATTTCTCACTTTAAAAACAATTGGATATCTACTTACCTCGATGCAGATGGAGTGTAGGTATGTGTGTGCCCATGCACATTTAGAAAAAAGGTTCTTCAGTTTGCTCTCCTGTCCAGGAACAGCTGAGAGACCTCAGTAGACTCTCCTTCTGGCTCCAAGTGTATAGTGGGCCTCCCACTGAATGCCAGTTGGTCAAGGGCAATATGGGCTAAGGGCAAGGTTCTGTAGAGAGGTTCCTTGAGACATGCCTCCCTATCTCAGGTCTGTCCCCAAAAAGGCGGGGTGCGAGGGGCTGACACCACCAGCCTAATGAACGTGTTTTGTATCCTGTCCCCAGAGCCTGGTCAGCTCCTGTACAACTGGGCGACCCTCCCCCGCAGGCAGCGAGGCTTCACGGTGCCAGGCCTTAAGGGCCACAGAAAGTCGGGTGCGACCTCTGCTTTCCAGCTGGGGTGCTGTGAAGGGGCTTGGCGCTGGGTGTAGCTAAGGCGCTCATGTGCTCCGTGCAGGGAAGGAAGGTGGGGCTTGCGGTGGAGCCAGGGCCCTCAAGAGAGGCTGCTCATTCTGAAGGGGGCAGCATGGGGCTGTGGCCCTGGAGCTGAGGGCCCCGGGCTGTGTGCTAATGCAAGGATGGGGGGGCAGGGCTGCTTCTTGGCTGTGGGTCACAGCAGAGTCCCCAGGTGGGTGGGGGCAGTGGCCCGGGCCCTGTCTCCCTGTGGGCTGGTCGCGAGGGCAGCCTCCTTCAGGCCCTCGGGCCGTGGGGGCCCCCGCTGGAGTGGACTTTGAGCTGGTGATGGGCGTGTGGCGCTGTGAGCGTGGGACCAGGGCCAGGCAGGGCTGCTTCAGGTCTGCTCTGACTCTGCCCGTTCGCTTTCCTCATCAGAGCCATCCAGACATCTGCTCAGGCAACTCAGCGAGAAAGGTGAGCGAGTGAGGGGTGGACAGGCATCCCCTTTAAGGTGCGCTCTAGGGCGGGGGTGAGAGGGTGAAGCAGGCGACCAGCAGGGTGTGGGCCTCGCGGACAGTTCAGAGGGGATTCTGCCTTGTTCTTCTCTGGAAGTGGGCCTCACCCCTTGCTGTCTGGGCTCCCCCTGCACACCTTGCACCCTGTCTCTCTGCCCTTGGGTGACAGCAGGAGCGAGTGACCGTGCCATTCTGCACCCCGGGCTCCCGGTCTGTCAGTCATTCCTTTGAAAGCCCGGGAGACCTGGTGAAGGTTCTGGGAGCAGGAGCCCCTGACGCAGTCTTCCCCGGGGGCTCTGGGCCTCAGGCCTCTGTGAGGGGGCTCTTCCTCCGGGTTACTGATCTCCGCTCCCCCTCCCCCTCACCGCTGTGCCGGGACCCGGTGGTGGCGGAGCAGCCAGAGCAGCAGGGATGAAGGTAAGGCCAGGGGCACACGGGACTGTCTGGGCAGGTTGGGGGGCAGCCCAGGTCAGCCCCCATCATCTTCATTCGCTCAAACACCTGTCAAGCACCTACTGTGCACCAGGCTCTGTCATGAGGGTCACGGAGATGAATAAGCCGTGGCCCTTGCCCAGGGGACCCTTCTGTACCCTTTCCCTGGAGTGGCACCCTGGTGGTGGCCGACCCAGCCGGGATCCTCTCATTTTGCCCTCTCCCTGGGGCAGGCAGGCCTCTCTGGATCCTGAGTTCCTGACCAGACCCCAGTCCCAGCTTCCCACCTCGAGAACCCCCTGCTTCGCGTGGGAGCCTAGTGGAGACCAGGGGTTGGGTGTCTAGATGTGGCTTTCTCTGGGAAGCCTCCCCAGCCCCAGCTGCTGCAGGAGGAGGGGGGTTGCCCAGAGGCCTGTCACGAGGGGGCCTTGTGCTCTGAACAGCATGCGGGCAGTGTCGGCACGCTCCTGGACTTTGGACAGCCCCCCTGTGCTCGGGGCCTGCGGTCGGAGGCTGAAGGGGCTGCCCGGGAGGAGGTGGAGGAGGAGGAGGAGGAGGAGGAGGAAGAGCAGGCCTTTCAGGTCGCTCTGGAGGACCCGGCAGGGCATGAAGGCAGCGAGAAGGGGGCCAGGCCAGAGCCCCCAGGCGAGGAGGAGGAGGAGGAGGAGGAGGAGGAGGAGAGCCTGGCAGTGGCGGAGCAGGTAGCCGACTTTGCCAGCTCCCTGCTGGCCGCCCTCCACTGCTGGCACTATCGGGCCAACGCTTTACTTTTCTCCCGGGGCGCTATGGTGAGGTGTCTCTTTGATCTCCCCCTCCTCCTTGCATGCTCCCTGGCACGTGCATGCCCATCCGAGGGTCCCCTCCCCTGCCCTTCTCATCCCTCCGTCCTTGTTCCTTCCTGCCTGCCGTCAGCACTTCTTAACACCTTGCTCACTGTCACGCCCTGCTGAGCCCCTGGCATTCGTTGTTCCAGCACTGGGTGCGAACCAGCATGCTACTCAATGGGCATGACTAATGGGGCGGGGTGGGGGGCGGGGTGGGGGGCGGGGGAGAGGCCCGCACACAGGGAGCCACATGCCTGGCAGGGATTTCTGAGTCCCCAGACCTGGCAGTTCAGGCTGACTCTGGAATGGCTCAGGTCCAACGCTGGATCTCAACGCAGCCCACCCCCTTTGGGGCTCAGGAGGTGCTGCCAGGGTTGGGATGCAGAAGGGACCAGCTCCCCGTGTCCTGGGAGCTGACGACTACCCTCTGCTTGCTGCAGGGGAAGGGGCGCAGGGAGCCCGAAGACCCCAAGAGCTGCAGAAGGCCCAGCAGCCAATCTCCAACCACCGCTGAGAAGTGCCTGAGCTTTGAGTCTGTGTCTTCCCTGCCGGAGGTGAGTGGCCAGCAGGCGGAAGGAAGAGGCGCCTGAGCCCAGATCTCCAGCTCTGCAGATGGGGCTTTCAGGCATGGGCTGTCCCGTTGGGCCCATGGGGACAGGGAATCCCACTCCCTAGGACTCTCGTGCCCTCAGGAAGCCTGTCTGGCCTGTGGGCATGCGGCTTGGTGACCAACAGCCGCTTACTCTGAATTAGAAAAGGTGCCCCTTCCTTTGGGCAGATGCAGTCTCTGGCCAAGGGGCACAATTATTGGAAGTGACCAGATTATAGGTCCCCTTGGCCAGGCCTCCTTGCACAGAGCATAAAGCTCTGCTCTGCTAGTGTGCCAGACATTTAAATCATGCCTGTCCCACCTGGCAAAGGAGTAAGGTGTTTATCTACTGGATACCTCCTATGTGCCTGATGTTTTATTTCTTCCTTCTGTTTCCTGACCCAGCTCTACCAGGGAGAACGAGACTCAGGTTAGGTTGACGTGCCTGACATTGCGCAGCTTCTAAGGGACAGAGCTCAGATTAGACTTGGGTCTGTGACCCAGAAGCCTGCACTCTTTTTCCTGCCACCCCACACTATCTGGGGGTTATGTGGAATGGAGTCCTTTGCTTTTGCAGAGTTACAAGGAAAAGTTCATGAGGCTTAGACCCCGGGGTGGGCCTCACAGCCAGGACATTGAGAAGCCTGGGTGACATTGGAAAAGAGTTCAGAATGGTGATGTCCGGTGATAATAGAATGTGAGCTTCATGTGTAATTTTATTTATTTATAAAATTTTTATTTATTTATTTAAAAATTTATTTATTTATTTTTTTTGGCTGCGTTGGGTCTTCGTTGCTGCGCGCGGGCTTTCTCTAGTTGTGGCAAGCAGGGGCTACTCTTCCTTGCGGTGTGCAGGCTTCTCATAGCAGTGGCTTCTCTTATTGCGGAGCACGGGCTCTAGGTGCACGGGCTTCAGTAGTTGTGGCTCCCGGGCTCTAGAGCGCAGGCTCAGTAGCTGTGGCGCACGGGCTTAGTTGCTCTGCAGCATGTGGGATCTTCCTGCACCAGGGCTGGAACCCGTGTTCCCTGCATTGGCAGGCAGATTCCTAATCACTGCGCCACCAGGGAAGTCCCCTCATGTGTAATTTTAAATATTCTAATAGTCACACTAAAGAATTATTTAACCCAGTTTTTCCAAACTACTATCATGTCAACACGTAGTGTTTTAAAAAGCTACTAATGAGGTATTTTGTACTTTTTTGGTATGCGGTTTTTGCAACGTGGACTGGCTACATTTCAGATGCCCAGGAGCCACGTGTGGCTGGCAGCCACTGTGTTGGACATTACAGGCCTAGCTCCTGGGTCCCTCTGTGCAGCTTCTAGACTAGAACGATTGGAATCAGGTCTGAGTCCTCGGGCTGTAGAGTGTTATCTTGTGTTCTCCCTAAAGATTCCTCTGGAGAGCTGCCTGTACTGGCTGGTTTTATGATTCAAATGACCTTCAAGGTGGTCAAGAGAGAGTTGCCAACTTTGCCTCCTTCCTTGCCATCCGCTGCGCACATGCAGAGTCCTGCACAGGGGCGGAGGCTGGCTGGCAGGAGCCAGATCCCCATCTTTACCCTCTGACAGGATTCCAGCATGTGGTCCTAGTGCCCTCTGGATCCTGATCCACACGGAAGACCCTGACCCCTCAGGGAAGTTGTTTAGGTCCGGGTTTCAATCCAGAACAACCTCCATGTGGGGAGCTTCTGGGGCTTGAGGGAGCCGCCTCCCATCAGGCAAGGGGAGTCCTGGTGCCGTGGCTCTGACCCCATGCCGCATGTTCCCACCTTGTCCCTGTACTTTCCAGGCAGGCTGCCCCTGAGAGGTGCCACCACTTTACCCCATCTGCGTTCCTAGAATCTTTCTTGGGTTTGAGAATGTGGACCCAGCACCCCAGCTGCAGGGTGACTAAGGGACATCCTCTCCCTAAGGACCTGCTGCCCACTCCTGAGTCATGCTCATTCTGATTGCCTGCAGTCCGAAACCGCAGCCCCTCTCACTAGGCTCTGAGCAGGCTGTGCTGTCCCCACATCCCCCCGGGTCACGTGAGGGAGGCTTTTGGCTCATATGAGCTCTTTGTGCCCTCCCAGGTTGAGCCAGACCCTGAGTCTGGGACAGAGCAGGAGGTGTTGGCTGCCATGGAAGGTCCCAGGACCGAGGAGATGCCCTCAGACACAGAGGCTCCAGAAGTCCTAGAAATGCAGCTTGACACCCACCAGCTGCTGCTGGGACTGGACCCCCCGGGTGACATGGTGGACTTCATGGTGGCCGAGAGTACCGAGGACCCTAAGGTCCTGAGCAGTGAGGACGAGGAGGAGGAGATGGGGGCCGCCCACGAGCCCGAGAGCCTCCTGCCTCCCTCTGTGCTGGACCAGGCCAGCGTCATTGCCGAGCGGTTCGTCAGCAGCTTCTCTCGGCGGAGCAGCCTGGCACTGGAGGACGGCAAGTCCAGCGGCTTCGGGACCCCGAGGCTGACCAGCCGGAGCAGCAGTGTGATCAGCCTAGAGGACAGTGAGAAGGGCCTGGCCCCCCGTGGGAGCACCACAGACTCCCTGGGCTCTCAGCTCCCTCCAGAAGCGGACATCAGTATGGGGGTGGCCGCAGAGAGTGACCCTTCTGTCAACGGGACAGAGCCCCAGAGCCCAGGCTGCCCAGCGGAGCCAGACAGGCCTTCCTGCACGAAGGAATCGAAGCTTTCTTCCCGAGACCGGCTGTTGTTGGACAAAATCAAGAGCTACTATGAAAGTGCAGAGCACCACGATGCAGGCTTTAGCGTCCGGCGCCGGGAGAGCCTCTCCTTCATCCCCAAAGGACTGGTGAGAAACTCAGTCTCCAGAATCAACAGCCTTCCCAGGCCAGACCCGGAGCCACTGGCTCCGCTGGGGCATAAGAGACAGGTGGGCTCGCGGGCAGCCTCATGGGCCCTCTTTGACTACCCAGGACCAGGCCAGGCTCGTGCTGGGGACCCAGCTCCCATCACAGATGCTGAGTTCCGCCCGTCTTCGGAAATTGTGAAGATCTGGGAGGAAATGGCGTCTCCTGAGGGGAGCCCTCGGAAAGGAGCAGGCCAAGGCCAGGCCAATAGCTTTGACCTGCACGAGCCCCTCTTCATCCTGGAGGAGCGTGAGCTGGGGGCCATCACTGAGGAGTCGGCCGCTGCCTCGCCGGAGAGTGCCTCCCCCACTGAGCCACCCAGCCCGGCCCACCTGGCCCAGGAGCTGAAGGAGCTGGTGAAGGAGCTGAGCAGCGGCGCCCAGGGGGAGCTGGTGAGCCCGCTACACCCCCGCATCCTGCAGCTCTCCCACGTGATGGACAGCCACGTGAGCGAGCGAGTCAAGAGCAAGGTCTACCAGCTGGCTCGCCAGTACAGCCTCCGGATCAAGGGCAAGTCGGTGACAGCCAGGCCACCGCAGCCGTGGGAAAAGGTGGCTGCCACCACCCCCCACCTGCAGCAGGAGGCTGGAGCACCATCTGGTGGCAGAGGTATGAAGGGGGTGGGGCGGAGGGCCCTGCCTGCAAGCCAGGGATGGAAGCACCTTTTAGGAGCCAGTTGGATTCTGGGAAAGTGACCCCCTAAAGGACTTCTACCAAAAAGAGGGCTGGGGCGAGTCCTGGAGCTGGTCTAACGCTCAAGGCCAAGCTCCTCCTGTGGAGCAGAGGGCCTGGGGCCACGGGCCTCTGTTTTCCAGGAGAGCAGAAGCTCTCGTCTCTTCCTTTGACCCCTGACCCCACCCCACCCCCTTTTCTTCATTCTTCCTGTTTCCCTTTGGTAAGGGCGCCGTGGATGGTCAGTGAGGTTTCTCTCCCATCACACGCAAAACCCCAGCAACCAGCCTCGCCTGGAAGGGGAGTTGAGGTCAGCCCAGAGCCCTCATGTCCTCTTGCTCCCTCCTGCACAGGGATTCAGGCGGCTCGCTGTCTCCTCACAGGTAAGAGGAAACCAGTGCTGTCTCTCTTCAACCACGAGCAGCCCATGGCCCAGGAACACAGCCCGCCCAAGCCCGGCTCTGCCAGGGAGTTATCGCCACGGCGTTTCTCCTTCAGCCCCTCGGCCACCAGCCCGAGGACCACCTCGCCTGGGGCCTGGCACATCCCCCGAAGCCCCCTCAGCCCCTTGGACACCGAGACTTTCAACTGGCCTGATGTCCGAGAGCTCTGCTCCAAATATGCCTCCCAGGACGAGGCGCTCCAGGCCAAGGGCAGCCGGCCGCGCAACCTGCCCGTCAACCGGAGCCACTCGCTGCCGGAGAACATGATGCAGCCGCAACCGCCCCTGTCGGGGAAGGTGGGCCGCTGCTGCAGCCTGAACTCCAGGAGGGCCCCGGCAGGCCCAGGGGTCGCCCAGCCTCAGCCTCTGGCGGGGCCACCCCCAAGCGCGCCAGACGGAGGGGAGGCCCTGTACGTCACCGCAGACCTCACGCTGGAGGACAACCGGCGGATGGTTGTCATGGAGAGGGGACCTCTGTCCGGCCCCAACGCGGGACTGGAGGCAGCCAGCGGGCGGGGACCGAGCTCACCAGCAGCCCAGGCGGGGCAGGGCCCGGAGTTCCAGGAGTGTGCAGAGTATCGGCCTAAAGAAGAGGGTCCCAGGAACCCGGCAGACCCAAGCCAGCAGGGCAGAGTGAGGAGCCTGCGGGAGAAATTCCAGGCCTTGAACTCCACAGGTTGACACTGAGTCCTGGGGGAGGGAGCCGCTGTGCCGAGGGACGGGGAGGAACGGTGGCATCCTCGCTCACAGCCTGGGCTCACCCTGCTCACCCGAGCCCCGCCCGGGGCCCTCAGAAAGGCCGCCCCTGGGAGAGCGCCCTGGGGCACCGGGCAAGGGCCTTCACCTGCCATGGGCGTGCCAGTGACTTGCGAGCCCCTTTGCCCTCCGAGGCCGGTGTGGCCGCTTCCCTTGTATATATAGTTCTTCTCTAGTAAGAGGCCAAATAGTTAAGTTCATCTCTTCCCAGGGAGAGCGAGCCCTGCTCAGGCCTCCAGTGTCGCCTGGCCGCTGCCAGACTGAGGGCCCACCCAGGGGACACACAGGAGGGTGGCCTGGGGAGGCTTTGCTCTTTAACTGTGCCTTTTCTTAGGATCCGGGCAGGAACGAGGCCCATAATTTATTGCTTTCTACCCTGTGGTATGTTGGTGTGCTCGCGCGTGTGTGTGTGAGTGTGCTGTTGTTGATTTCCCTCCTGGGAGGAATGTCGTGGACTCCGTTCAGGTACTTTTGTGGGTTGTCTTGCTGGCCCCGTGGTTGTCACTAATGTACACACGTTTCGTTATTTGCCAATGGTGTAATAACCACTGCTGACCAACCAACCTGTGAGTGGTCTCCTTACTGGCGTCTGGCCGGGCTGGGGAGAGGTGATCGTGCCCATGCCTGTCTCAGGGGAAGCGGGACGTGGGCTTGTTGCTTCCACAGGCGCTCATTTGCAGCCATGCTCACGAAGCACAAGGCCCCAGGTGCTGGCTGGGGAGGCTGGGGCAGCAGGATGTGTGGGAGGGGACTTGTTCTGCTACTTCTGTTCCCACGGGCTTCTGTCTACCCACAGCCTGGCGTCCTGTCTGGGGTAAGGTCAGGGGGCACCATGCCAGCCTTTAGCTCTTTTCCCCAGGTGCCAAAGTTGGACTGAAAGGGGTGGAACATTTTTCTAACAGGCAGATATTTCCACGTCTGGTGCCTTTTATTCTCTCCCTCGCTAGCTCCCAGGAGACATCCTAGGGGGCAAGGATTCTTAACTTGGAGCCTAGAAATATCTTAAGTGGCTGGCAGTGTTGGGTGAGGGGTGCATTTTTTCTGGGATAGAGCCTCATTCTTCATTCTTATTCTCAAAAGTGTCTTTGATTCAAAAGGCGTAGGTCTGCCCCCTACTTCTGACTGGGTTTTTTGCCTTTTTTTTCCTTGGTGGACCAACCTTGTTTCACCCTGTTTCTTCTGGATGGGGCCTGGGAGGAGTGGGGCTGCAGGGCCAGGTGGTAGAGCTGTCTTGCAGGTCTTCTGACCTAGGAGGATGGGCTCAGCCTGAAGATGGGTCTGCTGAGTCTAATGAGGTCAAGGGAATATCAGAGGCAAGTAGAGGCCTTTCCTGAGCAGGAGCAGAGCAGGGCTGGCCCATGTTCTGCCAGCTGGTCAGAATGGTCTGTGGGCACTTGCACAGTCGCTGAGAGAGCTGGCTCCTACTAGACAAGTCTCTGATTGTCATGAGTAGCCACACATTAGAGTGAGAGTCAGGAGATCCAGCCCTGCATTTAACTGGCTGGGTCACCTAAACTCATGCTTTTTCCTCCTCTGTAAATCGAAGGAGATGGATAAGTTGTTGCTTCTCAAACTCTCTGACTCAGACTCTTCGAGAGGTGAGGCCTGGGGAGTAGTAGTCAACACCTTCCCCAGGTGATCCTTACACAGCCCTCTAGGTTATACCTGGGAACCCTGGACCAGCTCAGTGGTTCCTACTGGCTGCCCACTGGAATCATCAGGGGAGGGAACTTTTTGACAAATGCTGATGTCTAGGTTTCACCCACCCAGACCAATTGAAACTGCACCTCCGGAGATGAACCCCAGGTGTGTGGATTCTGATTTTCAGATCTCTGTCCCGAGCTCCATGGGGAAAGGCCTGCAGCAGGCCCTCAAGATGGTTGAATGCGTGAATAAGCGAGCTTTTCTCAGGGTCTCAAGTGAAGCACAGAACGTAGGTGCCAGCAGAGTTGTTCCCATAAGACTCCAAGGACAAGCCAGAGTCTGGCTGTGCCTCTTGTCTCCATGGTGGTCCTGTGTTCACAGATTCCGCCTTGCTCAATCAACCAGCCCCCTTTGGTCCAGTTCAAAGGGAAATAGGTGAGTCAAATGAGAAACGGAAATATGGAGCGTTATTGATTTATTAGAAAAACTAGTAAATGGGTTTTCTCTGGTTGGTGGAAGCACATTTGAGCAGGTGGAGGACAAGGCCGAGCCGGCCCCAGGGCCAGCCCCAGATGGCATGGTCTGTGCCCAGCAGGGCTGCCGTCCTCTGCAGCCACCTCCTCCCTTGCATCTTCCCTGAGCTGACTTGTCCAAGAGACCGAGCCACGGGGTCCTCTGGATCTCTGCCCCCTCCTACTGAAGGGAGGAGGGCGATCCAAGGCCAGCCTTGGGGACTCTCTGTGCTCTCCGATAGGCAGGAAGAAGGAGTGGGGTGGCGGGGAAGCCGAGCACCCCCCCCCCCGCCCCCGCAGACCTCCTGTTATGGGTGCTAGGTGGGGGGGAGGAAGCTCGAGGACCCTCCTTACCTCCCTCAGCCACAGTCAGTTGAGGCCAGGGGACAAAGGGGAAGGAGAGAGGGAAGGAGGACCACCTGACCATGCCCAGAAGGAGCTTCCTCTAAACTGCCCTGGGGAGGACTCCTGGTTTGCTGGTGTGGACTGGAGCTGTTGGGGGGATACTGTTAAAGAAAAGAACTACAAAATAGAAAATGTAAGGAGGGAAAAAAGAAACCTTGCCAGGGCACCAGGAGCTTAGCCCCCCCATGTGGCACAGAGTCCCAAAGCTGGGCCCCTGCAGTTTCAGGCCAGTGAGTTGAGTGTCTTGGGGCCTGTGTGACGTGGGGGGAGGGATGCGTGGGGAGCTGGCAGTAGATGGTGGGTCACATGCAGCCGGCTGCTGCCCTTGCCCAGTGTGGGGGCCCAGGGGTGGTGAAAGCCTAGCTTTTCCTTGAGGCCCTTTCATTCTTGGGGCTGTGGAGTCGCCTGCTGAAATTCTTCACTTCAGGTGCTGCTTTGGCACACGTGGAGGGGAGAGGGTGGCCTCTAGTCTCCTGGCTCCCTGAAGACTGGCCCATGGGAACAGTTGAGGGGGACTCTTGCCGCTATCTGCCCTGGAGCAGGACATGCCCTCAGATGCACCAGAGGCCTTCTTTATTGCCAGGTGAGTGTCATCCCCTCACTGCCTCCTGCCTTGGTTTCCCTAGGTATAGAAAGAGGCTGGTGGGCGGTATAGATTAGGTTCCCTGTGGATGCACAGGGGGCCATAGGGTTAGGTGCATAGAGGCCAAATGAAGACCCTGGCCCCAGAGGTGGGACCACCTGTCAGGCTCCAGCAGAGAACTTCCCTCCTGTGGTTCTTGTCTGCTGAAATTGCCTTCCCTTGACATGGTGGTGTTGATCTCCAGCACTAAGGGCTCCTGGGAAGGCCTAGTAACTCCGCATGCCTATGCCTGTGGTTTCTACCTGAGCTTCACCCGCTTCCGGGGGATCATCTCAGTGTGTCTAAGGCTCCTTCCCACGGGGAAGGTGATGGAAACAGCGACTGCTGGCCCCAGGGACCTTTGTGGTCCCTGGGGAAATGCCTGCTGCCTGCAGCTTAACCCCTCTTTTGGACCTAAGCCCAGTTAAGATGCTGGGCTGGAGCTGCATTGCTTTCAGAGAGTGGCGGAGAAAAATCCCTGTGGAACTAGTGGTCTCTTCCGTCTGGAAGTCTGACCTCAGCAGCACAGGGAAAGCTATCCCTGGGGATAGAGGTTGCAGGGCCCCTTTTGGCTGTGCTTGGGATTGTGGGGTAGATACCCATGTGGCCCCCTGACTCAAGGCCAGGACCTTCTGGAGGAGCTAAGCAAGGGTGCCTGCCACACCTTAATGGCTTTGGCCCCAGCATTTGTCCCAGCCATCTGGGGTTGTTCCGTGGGTCGTAATAAATACCCAGGTTGTGGCCACATTTGCCACCCCAGGGTGACGGGTCATGAAATTTGCTGTCGGTCCAGCCAGCACCCTCAGGTGGTACCAGCTGCAGACAGAACACATGGGGTATTTGGCTTTGGGATGCTCTACTCCAGGCATTGCGGTGTCCATCTTGTACCTGGGGACCTGCGCTGTCTCCCTTAAGGGCCCTGTGTCTGAGTGGGATGTTGCTGGTTCGGCAGCTACTGGGAGTGCGGGAGGACCCCAGAGTGGAGAGGCAGCGCCTTAGGCAGTGTGGAGACCTATCTACCTCCTTCTGACCTGAGCCCTAACCTCTAACTGTAGTTTTAAAAGAGGGCTGGCTTGAGAGCTTCCTGGTCCTCCCTACCACCATCGGGGGTGGCGGCAAGGGGTGCCGGAGGCCAGGGGAGCCCCTTTGCACTTAGGACCCATCGATCTTGTTGGGTGCCCCCCTCTTTCGGTGGGAGGAGGAGCGAGGAGGGGACGCGGTGGCCCCTGAGGTGAGAGTCCCCGTTCTGAGGAAGCCCAGTGGGGAGGAGGCCGTCGTGTCCCCTCAGTCCCCAGCAGCCCCTGGCCCAGAGCTCCCTGAAGCCTCCTTCCTCACGCCCCTAAGGGGCAGGTCGGGCATTTCCGGTGTCCTCTTCCCTTTCTCTTTCCCTGGCTGCGACTGAGCAGGAGGTGACCCCAAGCAAGACTTGCTTTGGGAGTGGGCAGCGTCTGAGGAACCCCATCAGCCTTCTTCTCCAGCTTATGTTTGAATCGGGGGACGGGCTGGCGCCCCTCAGCCCGGGAGGGGGGCGGGGAGAGGAGGGCGTGGGCCTCGAAAACCATCTCCTGCCCCCAGCCCCGGAGGCACCGAGGGCCGGCGGAGCTGGGAGCTCCGTCCCTGGAGCCCGCGCTCGCCGTGTGCGGGGCGCCGGGGCTGCGGGCAGAGGGCGCGGAGGCAGGCGTGGGCCGGGCCGGGCCGGGCCTGTGGCGCGAAGGCAGCTATTGCAGCGCAGCGGGGCCCGGGGCCCGGCCGGCGACTCGGAGCAGGCAGGCGGCAGGCAGGCAGCGGCGGCCGGGCCGTGGGCAGGAGGAAGACCCTGCCGAGGAGGGAAGCGCTCGTCCCCGCTCGTCTCTCGTCCCGACGCACTGGCTTCACCCGCGGGGTGCCCGAGAGGCTACTTCTTTTTGGGGAAGAAGCTGAATCTCTTCTCCTTGTCTTTCTTGCCGAGGCTGGCGTCGGGGCCGGTGACGGAGGGTAGGGGCAGGCTCTGTGCCTTGACACGGATGCTCTGGGACTCGTTGATGGCGGTGCTCACGCCCCGCAGCCAGGACAGCATCTCCTCCTGCAGGGCAGGAGGGTCAGGGCCCCGCAAAGGCCGGGGTGCCTCTAGGGCAGCCCCTTCTGAGGGAGCCTTGAGGTCAAGTGGCATGCGTCCCTCCCACCTGCCCCTTTGTTGGTGGGGGTCTGGGCTAGGCAGCCCTGCGCTTACCTCATCCTTGCCGTGGAAAAGCCACTCGCTGCCATTGCTCAGCCTAGGAGGACAGAGGGTTTCCTGCGTGGCCACCTCTGGATCTGATCCCCCAGCCCCCTGAGCTTTCCCATGACCAGAACCCTGTCAGGCAGCACAGCACCTTCTGAGAGAGGCAAAAATCAGGACCACCAGCCTCTCTGATTTGAAAAATCCCTGAAGGGCAACTCAGGCCTGAAGCTGGTCCCAAAGAGTGGGCCCCTCCCTGTCCAGCCACTTACGCCAAACCAGGGAAGGGGCAGTGGACAGGCAGGGCCTCACCTCAGCTTGAAGACGTGCTTCTTCTTCTTGTAGCTGGCAGCAATCTCACAGATGGCATGTCGCAGGGCCAGGGGCTCCTCCCCATGGTAGGGCACCCCCAGGGCCAGGTTCTTGGCATCCTTGTAGAAAGTCAGCTCGCTATTCCTGAGCACACAGTACAGGTTGTTCCAGGACCTGTGAGGGTACAGAGAGGCAGGTCACCTACAGTTCTGATACAGCATCTCTATAATCAGTTCCTATAGCTTTACCATTTTTCTTAATTATACCAATTTTACCCTGATCAATAGTAATACATTTTACTGTTTAAAATATTGCAAATAAAAATCATCTGCACGTAATTCCACTACCAAAAGTTAACTATTGTTAACATTTGATGTATTTCCTTCTAGTCTTTATTCACATATATAGCTAAAATTGGATTATACTGTATATTCAATTTTATGTCCTGCTTTTAAGTTTAACACTATATCATGAGTATTTCCCCATCCTCAAATATTTGAATTCTCAAATATTTCTTGAAAATAATTTTGAATAGTTATATGGTATTCTATCACACATATAAATAATCCCTTTATTGATGGACCTTTTAATACTGGAAATTTTATCCATGATTTAAACAGCAATATGATAAACATCCTTGCCTGTAACTCTGATCTTACCCTGAGATATATTTCTAGAAGTAGAATTATTGAGTCTAAGACCAATAGTATACACAACTTTTCAAAGCATTTCCATAGCCACCAGCATATTTGAGTCTCACTGCAGAACTGTAACGTGAACAGAGCAGGGTTTTGTTTTGCTGGTAGTGATATTTTGTTTTGTTGATGATATACGCCTGGTATACTGTATTAGCACTTTTTTTTTTTAAATTAATTTATTTTTATTTTTTGGCTGTGTTGGGTCTTCGTTGCTGCGCGTGGGCTTTCTCTAGTTGCGGTGAGCGGGGGCTACTTTTCGTTGCAGTGCACGGGCTTCTCATTGCAGTGACTTCTCTTGTTGCGGAGCAGGGGCTCTAGGCACGCAGGCTTCAGTAGTTGTGGCATGTGGGCTCAGCAGTTGTAGCACGGGCTTAGTTGCTCTGCGGCATGTGGGATCTTCCCGAACCAGGGCTCAAACCTGTGTCCCCTACACTGGCAGGCAGATTCTTAACCACTGTGCCACTAGGGAAGCCCTGTACTAGCACTTTTTAAAGAAATGTATTTGTGTAAATCAAGGCTCATCTCAGCTGAAATGTTTGGTGAGAACAGCAGGCTCATGGGCTCATGTGTGGGCTCACCTGAGCTCCTTCCCTGACAAATGGGGAACATATTGCCCTTTCACAGTAATGAGTACTGAGAAACATTAAGCTTTTCTTCCTCCTCTTCCTCCTTTCCTCCTCCCTCCCTTTTGAGGGCAGAAAAGTGGAGAACTAGCAGGGCACGTAGGGAGGAAGGACTGAAAGGTCAAAGAGAGAACCTGACCTGTACAAAGCTGGCTGCAGAGCCATTCCACAAAGCCCAGATTTCTGACACCAGCTCAGGGATCTTTCCTCTGGCCCTCACCACCTTCTCTGAGCTGGTAGCCCAAGTAAGGCAGTTGCAAAGGAGGAGCTGGTCTTGGAGTAAATGGACAAATGATTTAACCTCTCTCAGACTGTTTCCCCATCTGGAAAATGGAAACCTCAATATCATAGGAGGTTTGAGAAGCTATTATCAGTCCTAACATAATGCCTGGCACACAGTAGGTACTTTATAAATGCTAGTTTCCCTTTCCCTGCAGACTCTCCATATAAGCAATAAACCTCTTCAGGTTGGCTGGGCCCCCCGATTCATTTTTGGAATTTGAATTAACTTTGGCGTGTCCCCCAGGCCAGGCTCTCTCTGTATGCTGCCAGTTGGCCCTGGGAATGTGGCTGGCTTCAACCTCTTGATGCTGCCCTGTTTCTCTGGGACCCTGGACTGCTACCTGAAGGCAGGAGCCTCCAGAGACTTTGGGTCTAGGCATCCCTGGGTAGACCACACCCAAGGACATGACTGCCTCAGGGTCAGGAAACGACACAGCCTCTGAATGAATTCCTCAGGGTCATATGGTTGCTAGGAGGGACCATAGCAACTCTTTCTCCTCTCCTATTTTATTTTATTGTTTGGGTTTTTTTTGCATTTTCTTCTATTTTTTTAAAAAATTATTTATTTATTTATTTATTTTTGGCTGTGTTGGGTCTTCGTTTCTGTGCGAGGGCTTTCTTTAGTTGTGGCAAGTGGGGGCCACTCTTCATCGCGGTGCGTGGGCCTCTCACTATCGTGGCTTCTCTTGTTGCGGAGCACAGGCTCCAGACGCGCAGGCTCAGTAATTGTGGCTCACGGGCCTAGTTGCTCCGCGGCATGTGGGATCTTCCCAGACCAGGGCTCGAACCCATGTCCCCTGCATTGGCAGGCAGATTCTCAACCACTGCGCCACCAGGGAAGCCCTCCTCTCTTATTTTAAAGCTGGGGAATCTGGGGCCCAGACTGGGTAAAAAGTGGGACTTGGTCAAGGACGTGTTGTTAGTGCCAAGGCCTACCTGTTACCCCGCCCTGGGATAATAACAGCTAGTGTTCACCGAGTTCCTGCTCTGCGCCAGGCATGGCATCTGCACTGAAGAGGCAGGCTGCCCCCGTCATCCCCATTTTACAAGTGAGAGGCTGAGTCACTAGTACAAGGTCATAGGACCACAACGGAAGACAGGCTTTTCCCATCATGCCAAGCAGCCCCCGGGCTGTCCCCGAGGATGCCCAGGAGCTCTCAGACTAGAGGCAGAGGGCACCCTCGCCCACAAGCGTACCCATGTTGCTCTGTTGAAGTCCCTGGGAGCTGCCCACCCCTCCTACCCCGCGGCCCTCCCCCACACACCTGTTGGACGCCTTCTTGTTGGGCCCCTCCAGGTCGTGCTTGCGGCCCAAGTAGCCCTCCATCTGCACGCTGTGCCCGTGGTCCACCTGGGCCGGCAGCGTTGTAGGCTCATCACCCTCGCTCAGAGGCGTGTCCAGGGCCTTAAAGAGGGGCTCTGTGGTGGGCCTCTCATCTGTGCTGGATTTCTCCTCCTGCCCTTCCTTGTGCGGCCCTGGCGGCAGTGGAGGCTGCAGGTCCTGGGGCCACTGCCTCTCTTCTTCCCCCTGCTCAGGGGCATATGGGAGGAGCACACCTTGCTGGGGGTTCAGAGCCAGGGGTGGCTACTCTCGGCAGAACTGGGAGGTCAGCAGGCCCCACCTGAGTCTGGTTCCTCTCTCCTGTGCCCTTCCTGGCCCACCCTGGCCCTCCCTCAGCCTGCTGTGGGTTTCCACCTGGCCTGCTTCCCTAGACTGTGCCCATGTCTCTGGCTCCATTCCCCACTCTCCCCCTCTCCAGTCTAACATAGGGGCAGAGGTTCTTAGAGTGAGCTGAAGGGGCTCATCCGGGGGTTTCCCACGCTGCTCGCTGCCCGGCTCCAGGGCCCACCCCTGCTTCAGAGAGACACTCCAGCTCCTACTGAGTCATGCGTGGGCTCTGGCAAGACTTCAAATGAAGAAAGGGTTCTGCTGCTAAGACAGGATAGAAGAACATTTGTGGTAGGATATTGTACGGGAACCCTTCTGTTACCTTCCACTTGTGTCTAAAACCCCAAAGCTAAGGGCACCAGGCCCTAAGCCTCCCCCACCACCTTCTAAAGCGAGACCCAGACCTTCCCGGGTCATGGTGCAGGACCGTGACCTGCTCCCCAGGTCCTGCCCCCGTCATTTGGTGGGGATTTGTTGGAGTAGGGCAGTGGTTCCTAACCCTGGCTGCCTTTTACAATCACCTCAGGAGCTTTAACAAAGGATGCCGGGACCCATCCTCAGGATGCTGAGTTAACTAGCCTGGAGTGGGGTCAGCACACTGGAATTTCTTAGTCAGCTTTTCATGCACTCGAATGTGCTGCAGGGGTAGAGAATCACCACCTAAGGAGTCACTGCTCCAGGGAAAGTCGTCGGCTTTTACCTCCCTGCTCCTCCCCGTGGAGGGCAGGATCCTCCCAGCCCCTGCCCAAGCCAAGTGAGGGGCTTCCAGTGGAGCCACGTGCTGGTATGTCAGGTGCCCATGAGAAGGGGAAGCAGACCTCTTATTCCCCAGCTGGGTACCTCCTTACGCAGAGGCCTTGCTGATCCGCCTTTGTGCCACTGCAGCAGGAGAGAGGGCAGGACAGATTGCGGCAGCAAGGGGCAGCCAGCCTCCAAGTGCAGCGCAAGAATGCCGGCTGGGGCAAGAATGGGTGGGTCTCCTACGTGCCCAGCACCAAGGAAGTCCACCCTAGCTTGAGACATCTGGCCAGAACCCTGTCTCAAAGGCCTGACTGCTGGAGACCTTACAGCACCAGGTGGGAGGGGTCTTGTAGGCCCCCAAGCAGGTGGCATCCGGACACCTGAAGGACCAAGGGTGTTGACAGCCCAAGAGGACCAGAGCCAACCCAGGCAGTAAAGAGACACTGCCCCCTTTTCTACTCCCTGTCCCAACTGAAGATGGAGACCCAGGAGAGTGTTGGGGAGGAGCCAGGAAACAGCAGACCCTGTGCTCCCCATTGTGGGTCCTTCAGACCTTGGGTCAAAGCCAAAATAGAGAAATGGAGAATGAGAGGATCTGGGCACCATACTGGACATCAGATTGAAGCTTCAAACTGAAACAGACTGGTTAGACTTTTTAAGAGCTAAAAGTGACCAAGGTCTGCCTGAGCTGGCACTAAGGAATGGGAAGCGGAGGCTCAACGGAGATGTCTGAAGGCAGTGGTTGGAAGAAAGGTAAAGCTGGTCATGGCTGTATCCCATCAAATTAGGGCTGGTCAATAAACAGGTTGGGGTTCCCTAAGATCTCATTTAAAGAAAGGATAATATGGCTGGAAAAGTTTGAAAACACTACCCTAGTCTAACACCTTCAATCTATGAGAAAACCTGTGCTCAGAGAGGTTAAGTGACTTAAAACCTGTGCTCAGAGAGGTTAAGTGACTTACCCAAGGTCACACAGCTAATAGATACCAGAAGCAATCAAGAGCATGCACTCCAGAATTGGACAGGCCTGAGTTTTTACCACATCTTTAGGGCTCTTATCTTCTCCTGTCTTAGAGTCCCTTGAGAGTTGTGGCTGGGCCATGCCCATCTTTATGCATCTTGCAGTATTTGTATCTTTTTGAGTGTCAGCAATGACCCAGAATTGACCACAAGGATCTGAAGGCTCTAAAGCCCTGCCTGGATCCTCCTCCAGCAGGGAGGAAGGGCAGGAGTGGCAGGGTTGGATCTGGGAACCTGCGTTTGGGCTCCTTCTATGGACCCAGTCAGGCCAGCCCTCTGACTTAGGCATAACTGTTGGGGAGGTAGTGAAGCCTTTCATCCTCTATCTTTCCAGCTCGCTGTGCTGCTCCTCCTGGTGATGGGCCAGGCCCTCCCCACACCTGCTCTGGGGGGCTCAGGGAAGATGCGTGGCAGATGCTGGGAGGAAAGCCCAGCAGACCCTCACAACCATGTTCACCCCTCTCACCCAGCCTCTCCCCTCCTGGGACTGGTTTTACTAGAGCCCTGTGTGTCCATATTTTCTTCCTATACTTTTCATTTCCATGCTCCTTCCTTTCGGGAACTCTCCTCTGAAAATAGAGATGATTTTTCCAGGACTGCCTCCCAATTTAACCTCACCTTTCTTCTGTTTCTTCCTAATGGATGCCTGACCCATGTTCCCTGGCAGGGCCAGTCAGAGGCCATGGCCAGTGTGATCGAAAGTTAAATGGCCAGGTCATGGGTGGGCTTTGGGAAATGGGGGTTTTCCAATGTATGCAAAGATTTCTTCTGTTCTCTTGACTGTTCATGTGGAGACAGTTTAAAACACACCCTCTCCCCTCTCCCCTGAAGGCCAAGGCCTGAGGAGAAGGAGTCGAGAATGAGGGTGGGAGGTGGAGGGGTCTGGTGGCAGCCGCTCCTCCCAGGCCCAGGGCTGGCGGGGCTTCTCTCCCTCCTGGGTTAGGGGAAGGGACACACAGGAGAAAGATGGGGGCATGGTTTGGGCAAAAGGGCCCTCCTTTTATAGGTCCCAGGGGTAAATATGCTTTGCACCATCTTCTAAGAGAGCTGGGGGTTGAGGGGCAGTTCTCCTGCTGCCCCTGGAACCATACCATGCTCTGATAGAGATTCTGCCTTGCCCGACAGGCAGAGGGATCTGTGGACAGCAGAGCACCAGGAGGGGCTGCTGGCTACTCGTTGGCTGTAGGGACAGATAGGTTCTGCCAAAAGGCCCTGGATAGCTAAGATGATCCAAGACTCCCTTCTGTCCTCCGTGATATAAGGCAGAAGGCCAGCTGCTTTAGCCCTTGGGTCATCAGGAAGATGCAGAGATTACACCTACACTGCTGAGGGGTAACCCAGCCTAGAGCAATCACTCAGAGGAACTGGGGGACACTCTGAAAAAAAGAGGATCCAGCTACTTGGAAGAAACTCTGGGCGTCAGGTTGGGGCTGCTGGAGAGTTTAGACCATAAGTGGGCGAAACAGAAGGAGGGAGAATGGCCCAGGGATGGGGGCCTGGAATAAGCATGGAGCTTCTGTTCTCTGATGTGAGGGTCTGGGTGACAGGTGCGTGGGTGGGACACATCTGAGGTAGGTGTGTGCGCTGGCTGCTGGGATCACGATGTCAGAGGAGGGTAGGGGACGGGCAGCATTGGATGCTGGGGGGAACATCAGGGGAGGAAAGGGCACAGACAGGAGAGCCTTTTAGGATCTCATAGGATTGTAGTCAAACAGGGAGAGGCCTGAGCCCCTGATGGGCAGGGGATGGCCACATCAGAGTCTTTGCAGAGTCTTGTAAGCTTGACTTTTTAGGGTCCTGCCTTGTTAGGAAACTGACTTGGGTGTGGGGAAGCAGGCAGATGTCTCTTCCCCAAAGGAGGTTCAAGAAGATGAAGGGAAGAGGGGCAGGATGGGTACATTTCTTACCTGGACTAAAGGTGTTGAAGGTGTATTTCCAGGCCAAGCCAGCAGGTGGCGCAGGGGGACAGCACACAGACAACTAACTCCAGCTCCAGGGAGAAAAATAACCAGGGGTGCGACCACAGGGTCTTTGGGAGGTTCTAAAAGATGCTCAGTGAACCCAGACACATCAACAAACAAGGAAACACAAGTGAGCTTCTCTCTAAAGGAAATGCCGATAAGTGAGAACGAGGGCAAGAGGATGCACCCCAGAGACTATTGTTTGACTTTAGCCATGCAATGGTCTTACCTGCCTACCTCACAGCAAGGACTGAGCCTAGAGTGTGTATGTAGGGGGCTTTCAGGGAGGGGCACTCCAGGAAGATTGGTTTGGGAGGGTGTTGGCAATGGATGTTAGAATTCATATGGAGGATGTTTCTCTTAAGAGATGAAGGACTGCAGTGAGAAAAAAATGAAGGGAAAAATGAACACAATCACCTACTAGGTGTTCTACCTATATTCTCTTTTTCTATCCTCACATCCTTTCTGCGAGGCAAGTATCACTACCCCTATTTTACATGAGGGAAACTGAGGGTCAGGGAAAATGAGTAACTTGCCCACAGTCACACAGCTAGTGAGTGGAAGTCTGAAGATGCAAATCTCTCTGGTCCCAAACCCTGTGCTCTTCCTGCTAAATCCTGCTGCAAGAGAAGACGGTGGTACTATTGCTCCAGAGAGAAGAGCCTATCCGATGGGGCTCATGGTCTAAAGGGGAATGAGTCTGGCTTATGTAAGACACGTGGCTGATTGGCTGAGGCAGTGTGATCGTGTCACGGCCACCTTGGAAAGGGCCAGAAGAGGGGCTTGAGGCCAGACAAGATCTATTGTTGAATACCTTAGGCAACCAAATAGCCCTGTGAGATGGTGGGGTGGGGGAAGCTGGCCACTTCTGCAGCCAAGAACTTTTTCCCTCCCCCAGTGTCTGAGGTCTGGGCTCTCTCATCCTCTGGGTGAGAAGGCTGTCAGCAGACAGGTTGGGAAGGTTGTTCAGAAGACAGTTGTTTGCAAGAGAAGAAAAAGATGGTTGGCTGAGTTGAGAGCAGCCAAAGAGATGAAGAGATGGGAACTTAGGGTGAACAGAGACAAATGCCTAAAGGGAGAACAGAGACGTTGTTGCTGAACAGAGGAAAGAGCATGGGAGGAGCTGAGGCTGGAGCAGTGAGGGGTCCACCGGGTTGGTGGCAGGGATGGTGAGGGGCTCTCATGAGGAGTGGGATGGGCAGCGGAGGGGCTCAGCACTATGTCCCAGGGGCCAGCTGTCTGTCTGAGATGACCACTGGGAAGCAGGGAAGACAACAGGAGGGGACACAGAGCAGAAGTCCACCACATAAGGTGAGGGGGAAAGGAGAGGGGAATGTGCAGGGTCCCCTTGGACAGGGAGGGGAGACCTGGTCCACGGCCATCCCGGGGGAGAGAACGACTCTTCCTCAGGAGCTGTCTTTGCCATTCCCACCACCAGTGTGGGCTCTTCGGGTCCCTGCCCTGGAGGAGCTGGCAGCTGCTTGATGCCTTGGTGACTCTGAGCCAGCCACTCAGAAAGACTCAAAAGACACTGACTCCCCCATCCAGATCTGACACCCAACAGTCAAGCTGGCAGCTTCAAGCCTCATTTCTGAGATGCCTACGATGTTAACAGAGTCCCATCCTGGGTTCATCAGTATCGGGGATGCTCTAAAACACAGATTGGAAGATGAACTTAGGAGTTGCCTTTGAGCAGCGGGGCCAGGAAGAGCACGTCCGACCATAGCACAGAGAGCTGGGCGCACCGAGCGGCGGACAGATGTCCACAAAGAGCCTAGAGCCAGCTTCTCCACGGAGCCTGGAGTGCCAGGGCGCGGTGCCAGACTGTAGGCAGACACAGCCGTGCCACGCTGATTCAGGCATCCTGGGGAGACAGACACGCCCAGGTTCACGGGAAAACGGACGTTCTTTCCAGGCTGGGTCTGCTCATTATGGACAAACACACCATTTGCCTTCACTGTAAAACGCCTGAATCAGCAGCTCAGTTCAGCCTCACAGGGGGAGGGGAGGGAGGATGGGGAAAGCTCACTCAGGCAAGAAGAAACACAGCTGCTGCCTCCACACCCACATCCCTTCCCTCCAAGAACGTCAGAGCCAGGCCTCTGGCCGCTGATTAGAGCCCTAGGCTGCCTGCTGGGCAAGCTGCTGCTGTGGGGAGTTGCCAAGGGAGTGACAGCAGCTGGAGCCAGCCAGCCACTGGCTAAAAGGTGACCTGCTGCAACCCAGTGCCTGCTCAGCCTGGGGCACCATCCCTCACGTTCTCAAGTGCCGGTTATTTCCCTGAAGCCACGTCAACCTCTAAGACGCTGGAAGGGAGAGGCAAGGGACCTGGAGTCTGGACTCCTCCTGTGCGTTCCTAAGGAAATGCCCAGTCCCCTCGGGGAAGCCAGCTGCAGGCGGTCTTGGAAGGTCACGGGAAGAGTGACGTCTGTGAGCTGCTGTTGAGTAAGAGAGTTTTCCCTGACAACCTGATGAAGGCCTGATAATGACAGGCACCCAGGCATCTGCTCCCCCGAGCGGCCTCACCCCAAGAATCCCTGCACCACAGAGGAATGTAGCCTTGAGGCTTGGAGGCAGATGGGGCACGACTGCCCCAAACAGGGAACCCCGAAGGCAGACTCTTGCTTGTTGTCACAGCCCCTCGCAGCACCAATCCCTCTCAGGGGTATCCCTCTCGTCGTCACAGCAGCCCCATTGGGAGGGTTCCTAGAGCAGGGCCTGCTTCCCACCCGCGGCCAGGAAACAGGCACAGTGCACAGAAGAGGTCCCGCAGCCGTTGGCTGGGGGCCCATAAGCCTGGGTTGGCTCAGATCCTCCGCAATACCATTGCTTCTCCAGGAAATCAACCTCACCATCTCAGCAATCAGCATCTCATCGCAAATGTTACACCGAGGATTCTGGGGCACTCAGAGCCTAGAAGATGAGGACTCTTAGCAGGACCCTGAAGCCCTCCCCAGAGCCGCACCCAGGATGAAGGGGGGACACATAAGGTGGGGGGTGGCGGGGTGAGAGGAAGGGGGAGGGCTCAGCCCGATGCCGGGCCCCAGCCTGGGACCCCGGGACCACCTTCGGGGCACTGGCCTTGGCAGGAGCAGAGGTCCAACCCTGCCTTCCTCTCTTCCCCAAACAAAGGAAACACCCTGGCCCCTTGCCACCTCTTTCTCACCTCCAGCCTCACACCAGCTGGCACCTGACCACAGAACCAGGTTCCTCAGAGTTCAGAACGAGACAAAAGTGGGGAAACCCGTCTCTTCCAACCCTCCACTTAGGTACATTGTTCACATACAGGAATGTTCTGGACTTTCTGTAATCCCACAGAGTTTTATGAGGGCAGGGAGACCCAGGAGGATTAGGGGGTTTGCCTAAAATCATGCACGAAGTTTCTACAATTAAGAACCCAATGTCCTGACTTCCACTCCAGGAATTTTGCCATTTGTGAAAGCTTGTTTCTTCTGCTTGGCCTCATTCACTCTTACACACTTACCCGTATAATGGATTGTCTTTTTTTTTTCTTTTTGTTTTTATTAGAACATGCTCTAATGTGGAAAGGTAAGAGGTGATAGAGGCAATGGATGTGCTTGAAGAAAAGCTGAATGCGTGGAACGGTACTCCAGTCCCTGCGTGTGCATACGTGTGTGCGTGCACACACCCGGGAAGGGGAGGACCAGGCGGGGCTGGCAGGGTGGCCACCGTGTGCTGTGCAGCAGTCAACACAGGGATTCAGGTGCCTGGTCCACGCCCATGCAGGAAGCCGGCATGCACTAGTGATGGGTTTCACGTGAAGCCACAGCGCACGGATCTATCCTATAGGGCACCGACACCAGACCACACAGCACGGATCTATCCAATAGGGCACCGACACCAGACCACACATGGGACAGCAGGAGAGCCACTGGACCCAGGCCTACCCCAGAGAGAAGGCTCAGCGGACAGCCGCCTTCCTGGGAGAGGCCTGAGGTTTCTGGAAAGGTTTTGAACCCTGCATGTGACCCATTCTCCTCTCTTCTCATATCAGAGACCAATGGGGTATCCCACCCTCCCTCGGAGTCCCATGGATCCTCATGAAAACTCAACAAAGGGCTCGGAAAGGAGAAGCAGCAGGAAATCTGTTTCCATGAGGCCTCAGGCCTGGTGTTCATTTGATTCGCCATCTGGTTTCTTCCTGGTACCGGGCACAGGCCAGTTTCCCCATCTGGTGGGGTGGCTGGCTCTCTGGGAAGGGTCTCAAATGTGGGCTCACTCCCTCCTTCCAGAGACGCTCAGGTCCAAGCAGGTTATACTCCCCCCCAAATCCAGCGACATTCAGGCGGTGGATGGAGGCGGCTCTGATGCACATGTAATTACGTTGCACAGACGTACACGACACAGACAGCGGATGGATCGCGCAGGTGGGCACAAAGGAACCCGTAGACCCGGGCCACCACCACACGCAGACACACAGGGACGCACAGCTGAAGCACAGGTGGCAGGAACAGTCCCAGCCCCAGTGTCCACAGTCCATGCCAGCCCCCAGAGTTCTCTCTCCTTCCAGTGGGGGCTGTCCCTGAGAAAAGGGGGCCGGGGCAAAGTCCACCAGAGACTCCCACATGTGCCGATGGGATCTTCAGAGGGAAGTCCTGGGAGAGACCCTCCAGCGGGAGCCCAGGAGTGCCCTCTGCTGGACATGAAGGGCTGGTGCAGCTCAGGACACCTCTGGCCGGTTGGAGGTGTCAGAGGGAGCTCAGAGAGTGTGTGTGTGTGTGAGTGTGTGTGTGTGTCTCAGAAGGGTGGGAAGGGCTGAAATCTAGACCTGACACGGATTCTGCACAGGAAATGCTCAGTGTTGTGCATTTTTCTGGGGTGGCTGGTGCACCAGAAATTTCCACCAAGAACTCCTAAAGGTTCAGGCAAGCTTACCTGGGCACCTGGAGAGGTGGTGGACATGCAGTGGCAAAGCCATGCAAGGCACATGCTGGATTCTTGCTTTCTTCTCAGTCAGCTGCTCCCAGGACATTTCCCCAAAACCTGGATCACAGCCTCCCAGACTTCCTGCATAGACCTCCTGGGTCCTTCTAGCTAAAGGATCTATTCCAGGCCAGGTCCTGAAGCCATCTGTCCAGGCCTCTGGCAGCGGGAGTGTTTGCATCCCTCCCTCACCTCCCCCACGCATCCTCTTTTTCTACAAGTTGGAGGCCTGTGACCCAGAAGCCCTGGGGCTCTCCCTCACTCCTGAAGGGCTCCGTCAAGTCTGTTCTTGCCTCAGAGCCAGCTCTATCTCCAACTTACTGACCCACAAGCATCAGGCCAGAAAGGTGGAAGGGGGGAGGGGCTCTCCTTAGGAGGAAGGAATCTGCTAGAGGGTGGGTATGCCCACTTCACTGCCCCAAATGCCATGGCCGGGGCAGGAAGACCAAATGGTCCATTTGTGAGTATATTTGTGTGTGTGTGTGTGGGTGTAGAGGGTAGAGTTAAGGATGGTGTTAGAGGGAAAATGGGTAAAAGGACAGTGTATAAAAAGGAATCATTCCTGCCTGTATAAAGTGCTTCCCCTGATGTAGATGGTAATGTATTTATATAATAAAATTTATTAGACCAGATAAAACCAAACTAAGAGGGTCATGTCAGTGGGCTGGCATGTCAGTTTCTTCTTGGTTGAAGGGAGAAGGGGAATTATTCTCGGAATTAAGAAAAGCTAAGTTAACAAGGAAGACTGATTGAAGGAGTCTGGTGGGTAGGGGCAGTGTGTGCCCATCCTGGCCTCCTGCCCCAGCTGAGCCTAGTCGGGATGAGGGGGCTCTGGCAGCAACGACTCCCAGGAACTAGACAAATGGGACAGGGAACTGACCGGGGACGTTCTCTCGGTGGCTGCTCGGTGGGGACCTCGGGGAGCCTCCCCTGCTGTCTCGCCTTCCTCCTCTTGAGGCCTATGGAAGACACAGTCCCGCTTTAGAAACAAACACCTCTCAGAGGCCAGAGACTACCTCCAAGGCCTGGCTTCCCACCCTGGCCCCAGAGAACACAAGCCAAGTCAGCAGCCTGGCAGACACTTAGCAAGGAGCTGCTCAATCTGCCTCAGCCTGAAAGGTTAGGCAGATGCTTCAGAAATGCCATGGCTCTGTGCAGCACGGCCTCTGGGACTCGTGTTCAGCTGGTTCCCAGAGCAGGGGGGCAATGGTGCAGCAGCCACTGCCCTCCACCCATTTTCTTCCTGCACGAGGCCTTCAGGCCACCCAGGATTGGGGGGGAATGAAAGCTCTTCTCCGTCTTTAAGCTCCAGGCACTCTGTAGTTCTCTGACTAGTGGCCCAGGTGTGAGAGGTCACGTGTGGATTGTCAAGCCATCAGGGGGCGGTTTCTGATTAGAAGGACCCTCCTCCACCCTTCTCAGCAGAGGGCTCCAGCCAAGTCGTCCCCGCACTCACCCAGTCTCCTCCTCAGTTCTCTCCGGGGTCTGGTGTTCCTTGAGCTCCAGCTAGGGGAGGCAAAGGCCGGGGGTGGGTGTCGGGTCAGAGCAGCCACAGAGGGGAGCCTGCTCTCAGACATCCTTCCTCGAAAGAGGCTCCCTATACCCGACCCACCTGGTGGTTGTTCCTGTTGGAATTAGCCCCTTTTGTCTTTCGGGTTCAAAAGTCAGTACTTTCTCCCACTCCTATTTCCTTCCCACTCTCCCGCCTTGCCCAGCCTTTACACTGTCCGCAGGTCCCCAGTAACCGCCGAAGACTTCTTGACTTGAGGAACCCCCAAGGCGCGGCTGCCCACCTCCCCGAGCCTCCCGGCTCACCGTGGTGGGCTTCTCCAGGGCGGCGAAGCGCTCTGCCCAGCCTGCCGTGGATTTCTCAAAAGCCTCATGCCTCTTGATGAGCTTTTCCACACTGTCCACCGTGTGTCCAAAGTCCCGGCTGGCCAGGTAGGGCTCCTGGGCGATCAGCCACGCTTCAGCCACTGAGGCGTCCCGAGAGAACTGGCACACTTCCAGCCCTGCCACGGACAACACGGCCCGGGGGGCTGTCAGCACCCAGCGGTCCGATCCTGCCGGGACCCCGGGGCCCCTCACAGACAGACGCGGAGCTGGCGGGCAGGCCGAGGCCCACATAGGTGTCCCTGAACCGCGTGGACACCCTGCTCAGTGGTGACCTGCTGCCCGAGGCTGCTCCATCCCCGTGCTGGGCCCCTACCTCATCTCCACCGATAGCGATATTTGAAAAACACATGAATTAGAACAAACTCTAAAACAAAATGGTTTCGACATCGCCCTTTGAGAACAGTCTTCTGCCCTGAGTGTTCCCTTCCCGGCCCCCGGCTGTCTCACTCACACAGTCGTGCACAAGCAGCCATGGAAGAGTCCAGGTCTTTGTGGCTTGCGGCTCCTACCTGGGTGGTGGAATTTCCCTACCTCTCCTGTTTCCAGCTGCGGAGAACAGAGCTCTTTCTGTGCCCCACACGCCTCAGATCAAACCTTTGGGATGCGCTAGAGCCTTACCCTGACCCCTGGAGAGGCCACAGCTCTATGGGGACACCGGCCAAGCAGGAGGCGGGGGACAGGTGGGGCAGAGGGTGGACAGGGGGCAGGTGCTGGCTGGTCAGAGGCAGGCTTCCGGCAGCGTGTCTGCTGGGTCTTCTCCCCCAAGGCCCTTGGCCCTGAACTTTGCTGATGAGTGCTGCTGTGGAGGCTCTTCTCCAGCAGGGGGGGAAATCCACCGCGTTGTGACATCACCCTCCCTGGCCCCTCCCCCCGCCCCCCCCCCCCCCCAGGTTCCCTGGCTCCCAGGCTGCACTCACACATGTGGAGCTGCTCCTGGCGGGCCTTCCACTTCTCCTTCATCTCCTTCCTCCTGGACACCACCTGCTGCAGTTTCTCCCTGATCTGTGGGGAGGAAGGGAAGACGGCCCAGGCTTTGGTAACCCTTCCCCCTGTCTGAGCTGGTGTGCGGAGGGGCCCTGCACAGCCTGCTGGGCTTTGTCACACCGACCTGGCTTCAAGTCTTGGCCCTGCCACTTGCCAGCTGTGCAGCCTTGGGTAAATTACTTAACCTCTCTGAGGTTACCACAGGCCTCACCCAGGAAGTGGGTGTCACCGAGACCAAAGCACACACACATGCGAGGGTTAGGTGGGTTATGAGCCCACTCTCCCTACAGAGGAGCGGCCAGTTCCTCGAATAGGTTTGGTGGAGCTATAATCCCCGGACCTACACACAGCCCCAGCCCTCCCCGGGGTGAAAGAAAGCTAAGCCTCCTCAGAGAAACCACGGCCCACGGGTTCCCTCCCAGGAAGCTGTCTGGCCCAGCAGGAGTGGAGGCGAGGACAGGAGAGGGCCCGTCTCTGTCCCGCCTTCCCCTCACACCTCATCCGAGGCTTGGTGTTGCCGCTGCAGCAGGGACTCGCCCAGCTCCAGGCAGGCGCTGAAGTTCTTGCTTCGCGTTTCCATCTCCGCCAGAATGCCCTTGTGATACTTCATGAGCAGTTCCACCGAGGAGACGTCCCTGCGGGGGCAGGCGTTTGGTGAAAAAGGAAACTCTGGGTGACTCTGGCCCATCTGACACCAAGTCCCGATCAGAGGGGGGCCCCTACCTGCCTGGGAGTCTGACTCTCTCCTCTCTCTCTGGACAGCCAGGAAGCCCTCTGCCAGCTGCCCAGCCCCAGCAGGAACACTGATGCCCTAGTGTCCTCCCTTGGTCAGTGGTCAGGACACAGACGGGGGTGCAGTGAATGTTAAATTTGGCAATAAAAAGGAATGAGGTACTGATACATGCTACATGGATGAACCTTGGAAAGATTGTGGTAAGTGAAAGAAGCCAGTCACAAAGGACCACATATTATATGATTCCACTCATATGAAAAGTCTACAACAGGCAAATTTAGAGACAGAAAGCAGATTAGTGGTTGCCAGAGGAGTGGGGGGTGATGACTGCTAAGGGGTACAGGGTTTCTTTTTGGGGTGATGAAAATGTTCTAAACATGCTGTGGTGATGGTTGTACAACTGTGACTATGCAAAACAAGAATGGTACATTTTAAATGGCTGAATTGTATGGTATGTGGATTATAGCTCAATAATGATGTTAAACATAAAAGCTTGACCACCAGGAGAGGCACCCTAGGGGCAGAGGGACAGAGGTGGGCACAAAGTGTGTAGAGAGCTCTGATCCTGGCCGACTACCCATGTGCCTGCCCCCACCTCTCATGCGCAATGAGCTCCTTTCCTGAGTTTTAGGGAAATGGCCCCCGTATGCCCGTGCTGGGGGAAGAACAGGACCACTTCTGGACCTGCCCACCTCTGAATATGTAAACTGCTTATGTTCACTGACAACCACGGCCACTGCCCCCACTGTAGAATCTGAACGACAGATGTCTTTCTCGCCACTCTCAGGATTCCCTTTACTCTGGAATAGTCGGTTCTCCTGGTGGCAGCTGAGCCACTCAGGTTCTCCCTGGACCCAGCCTCAGGTGCCCCTTGGGGATTCTTGCGCACCCACAGTCCAGGACGTCCCTCCGGGGTAGACCCTCGGAGCAGCGCCCTGCTCTGCCAGCCTCTGGGACAAAGTGGGCCAGGAGCGGGGCTGCCTCGAGGACGCTGCCCTCACCTGGGCTTCTCCTGGGTCTCGATTTGCCGGATGATGCTCTCCATCCAGGAGAGGAGGTCTCGGACCATGCTGAAGAAGCGGAATTTGTCCGCTGTGTCCACCAGCTGGGTGCGGCGCCCCGCGCAGGCATCGAGCAGTGCCTGCCACGCAGCAGACACCTCCTGCTCCTTGTTCTGGATGGCGTCTGCCTTCTCTCCAGCGTACGCTGTCTGCAGGCGGGTGGCCACGTCCTGGAACTGCTGTACCTGTGATGGGGCAAAACTGAACACTGTTTTCCAGGCAGACACGACTTGGGCCTAGGATGGGCAAGGGTGTCTGCCTCCTCCCAGTCTCCCTCCCGAGGACAGTGCTGGAAGCAGGATCCACCCACTGGGTGCTGGAGAGAAGGCTCCTTGCTTTGGCACCTCTGCTGACCCAAAGCATCCCTTGGGCTCTGATGAGGATTTGGGAGTGAGAGGGGCTCTGTGCCCTTTGATGTATGATTATGAGAGTAATTATGTACCAGGCACTGCTCTAAACACTTTTTGTTACTCTCTTCATCTTTACAACAACACCATCAAAGAGGTACTATTATTATCCCTGTTTTTGAGATGAGGAAACTGAGGCACAGGGAGGCTAAGTGACTGGCCCGAGGTCACTCACGCTCAGAGAGGGTGCAACTGGGATTGGAGGCATGCTCTCAACTCCCTGTTCCTAACCGTTCTGCATGGTGCCATCCGCTGTTTGAGGCCGGCCCCAGGGTAGTGAAGCCTCATTCCTGAGACCTCGGTGGGGCTGTACCTGCCACAGGGGCTCCAGTACCCCCAAAGCACCTCCAGCTGGAGGACAGATCTTTAGGCTGTCCCCTTCTTGGTGAACCAGGGGCCCAACCTACTTTGGTGTTCTTTCCTGAAACCCTACTGGGTCGGTGCAGGACTGCACAGCCGGCCAAGCTCTCCCTCCCTGCTCCACTGGAAGCCTGGTGAGTCCCCACAGCTGAGCCCCTTGCCCTCACCCTTTCCATCATGCTGAACTCTGCAGAACCCTAGGGGCCTGTGGAGGTACCTCAGGGGGCACCCCATGATGAGAGGAGGGAGTCTAGGCTGGTCTTGGGCCCCCCTCCAGCTCCCATGGGGAAAGGCTGAACAGCTCAGTGGCTAAGGGTGTGGAGTCTATAGCCAGACTGCCAGGATCTGAATTCTGGCTCCACTGCTTAGCTGCATGTTTCTGGACAACTTAGTTACCCTTCTGTGCCTTGCTTTCCTCATCTAGAAAAGGCAGATAACATTATTCCCTTCCTCAGAGGGAGGCTGAGGATTCAGTGACCACGTATATTGCTTAGAACAGTACCTGGTGCTAGAAAAGTGCTACATGTATGTTCACTAATGATACTGTAATACTTTGACAACCAGAGAAATTGCATTTGAAGGTATTTTTGCATCGGGTTTTGGGAAAGGTTCAGTTTAAAGAACTAGTTCTGAAGCTAAAGAACATCTGAAAGCCTCTGCTTCCTGCCCCGAGCTTTCTCTAAGGAGATGCCTGTTCGAGAAGTCTCCCCTCTAGAAGCCAGGAGAGGACCTGACACTGCGCCCCAGGGAAGCTAGTCATGGGGAAGGCGTGGAGGGACAGCCAGGGATGAGAGGCACCTGCACACCCAGCAGGTGGAGCTCCCGCTCGAAGGCTGTGTGCACGCGGTGGAAGGACTCGGCGGTGCTGGCGTCCAGCCCCACATCCTCAGGCAGCTCGCGGTGCTTCTCATCAATGAGGCCCAGGATCTCGGCGCCAGTGTAGAAGTAGCGCTGCAGGTCATAGGAGGCGGCCAGCAGCTGCATACGCGTGTCAATGAGCTCCAGCAGGTCCGCCCACATCTCGTTTAGCCCGTCCTTCCACTCGGCGATGGTGGCCGCCTCTGAGTGGCCCGCGTCGATGAGCCGCTCAATGATGGCATTCACGTTGTCCACCCGCTCCTGCCCAATTGCCCCGGTCTCCCGGGCAAAGTCCCGGAACTTGTCCCGGAGCAGCTGGACGGGGGTAGACAGAAAAGCAGTTACCGGTTATCAGCGCTCAGGGGTGTGGTGGTGTCATCACCCTAGCTGCCGACTCTCCCAGCAGCACCTGCCACTGCCTGGAGCTGGGCTCTCACATCTTCCCCAGGGCACCTGAGCTCACACCGGGGGGAGCCCGCATCTCTGCGGCACTTTGCATCTGGCGGGTGTGTGTATGTGTCTGGAATGACAGCTCCTAGGTCTACTGCATTAGAGGGAGACAAAGCAAGCAGTGGCCATGGATACTCACAGTCACATGGTCAAAGTCTTGCCCCATTTCTGGGGAGGAGGCCACCAGCTCCTTCTCTGTGATCCACTGCTCCAGGTCTTCCACCTCCCTCTTCAGCTGGAACAGGTGGCACATGTTCTCCAGCTTCCGCCTGCGCTCCTCTGCCATGTCCTTCAGCCCCGCGTACTGCTTGTCCACCTGTCCCTGAAGTCTGATGATCTGTTCCCTGGAATTCAAAACAAGAAAGCCCTCAGAGACGGCAACAGAGAGCCCAGAGCAGCCAGATGAGAGGAGCCAGCCTCCTCCTCCCCAGCCCTGAGGCAGGGACGAGTGGCGGAGCACAGCTTCGGAGAAACGGCAGAGCGACTTTTCACGGGGAAGAGTTGGGGAGAGAAGGAACCATCCCTTAGACCATGATGCTTCAGGGGATAGTGAAATGTATTCCCCTAGAGGGGGTGCCTCCCGCCCCTGTCCCTGACTCTGGGAAGCTCAGAGAGACAAGGGCAAATGGAGAACTCCTCCGCTATTCTTCCAGGGAGGCTGAGGCGTGGGCTGTCTGAGCCTGGCTCCACCAGCAGCAGACCCTGCTCAGCTCTTCCGGGAGGGACATGCCATACCAGGGGCTCGATCCCTGGGGCTCCTTGGGAGATGCTGAGGCAGCTGCTGTGGGTGCCCTGAAGGTGACTGAGGACAGGGCCATGACTGGGAGTGGCCTGAGCTGTCTGGCCCAGTGGGCTCCCATTTATGCAAAACCCACGCAACTGAACAGTTTAGATGGGTATATAGTGATTTCGCTGAGACACTGTGAGATCCTGAGGTACCTTCCGGACCACAAAAAGAAAAGCAAATTTAGGCTATGCTGAAAGATGCTGAAGACTAACTCTTGAAAAGACTGGAGCTCTCTGTTCACCAAGAGGGTAGTTTTGCTGTTCCATCTCCTAATCTCTTTGCAAACCAGGCCTCAGTCAGCCCTGTGTGAAGTTACACAAAACCACAACATAAAAGGGATTTGGGCCAATCAGCAGGCCAGAAGGCAGTTTTCTCAAACCCACAGTTTTCGGGAAAACTGTTCTTATTTTCCGCCTTGGACCTGAAGGGATCCTGGTTGGTGGGGCCCCTGGCCTGACGCCCGGGATCTGGCCAAGTTGTCCCAGGAGGCACACGCACCCCTCGGGGTGGCCTGCAGACAGCAGGCCCTGGGCCCGGCCGGCCAGCTGCTTGATGTTCCGCCCGTACTCCTCTACTGTGCGTTGCTGCCGCAAGTGCCGCTTCAACATCACGATGGCGCCCTCTTCATCCTAGGAGGCAGCGGACTGTCAGGGCACGAGCTCACCTGGCCCAGGTTACAGCCCAGCTCCTGGAGGTGCCCGAGACGGGGGAGGGCCAGGCTCGCGGGACACCCATAGGAGAACTGCGCACGGTCCCCTCCCCTCTCCTCCCGTTGCCCAGCAACACCTGCACCCTACCTTCCATTCGTCGCCCTCAATTCTCGTCTGACATCCACCCTTCCCGGCCCAGATCCAACCTCTGTCCCCATGGAAACTTCCTGTATCACCCCAGCTTTTAGAGACCCCCCTCACCTCACCTCTCACCCCCTCCCGCAGCAGTTCATCTGCACAGAATCCAGGGCACAAAAGAGGTGAAGAACCCTTGGGTTAGAGCAAATCTAATTGGCAAACAGGGCGCCCGGCTACAGTACGTGCACAGTATGTTCTTGAGAGGAGGGGCGTCCTGAGAAGGAGGGCACCTCGTACACCCTCTCCCTGCCCTCACTCCTCACACACCTGGCCTTACAGGTTCCCCACTGACTGCCCACCTCCACCCAGCTCTTCCTCTGGGCTGGTCTCGACACCCAGCCTGGCACCCTGCCCGAGCCGACCTGGGGGGTCTCGTCGGAGAAGACGTAGAACTCCTGCTCACTGATCCAGGCCTCGGCCTCGCCCGCGTCCAGGTAGTACTGCTGCGCCTCGCTGGCGTCCCGCAGGCGCTGCAGCCGCCCGGCCGCCGTCTCCCGCAGTGTGTCCCACGAGCCCTGCAGATGCCCCAGGCGCTCCTCCACGTCCCGGCAGTCGATCTCGGTCGCGGCCACCAGCTGCTGCCCTCTGTGCAGCACGTCCTCCACCCGCGGCGCGTGGCCCAGGATCTCATTCTGCAGCGTCTGCGGCCAGAGGGGAAGGGCTCAGGGGCTGGTCTTCCCACCGAGCAGGGCAGCCCAGGGTCCTACCCTGGCACCTCTCGCCCTGAACCCCTTGGGGAAGCTTAGACTGCTAGTGACCAGGTGCCCAGCACGGTGCTGGGCCTGCCACCTCGTTCTCCTCTGGCCCCCACCATGACCTCCTGAGGTCAGCACTGGACACCAGCGCGCAGCAGTTAGGTGACTGTGGGCAGCGAGTGGCAGGGTGGGATTTGAACACGGCTCTCTCGGAGCCCAGAGCCTGTGCTCCTGAGGGCTCCCTACACTTCCTGTTTCAGCAGAGCTTGATTTCTTAGCTGTACATGGTGGAGGAGAGGAAAACGATTCTTTTTTTTTTTTTTTTTTTTTTATATTTTTTTAAAGATCTTTTTTTTTAATTTTTATTTATACATTTGTTTATTTTATTTATTTTATTTTTGGCTGCGTTGGGTCTTTGTTGCTGCACGCAGGCTTTCTCTGGTTGCGGCGAGCGGGGGCTACTCTTCGTTGCAGTGCACGGGCTTCTCATTGTGGTGGCTTCTCTTGTTGCAGAGCACGGGCTCTAGGCACGTGGGCTTCAGTAGTTGTGGCATGCAGGCTTCAGTAGTTGTGGCTCACGGCCTCTAGAGCGCAGGCTCAGTCGTTGTGGCGCACGGGCTTAGTTGCTCCGTGGCATGTGGGATCTTCCCGGACCAGGGCTCGAACCCGTGTCCCCTGCATTGGCAGGCAGATTGTTAACCACTGCGCCACCAGGGAAGCCCCAGGAAAACGATTCTTAAATGGCCTTTTGAGATCTGATTTTAGCAGCTTTTTTACTCTGTATAGAACAGTAGTTGACAGTTGCTCCTTGTTCAGAGTTTAGGATTTCGTTTTGTTTTCCCCTGTTTCTATTTCTCAAATCATTTGTGAGCTTTGTATTATTTCCTGCTTGAGCCTTTGGTCACCAAAATGGCATTTTCTTCCCACTCTGGTCACCTTTATCTTCAGGGGGCCGTGACATGTTGCCACTCGCTTTCTGGGTCCTAGAGGCCCCAGCCTGGTTGCTCCTTGCATGTGGGCTTTTGGCTCCTTACCCCCCATCTCCTCCCTTTTTACAATTTCCCATGGCCTTGAAAACTGTCTAGAGGGCGGGGGGTAAGAGCAGTACACACAGGCTGTGCTATGACCGTCAGCATTTAAAACACATAGAACTAGCAATACCCACAAGTCACCTAACTTGCTGAAATGCATCTTTACACATGATGCTCAGAATCTCGATTCTGACAATTTCCCGTGGTCTCTGCAATTGTATTCAAACAACCCGTGATGTCAGCTCTGCTTGCCTCTTTACTTTCTTTGAGATCTTACAACCTCTCCCTGAGATCTTATACCCTAAAAAGGTATTTCTTTCTCTCCTTTTAAGCAATTCCTTTCTAGGCTCCTGTGCAGTATGCTTACTTAGGACATCTTCTTCCCTGACTTCATTCATTCAACCCATAGTTATTATTTCTGATGTATCAGGCCCTGTTCTAGGTTCTAGGGACAGTATGGGAACAAGATAAACAAAACCCCTGCCCTCATAAAGCTTACACTCTAGAAGAGGAAATGATAAGCATGTAAATAAATGAATGAATGTAGATAACAGGTGCTATGAGGAACAGACACCACTGAGATGAGGATTGTCTTCCAAGGTGTGGTGGTGGCCACTTTAACTGGGGGAGTCAGGAAGGGTTTTCTGTGCAGATGACATCTGAATAAGACATGAATGATGAGGAGACGGCAACCCCACAAAGATCTGGGGGATGCGTGTTGCTGGCAGGAGGGAAGAGCGAGTGCCAAGAAAGTCCCTGGGGTGGAAGCAAGCCTGGACGGTCCAAAGGGCCAGGCAAGCTAGAATACTGTGAAGGAGGGCGAAAGTGATAAAGGGAGGAGATTCGGAGGAGATTCAGGAGGAGGCAGGGGCCAGACCAGGCAGGACAGTGGTTCTCAACCCTGGTTGCAGGTTGAGTCATCGGGGAAAACAAACACAGCCAGGGCCCCATCCCCAGAGATCCTTATTAATTGATCTGAGGTGGGACCTGGGCACTCGTATGTTTTTAGGTTCCCCCAGGTGATTCTAATGTGCAGCCAGAGTTGAGAACCCTTCGTGTGGCACCTTGCAGGTTCTGTTCTAGTTGCAATGACAGCCATTAAAGTGGTGGTTCTCAAAGTGGGGTTCCAGGCCAGCAGCATCAGCATCGCCTAGGATCTTGATGGAAATGCAAATTATCAGGCTCTGCTCCCAGAGTTTGATGCAGTAAATCTAGGGTGGAGCCTGGTCAACTGTGTTTTAACAAGCCCTCCGGGTGAGTCTGATGCACACTGACCACTGCAGTAGAAGAAATGATAAAATGGGATTTCGGCTTTAGCAAGGCTAGCCTAAAAGAGTCTTTACTGGGGCAGCCGTGCTCTCCCAAGAGATTATCTTTCCCTTCTTGTTAAGGGGAACCCCATCCATATTAGTCTTGCCCTTCTCCTGAAATAGCAACCTTCAGCCAGGGGAGTTGAAAATCATTTGGCAAGAACACTTATTGAGGCTAAAGTCTTGAGTACCGGAAGGACTAGAGTTGGCTCGATTTATAGTTGAGGAAGCTGAGGCCCCGAGAATAGTCTTCTACCAGTCTTCCCCACTTTAACTGGAGGGTGTGATGTTAGCAGAGCCCCCGCCTCCACCACCTTCTAATTCAAGTCCCTACGTGTTGCCACCGGAACCTCTGTGATTTGATCATGCCAACTAGAAGCAAAGCGTTCGAGGGAGCTTTTAAGGAACTTCTTTGAATATAATTCATTCAGGCCTTTGCACAGTTGCTGGGTTCTGTGAGCAGATGTTGGCTGCTGATATCTGGGGGGAACGACGTACTGTCTGCCATGACCTTCCTTCCCCAGTGAGCTGCAGTGCCGACTGGCACTCTGGGACACACTGCTCTTCTCTGGGATAAGTTCCCAGACTCTCCTTGCTCAAGGTTGCGGCTGCCCCCACTTCCTGAGCCAGAGAGCAGACCAGGCAGGAGGGACTCTCTGCCCAAGAGCAGGGGTACGGCCAGCCCCTGGCTAGACCACGTGGCCAGACCATGACCCCATGCAGCTGGCCTTCCTGGAGGACGCAGGCTTCCCCTGCAGCCCTGACACAGAGGCAGTGCATCTGCTCACTTCCAGGATTCTGACCAGGGCCGCAGAGATTCCCAATCCAGCCTGAGAAAGCAGAACAGCCAATGGATGTTTGCTCCAATGGCTCAGAGTCCAAGTTTAGCGGCTTCCTCATGGCGTTGCAGCCCCACAAATATCCTCATGTGTCCAGAGAACAGGGGCCTACTTACCCGGAGGAGACTCAATAGGCCAAGCTTAGCCCTGGAAGAGGGACAAGGCAGTGATGGGAGAGACGCCAGGAGGTAAGAGCCTCCTCTCAGGGAGGTCACAGAATACAGAAGCTGTAAAGCACATGAAACCCCAGGCCAGGGCCTCCAGGTCCTGCATGCACCTGTGCCCTGATAGGTCTGAATGGCCCCAAATCCCAAAGCACCTGGACCCCCCCAGCCCCATTCACCTCCGCCCCACTCTTTGGTCCTCCCAGAATTCTCTCTGCCATCACCAAAGCTGCTCCTTCTACTATGAGAATACAAACACAGACTGGGGACCCTGTAGCTATCAACAAGAACAATAACCTGGGGCTTCCCTGGTGGTGCAGTGGTTAAGAATCTGCCTGCCAATGCAGGGGACACAGGTTCGAGCCCTGGTCCGGGAAGATCCCACATGCCGTGGAGCAACTAAGCCCATGCGCCACAACTACTGAGCTTGCGCTCTAGAGCCCGTGAGCCACAACTACTGAGCCTGCATGCCACAGCTACTGAAGCCTGCACACCTAGAGCCCATGCTCCACAACAAGAGAAGCCACTGCAATGAGAAGCCTGCGCACCGCAACGAAGAGTAGCCCCCGCTCACTGCAACTAGAGAAAGCCTGTGCACAGCAACGAAGACCCAACACAGCCAAAAATAAATAAATAAATAAAATAAATTTTTTAAAAAAAGAACAATAATCTGTTATCTGCTGCTGGGGACCTTGTGCAGATCAGGGCTGGGGCTTCCTCCGTGGGGCAGGTGGGACTGACGAGGTGGCAGGACTCACCTGGTTCTTCTTCATGAACAGCTGCACAGTTTGCAGGTTCGTGCCATAGTCGGTCGACTGGGCCAGAGGCAGCCTCTCCTCCACCCAGAGCTGCGGAGACCAGAAGGCAGGGGACAGCTGACGACAATCACAGCCACCCTTTCCCCATCACTCACCGTGGGCCAGACAGAGCTCTGCTTACTGGGTCTCCCCAGCTCTTCCCAACACCCCATCAGGGTTTTGTAAAATGGGGGCATTTTGATATTTTGAACTGAGGTTCCAAATAACTTGCGCCTGGTCACTTGGAGGGAAGGCAACGTAGCTGGATCTCGAGCCCAAGTCTGCCTGGCCCCAAAGTCCACGAGCGAGCTACCATTCAAAAGGCACTGGCTTACACTGACGTTTAACGTAGTCATCACGACCACCCTATGAGACAAGGCAGTGAGATGACCAGACGTCTGCTACCGAGAACTGGCCTGGGCCGCAGCCAGCTATCCCGATGACAGCTGCCGGCTCAGCCGCTGGGGGAGGGGGGGAGCTGCGGCCCACCCACCGTCTCATCCTCTAAGTCCCGGCTGATCTGCAGCTTGGCTCTGGATGATTCCAGCTGCTTCTTCCTCCTCCCCAAGGGCTCCAGAAGGTCCAGGAACCGCTTCTCGATGCTCAAGTCTTCATGCCCTGCCTCCTCTCCCAGCGAGGGCATCTGGGCAAACAGCTCCTCCAGCTCCACCTTCCGCACGTTCACTTGGTCCTCCACACGCTGCGGCACAAGGGGACAGCGTCGGCACCAGCCCTGGCACCTGGGCAGCCCCTCGTCCACTTCATCGTGCAAATCCCGCCCATCCTCAAAGGCCTGGTTTGAGCTCAGCCTCCCCTAAGAAGTCTCCTTGGATTGCCCCCACCTCATCTTTTGCCCCTCTGAGTGTCTGTCCTATACTTCTCATGCACACTTTTATTACCCTGTCTGGATCCCTCCCTGTCTTACCCATTGCAAAAGGGTAGGAGCTGGGCTGTGAACTGGGAGACCTGATGAAAGCCAGCCCAGCTAAGGGCACAGGAGGGTACTCCCTTTCAGGTTGCAGATTTGCTTCCAAGACCCCCTCCATTCCAACACCCTCAGTCTACAACCTGCTCACTTGCCTTCAGCTTAGCCAGCATCCTGTTGACGCTGGTCAGGTCCTTGCCCAGGTCGTCCGACCGTAGCTGGTCCTCCATGGCCCTGATCCACTTGTTGAGGTCGGCGTGGGTCTGCGAGCGCAGGTCAGAGCTCCTGGCGGCTGAGAGGTGCTGGGCCGTCTCCTGTGTGGTGGCCTGAAGCTCATCCCAGAGCCGGTGCAAGGCTTCCAGCCTCTGGGACACCAGGGCCGCAAACTGGGGCTTCTCCTCCATCAGCTGCTTTCCTTCCTGTGTGGGGAAGGAGGAGAGTTCACCCTCTGACCTTGGAGAGCCGCCTTGTTCCAGGTGGTTGCAAAGGGCTAACCGAGGGGAGGTCAGTGAGGCAAAGCATCTGCCTAGAATTCGGGTGAGGCTCGGCTGAAAGACTCTGCACCCCCAGAGTTATTTGCAGTAGAAGGTGGGACAGGGAGAGCGTGTCTGCGGCAAATGACTCAGGGAGACTGTAGCACGGGGAGCTGCAGACAAGAACCAGCTAGTACTAAAATTTTTTTTTTTAATTTAAAAATATAAAAAGATTCAAGATCCACCCAGGTACAACAACCATGGAAACCTCCCTGTGAGTTTGTTTGTTTATTTATCGTGCCACACAGCTTGCGGGATCTTAGCTCCTAGACCAGGGATTGAACCTGGGCCCTCAGCAGTGAAAGGGCAGAGTCCTAACCACAGGACTGCCAGGGAATTCCTTCACCCTCTCTTAATTGTCTTGCCAGAAGCTGTGCACTGACCTTCAGTGATATCTTTTAGTTGCTGAGTTTGTCTTATCTGGTTTTCACCCACATAAATGCATCTTTTTCGGAAGGTTACAGTATGAGATGATTTGGGCCTAGGAATACATACTTGCTAATATTAGTTAATATTTATTGAGTGCCTAATAATTGCCAAGTAATATTCTAAGTGCTTTAATGCTCACAACTCCCTCGGGTAGGTACTGTTATTATCCTCATTTTACAGATGAAGAAACTGAGGCGCAGGGAGGTTGAGGAGTCAGCCCGGCTCGAAGCCTGCACCCTTAGCCACTATGGACACAGCCTTGTGTGGCCCCTAGGCCCGCTTTCTCCAGATAGCCACAGCAGGGGGGTGGGGGCAGAGGTACCTCCCTTTCTATTCCCAGATCTAACTCCAGCCACATTTTGACTTGGGCCCCTGGGCAAGCTTGTCACAGAGGGGACCCTTGGTATGAATGACCACTCCCTGGTGGTTCTGCCCATCCAAACAGTGAGGGTCAGTAGTCCCTGGCCCATTCTGCTCATCTCACATATTCCTCTGCCCCTGGGCAGGACAGCGCGGGGCCCTGGTGTGGATGATGGAAGGCAGACAGAGGTTACTGCCGTCCTGGCACTGAAAGCTGAGGCTCTGACTCTGTGTCCTCAGTGTCCTGGACTGTCCCCAGACTCAGGTGACCCAGAGGAGGCACCCATTCTGACCAGGCTTTATAAGACTGGACGTATCAGGAGCTCTGAAGGTTTAACTAGTATTTGGAGAAGTTTTTCACGTCCAGGTTCTACACCGTCCAGCAAGCTGCGTGCCAGCGTCCATGCCCTGCGTGAAGCGCTGCTCAGGGAAGCATTCCGAGCAGAGAGCCCAAATGCTCGCTCTACTCACTGCGTCAATGTTCTCTAGCCACCCCTGGTGGGAAGCCAGCTCTGCCACGAACGCCTGGTGCTTCAGCCATTTGTTGTGAAGGTTTCGAGCGTCATCATAGGAGACATCCTGAGATGTCAGCAGCTTGTCATTGATCCAGAGAGTGAGCTGTGGGCAGAAAGAGTGGGTTCAATGGTCCCCGAGTGTCCTTCTTTGGCCAGGGGCTCAGGGCAGGACTGCCGCCCACCTCTGGCTGCGGAAGAAGAGGGCCAAGGGGAGGAAGTAGGAACACAGCAGAGTACTCCCCTCCAACTCTGGATCCCTAACTCCCAGCACAGGAAACTTAACCTGCGTTGTCTCAGGGCTAAAATACAGGCACTACTGTGTCTTCCCCTCTAGAGTGTGTGCAGTATGACACCAGGTATATTTATACTTCTCTCCACATTTCCAGGACCGAGGACAGGCCCTGGCCTATTGCAGGAACTCAACAAGTGTTTACTGAATGGATGGATAAATCCACCCTTTGGCAGTAGGGGGAGAAATCATTAATAAACATGGAGAAAATGTTCTCTGAGGAAAAAGCCAAGGGCAGATCCTATAATTAACAATGAAGGAAGAACTGTGATGAGACTCTGATGTTTCCAAGATGTCCTGGCACCATACCAAGCCTGGGTGGTACCAAGGGCAGAGGTGGGTGAAGACAAAGTCATTTGGGTTGAGAGGAAAGGGGTATGAGGATGGAAGCAAGAAAGAAGTCAGGGAAAGCCCCATTCCACATGGAAGTACTGTTCACGGAAGGACCCAGGAGTGCAGGTTAAAGACCTTCCTGCACAGCTCTCCCCAGGCTGAGTGAGGACCTTCTGAGTCAGCAGTTCTCCAACCAGAAGCTTGGTTGAGAATGCTGTTCTTTCTCACCCCCTAAGTTCTGATTCATCTGGGCCCAAGTGGGGCCCAGGAGTCTGCATCTAACCAGAGCCAAGACTGGCTCCATAATTTGCAGGGCCTGGCGCAAAATGGACATGTTCAAAATTATTAAGAATTTCTCAGTGCTCTGTGACCACCTAGAGGGGTGGGATAGGGAGGGTGGGAGGGAGGCGCGAGAGGGAGGGGATATGGGGATATATGTATACATATAGCTGATTCACTTTGTTATACAGCAGAAACTAACACAACACTGTAAAGCAATTATACTCCAAGAAAGATGTAAAAAAAAATTTTTTTTTGAAAGTAGAATCTGCTAAAGGAAAACTATAAAAAAAAAAAAAAAAAAGAATTTCAAGATGGCAACAGGAGAGCATTAAACTAAGCATGGGGCCCTTGTAAGCACGGGGCTCCGTATGAATGCACAGGTCACGTGACTTTCAGGCCGACCCTGACCAGGGCCCTAGGTGACTCTAATACAGATAGTCCTCAGGCCACTTTTTGAGAAAGCCTGCCCTGGACTTGACAAATTAGAAGATATCTTTACAGATTTGAAAAAAAATTTGTGGAACCAAAGATTCTAGAGGATGAAGGACTTAAGCTGTCAAGTGCCCAGAGCTCCCCACTTATGGAATCCAGACTCCTGAGTTAGAAAGGACTTCCCACCTCTAGGACACTCTGCTTCTAGAAGGAATCTCCTGCAAAGTGGCCAGCCTGGCTGGAGCCTCACCTCCTGGCAGTTCTGCAGGAAGTTCTGGAGCTCCAGGTTGTCTCTCAGAAGGACCGAGGCCTCCTGGGCCTTCTCGTCATTCTTCCTGTGCCTGGAAGGGAAGCCGGAGCCACAGTCACGATGGTGCTGAGCGCTGTACCACCACCCTACCTGGCCCCGTGGCTACCCTAGGGGCGGAGGGTACCTGTCCTCAATCAGCTGCACCTTCTCCTTGATCTTGTCTGAGTAGAGGTTCCCTTCAGCTACCAGCTGGTTTCCAGAGTCCACAGGACTCAAAACCTTATCCCGGTTGTTCTCCATAGACACCAAGAATTCCTCAAACTTCCGGATCCTGGCCTCTGCAGCTTCTAGGGAGTCTGGGGGCTCCAAGTGAGCCAGAGTATATTCCTGTTGAAGCAAGTTTCCAGAACAGGCATGAAGACAAGCTGAGGAGGCGGGGAGGGCACCTGCCAGCCAGGAGCACCGTGTGCAGCCGTGCACGTTACAGCATGAATGGCACCCCCTGGAGCTGTGCAAGGAAGAAGCTCCCTCGGTCTTGTTCCCCACCCCCACTCGGGGGGCACCTGATCAACAGGGTGCCTAAAGCCACATGGAAGGGTAACCACCCAGGGAAAAATTCACTTCTCTAGCCTCTAACTGGCCCAGGAACAAGACGTAGTCTGGGACACAGGGCTGGAAAGGGCACATGATAAGGAACGAAGAGGACCGCTCCCCGAACTAGTGGCTAGAGAGAGTCCAAGCAAAGCATAAATTGGTCCCTGAGCCCTGTAGCACTGTTGCCGACTTACGACATAAATTCCCTGTTGCCCTGAGAGATGCCCCCTGCGCCTGGCCCTGAACGCCTCGCCCTACCTGGTTGCTGAGGATGGCTTCAGCCTGCTTGGCATCTTTCTGGAACTCCTGGAAGCCGAGGCACTGGGTGAGGGCGTGGCTGCGGCTCTCACACATCCGGTGCAGGGCATCCCAGCCCTTATCCAGGCCAGCCAGCCGCTGGCCCAGGAGCAGGTACTCCGGGTCCGTCTGGCCACGGATCACCTTCTCTCCGGATGTCTTGACCTGCTCGTAGCTCTTCTGGTGCCTGTCAATGTCGTCCTTGATGGCCGCGTGCTGCTGCAGGAGCTGCTCGGCCTCTGGGAGGGACTCGGGCATGTCCTTGGAGGCCACATCCTTCTGGGCCGTGGACAGCCAGGCCTGGAAGGCCTCCAGATCCTGCAGGAAGGCCTGCAGCTGGCTGGCTTCCCCCAGCGAGGCCTCCTGGCTCTTCAGGGCTTGCTGCAGGGCCTGCCACAGCTCCTCCACGTACGCCTGCCGCTGGCCAATGTCCTTCTTCAGCTCAGGGTGTGACTCCATCAGCCGCCGCGACTCCTGCTCCAGGGCGTCCACGCGGGCATGGATGGCGACCACGTCACGCTCCAGCCCCGACAACTTGCGCTGGATGGCGATGACGCCCGCCAGGTCGCGGCCCAGGTCCCTTGTAGACTCCACCACCTTCGTCTTGTCCACCACCCACTTGCTGGTCTCCTCGCAGTCCACGCAGTAGCTGTGCACCCGGAGGGCCGAGTCCACAGCCTCCCGCCGTTCCAACACCACGGTCTGGAATTCCTGCCACCTGCCGGGGGAGGCGGGGGACACAGAGACACCCTCTTCCTTAACGCTTCCCACAGGGTGTCCCTTCCAGATTTGGAAGGGACACCAGATTTCCCTTCCAGAGTCTCCCCTGACAGGCCTTGCACGCTGAAAAAAGTCATCTATCCAACCAGCTGTCATGTGTCAAATACATTTATCCAATTTTACTCAAGACAACATAACTGCCAATCAGAGCTTTCCAACAGCAGGAGGTGAGCTGTGATGTTATTCCAACCATCGGTAAAGGAACATGATGCTCTGTACGTAAGCTCTATATGCAGTTGAATTTCAGGCAAACGTACAGTTTCCCCAGAGTTTGAAAGCTATAAGCATACCTTGTTTTATCGTGCTTTGCTTTACTGTGCTTCACAGATATTACAGGGTTTTTTTGTTTTTGTTGTTTACAAATTGAAGGTCTGTAGCGACCTTTTGTTGAAAAATCTATCACTGGCATTTTTCCAACAACATTTGCTCACCTCATGTCTCTGTACTACTTTTTGGTAGGTATTGCAATATCAAACTTTTGCATTATTATATTTGTATGGTGATTTGTGGGCAGTGATCTTTGATGTTACTATTGCAAAAAGATTATGACTCATTGAAAGCTCAGATGATGACTAGCATTTTTTAGCGATAAAGTAGTTTTAAATTAAGGTATGTACATTGTTTTTCTAGGCATCATGCTGTTGCACACTTAATAGACTACAGTATACTGTAAACAACTTTTATATGCACTGGGAAACCCCCCAAATTTGTGTGACTCGCTTTATTTTGCTATTTGCTTTATTGGGGTGATCTGCAACTGAACCCACAATATCTCCAAGGTATACCTGTAATGAAAATAATTAGAAACCTCCCATTATCAACCTCAAGAATGCTTTAGGACATAGGGTCCCAGCTCCCCAGAGGAAGCACACAGATGCCTAAGATCAGGTTCCAAGTGCCCAGGGCCTAAGAAAAGCCACCATGGTTCTAAAACAAAAGAGTCCTGGTGAAGAGAAGGAAAAGGAAGAGGAAGGGGGAAGGAGAAGCTGGGATTATAATTAAAACATCATCTTAACCTTCATGTGCAATCTGGAATGAAACTGGGGAGGGTGCAGATGTCAGATAGATGTCCTGGGGTTGGTCTGCAGCCCACAGTAAGCTTCTTCTAAAGAGCTGCCCATTAGCCTGGGCCCAGACCACCAGGGACACCTCCCACGGACCCAGGTTTACTCATCCTGCATCACCGTGATCTAGATGCACACGAGAGTATACTGAACACACATTCGTTAATTGAGCCTAACTCTCTTGAATATCCACAATGTATAAGCATTATGTTAGCCTTTGGGAGGATATAGTCATAGCTAGACTTTGCTCCACGGAGTGTATGGTTTAGAGAGAAATTAAGACAAACTCACCAAAAAACGATAGTATAAAATACTACGTACATAGCGCATACCAGGCAGAGAGGACTAAGGGAGCTGTGAGGAGGGATAATAGCAATCTCATGGTGGTCATCTGAGCTGTATGTCAACGGGCAAACCTCCAGTGCCTCCACGGGAGTGATCTATTTAAGGATGGGGCCCCGAGTATCTCGCTCAGCTTTGCAGTCCCAGCACCGGGGGATGGAGGTGGAGGCAGGAGGCAGATGGGCTGGGCAGAGCACACTGCGGGCGTTCCTAGGGTGACCGTGGCCGCTAGTCTGGGGGTGGAAGACAGCACTGCAAACAGAAGTGGGAGATGGGCCGGGAAGGATCGGGAATTCCGAGAGAGAGAGAGAGAGAGAGAGAGAGAGAGAGAGAGAGAGAGAGAGAGAGAGAGAGGAGAAAGAGCCCAGAGGAAGGATCGAGAATTCCAGGAAGGAGAGGAGGGAGAGTCCAGACGTGAAGTCCCTCAACTCTGGGTAGTTCTGTGCCTGGTGCACAGATGCTGCTGAGGTTGGACCTCAAGGGAAGGGAGCAGAAGATTTCCTCCAAGGTGGTCTGAAACCACTGTGAAAGGATAGCGAGGCACTCCAGGGCTGTGAGATCTCCTGGCTCCGTCCAGAAGCCACAGGAGAGGGTCTGGTGGTGCCCCTGGGCAAGTGGCTCCACGGCGATTTTCCAGACTTTTCCTAGTGTGGCCTCACTGCAGCCACCAGGCAGAGCCCACACAGGGGACAGGGTGAGGTTTGGGTCTAGTCTGCCTCCGAAACCCACCTTCCCCTCCACTGCACCATGTCCAAAAGGGAGGCAGTTGATAGAACTGTTCTAGGCAGCACTGGCCAGACCATGTCAGGAGTCCAGGTTTGGTCCTGGGCCCAAGATTGTTAAGAAAATGTTGGTCAACTAGAATGCATGTGGTGGGAGGTAATCACACATTCAGTAAGTGTTTGAATGACTCATAGGTGCCAAGCCTGGCAGAAGATATTTCAGTTTTGTCCCCGCTCACTCATTCACTGTGTTATATCACACAACTACCAAGTGCCTTGTGCCAGGCCCCGTTCAAGGCTCTGGGCATGTAGCAACGAACAAAGCAAAGTGCTCTCATTCGAGTGGGCAGAGACAAATAAGTCTTTAATCCATCAGGTGGTGACAAGTACAATGGAAAAAACGAAAGCAAGATAACAAGATCGAGGCAGAGGAGCTGGATGGGAAGGAGGTAGTGATACTTTGAATGGGGTGGACAGTGTGAGCTGATCCAAGAAGCTGACACGTGAGCTGAGATCTGAGCAAGGGACTAAGGCAAGTGGATATTGGGGAAAAGAATATTCTGAACAGAGGGAACCTCAGACAGCAAAATGCTTGGCGCTCAGAGCACTGTGGACAATATATAAAGATACTGCTCTTTATTCGCTTACAGTCTAGTAGAAAAGTTCTTCAGGACAAAAGTAATTATAATACAAGGTAGAATGTGAAGCTCTAAGCCAGTCAAGGGAGGGAAAGATACTTTTTCATCCTGGAAACTGGGAAGGAGAGGAACCTGGACTCGCCTAAAAACAAGCATGATTTAGACTACGTAGTTGGAGGAGGATGCATTCTGTAGAGAGAACAGCAGCGACTTGGAGGCAGGACTGTGGATGGGGTGAAGAATGACAACTGTCTTTAAAAATACTTGAAGAGCTATCATGTGGAAGAAGAATCAGGGTAAGTTTCGTTATCTCTAACGGGCAGAGCCCGAATTTCAAGGAGGCAGATTTCCACTCACGATGAGATCAAACTTTCTACCCAAAAGGGGCTGCTCCCAAATGGGATGGGCTACACGGGGACGGGGCGAGCTCCCTATGCTTGGAATGTTTGTGCAGGATGCAGGCTGTCTGGGGTACACGGCTCAGGTACCTTTCAACACTCAGATGTCATGGAAAACCATTTTACCTTTTCACACCTCGGGTTCTCTCTCACCTGAGGATGACAAGTATCTTGGTGTGTTCCACTTAGGATGGTGTATGGCTTAGAGGTCTGTGAGATCATTCTCTGACTATAACTCATCAAAGCAGCAGATGTACTAGCTGACAAGTTCTTCCTGTGTGTCGTGCACATGCACACACATACATGCACGCACACGCATCCCGTTACCTCCAAACCTAAAGAAGAACAAGGAGGCATGCTCCTCCTCTGCATAAACCTTAGATTACAGAGGACCCTCCTGGACTACAGTCCCCTTCTTTGGATGCTGAGATAATCTAGTGGCTCCAAAGTCACCCCGTGCCTCCTCTTAAGCCCCCACTGTGCTGCTCCTTTTCTTTACAGCTGAGTCTTCCCCAACCCCACCTCCCAGGTTGCCTCGGGCAGAGCAGGGCTCAGGCACAAGTGTGGGGAGAGGGACCGGGGTAGTGGGGAGATGGTGAACACGTCCCACTGTGCGTGTAGGACCCAGGGTAACAAACAGAACACAGGCGCATGCTCTGTCCTCAGAGACCCTCAAGGAACTCGTGGCAATTACACCCTGTACTGAAAGCAGCCCCTCTCCAAAGGCTCCTTAGGGCCTGTTTTTTGTTCTGGCCACGAAGTGTGCGCAAGGCTTCCTGCTAATTCTCCTCTTCATTCAAACCAGTCTCATTACCAATGCGACATTTTGGTGCAAGCAGGAGCTTTTTTTAATGCACAGTACTTAAGAGCTCTCAGAAAGCAATCTTCCCTGCCTAAGAACGTCCGGGGAAATGTGACATGAGTACCACATGGCCTGATTCTAACTATGGATGCACTCAGGACATTCGCTCCATCACTCAGCACATGCCCGCCCCAGGCACAACATTCACAGCTCTGTGAACAGGTCTCTCTCCCTCCCTGGGCTGGTCACCACACAGGTCTCTCCTCCTTGCTGCTAAAGCTCCAGCGTCAGAAGGAGACTTTGGCTGAGCGAGGCAAGAGCTCTGAGGGTACAAACCTGGCAGTGCATAGCAGGCATCCTGACTTCTGGGCCACACCCCCAAGGCTGTGTCAGGTGTCAGGAAAAGAAGCCCCTAGCCCCAAGCCCTACCCACACCCCACCTGGTATTCAGGTGGTCCTGGCACTTCTTCACTTCCCCACTGCGTGGGTGGCTACTCTCTACCAGGCTGTTGGCAGCAAGGTTCACGCCATCAATCTGAGCCATCAAAGTCTTCATCTCCTGGTCCAGGATATCAAACCTGATGTGGACAGAGAAAATGAGGATTGGTAAGGCAGCAGTGGCCGGTCTCCAGAAAGTGTAGCTCTTGCTTTCTCCTTCCATCTCCTAAATACATTGACCAGGTAAGAGGGGAGAAAGGTGTGCTGACACACCCTATTTTCTGGTTCATGGGTCCAGTTTCATGGTTTAGCATTTCCTGGGTCAGGCTGGGAGAGAACTGGTTACTTATAAGACAATTGGCTAAACAGAGAGGTTTATGGGAAAATGAGGTGTAGGAGGTGTTATTCGCCACAGAGACTACCTGCCATGCCTCCAATGCCCCAGCTGCTGCTCATGGACCCTAATTCCACTGCCTTGACACCTGGACCTGAAGGATACCTCCCCAGCCAGGTGCTCAGTCCCTGGGTAGGAGAAGGCAGAGCTGCCGAGGGGAGGGTCACTGTGTGGTTATGAAAGCTGACTCTTCTGAGATAAGAGCCCAGGTCCCTCCAGCATCGGCGTGGGACCACCTTGGCATGATTGAGGAGTGACTTCTTTTCCTCAGCTCCTTGGATTCTGTACTCAGGATGATGGGATGCCACACAGACTGGGGGGCACGCCCTCCCATGCCAGAGTGCTGATGGAATCGGAATAATGGAAATGAGAGTGGCCTTGCAGACTGGTGATTTACAAACTGGTCTCTGTGGCCCCTCGGGGTTCTGTGGTTTAGGGACTGCCAAAGAAAGCTAGAGCTTGTGGGGTCCAGCCTCTCGCGCCCCCTTCACCACAACCACTCCACTTTCCACTGTGTTATATGTCAGGGGTTCCATATACCATTCATTTGAACAAAGGCTGCTGTAGCTGAAAAGTCCTCCAACACCTGGACCAGAAAGAACCCCTTTGTCTTATTTTGAGGAAGGTCCCAGGGGGTGAAGTACCAAGCGCCACAGAGCCAGATTAGAACTCGTGACTCTCAGTGCCTGGCCTCTGTGATCAAGGGCATCCTATGGCCTCTCAAAGAGACCTTTGTTGATCTGGAGGCTGTTCCAGCACTAGGAGCACAGACTGCGTAGGGGGAGGCTAGAGGGGAGGGCCGGCCCTGACCTGTGCTGCACGACCTCCAGGTCCTCCAGCGTGTCTGGGATGTCCATCTGGGCCAGCCACTTCCCCTTCTCGCCCATCCACAGTTCACAGGCATCTGTCTCCCCAAACACCGTGTACAGGTCCAGGGCATCCTGCAGCCTCTGCCGACGTATGTCCGCTTGGGCCACCACCTGCTGGTAGAGATCCCGGAGGGTCTGCAGCCGGTTGGTCACATCTGGGGAATCCAGAAACTCTTGGGGGAACCCCTGGGCCTGCTGTTCCAGATGCTCCATCACCCCGTGGCTCTCCTCTAGCTCCTCCAGAAAGTCCTTGTGCTTCTTCCCCAGGGCCTGTGTGGCCCCTTCATCCTGCCCCACATCTTCTCCCGAGAGCAGCCGGTGGGCATCTTGCAGCCAGGCCTTCAGATCGTCCGCATCGCCCTGGAACTGAAAGAAGTTCTCAGCGTCCTGGAGGTTCTTCTTGCGGAAGGCAGCCAGCTCCTTCAGCTGGTTCCACTGGGCAGACACCTCCTTGATCTGGGCCTCGATCTGCGGGTGCCCGAACTGCTTGCGTGCCACCATGCCCTCAGCCTCCTGGAAGATCTGGTCCAGGTGGGCGTCCAGCCCGCGCAGCTCGTCCTCGAAGGCCTTGTGCTTGCGCTGCAGGATGAGCACGCTGGTCAGGTCCTTGCCATAGTCCAGGGAGGAGTAAATCTGCTCCTTCTCCTTGATCCAGCTCTCGGCCTCATCCATCTCCCAGAAGAACTTCCAGAGCCGCTTGGACTGCTCCAGCTGGGCCTTGCGTCCGGCTGCCGTGTTGCTCAGCTCCTCGAAGCACTGCTCCAGGTGGCTGACACGGTCCCGGATGACCTGGGGGTCGCAAGGCTGGTACCCTGGGAGGAATGGGAGGAGGGAGGACAAAAAGGGTAAGGGCTTCATCTGAAGGGCAACCTTCAGATCAGGTGCCAGGCTAGGACCATGTCACCTAGAACCTGCCATCTCACTGGGGCTTTGGGATTGGACGCAGGGGATCCTAGTTTCCAGTTGCTTAGAGGACAGGCTTTTAATTAGTTCTTTTTAATGAATTCCCACTAAAACTTCAGGAATAGGAGAGGTTAAAAGTTGGGTCAACTCTCAGTAGAAATGCACAATGTAAAATTATTTTAAAAAAGAACCAGGCACAGGGGGGTTCCCTGGTGGCGCAGTGGTTGAGAATCTGCCTGCCAATGCAGGGGACATGGGTTCGAGCCCTGGTCTGGGAAGATCCCACATGCCACAGAGCAACTAAGCCCGTGAGCCACAACTACTGAGCCTGTGCGTCTGGAGCCTGTGCTCTGCAACAAGAGAGGCCGCAACAGTGAGAGGCCCACGCACTGCGATGAAGAGTGGCCCCCGCTCGCCGCAACTAGAGAAAGCCCTCGCACAGAAACAAAGACCCAACACACCCAAAAATAAATTAAAAAAAAAAAAAAAAAAGATCTCACCTCCATGTTCATACAGTACTATTTAAAAAAAAAAAAAAAAAAAAGAACCAGGCACAAATTTCAAGATGATTCTTCAAAGAGGCAGTGGGGGTCACCTATCTAAGACCAGAAGCTATAAACCTAAATTGTCTCTGCCATAACTTGAACTAGCAGAGAGAATGAAAGATGGAGGGTGCCTTCGTGGTTCTTATAAACCCTTCTGATTATAGATGGCCAAAGCAGTTGCCTGCCCTCTGGAGAATTTTGCTATCCCTCAAACTTCTTTCTTGCACCATTAGTTGATGAAAGAGGCAGAATTCTACAACTAGATTTATCCAAGCTGGGGTGCTGGAGTGCTGAGCCAGAGGCCTCAACAGGAAAACACCTGTGGCCTCACCTGGCTCCTCAGTGAACTGAAGAGTGGCTGTGGTGATGGCCTTCACTTTGTCCCCTTGGATGGCGATGTCAGCCTCCATCAACTTGTGCTTTTGTAACAAGTCCTCGACCTCCAACAAGTGCTTCCCGAACTCGGCAGACAAGAGGTGAGCCTGGCAAAGAGGACAGATAAGGTAGAGGGAGCGAAGAGAGGTGAAGAAACCCACACGTTAGGAGAAGACCCCTCTGAAGGGAGCGTTCGTGGCGTGTTGGGACCAGGATGAGTCAGATGCAGCTGGAAAACGGCTGCTGCTCAGCGGGAAAGCAGCTACAGAGCAGGAGTTCCCACTGGGGGTGCCCATTAAAATCATTCAGGGAGCACCATTCAGGAGCTCAAGCCCTACACTCAATCTCCTATGTGTGTCCCTGACTTGGGGCCTGGGCATGTGTATTTTTAGAAAGCTCCGTGGTCAGTCTGATGTGCATCCTCAGTTGAGAGCCACTGCGGTAGAGGGAGAGGAGACAGACTTCTTGGTGGCTCTGTGCCGGGAGGTCTGGGTTCCCACCAGAGTCAAATCGTGATTACCCAGAGCCTGATTCTCCAGGCTCCTGATGGATGTCTGTGTCTCCTAGGCCCTGCAGGTTGGCACCTGTGCTACTATGAACCCCAGATTTCTTGATCACGGGGAATACAGAAGATCTGCGCTGGAGCAGTGTGAGCTAAGCCGTTGAGAGGCGGATGCAGCCCGACGCTGTGCTGCCTCAGATTCTCCACTCTGACTCAGGGAGGTGGGACTGGGAGGTGCCTATGGAAGCACACTCCCATTGCAGGGCGGGTGCTGAAGCCCCAGGCGGACACGGGGGCGGGGGATGGGGGTGTCTGAGCCCACCTTGATCTCGTCCATCCAGTCGATGCTGTGCAGCATGTCCTGGAAGAGCTTCTGCAGGGCCAGCGTCTTCTCAAGCCTCTGGCGCCGGGACTGCAGCAGCTCCTGCAGGTAGTTCCACAGGCGCAGGACGTTGTCCTTGCGGGCCGTGATGCGCTTCTGGTCGTGGTAATTCTCCCGCTCCAGCTCCTGGGCCAGGTCCTCCAGGGCCCTCACCCGCTCCTCGTAGGCAGCTGTGTCCGTCTCAATGGCCTCGTGCTTCTTCTTGGCGGCCTCCACAGCTGCCAGGTCGTACCCGAAGTTATCCTGTCCCCCAGGGAGGAAAACAGGCAGCTCAGTCAGGCTCCCCTTGGCTGGTCCCCAAACGCAGAGAAACAGCGGGTCCCTTCGGAACAACTGCTGGACGGGAAAGCCCTTTCCCAACGAGTTACTTCTGCCATCTTTTTCAGCCTATCTTATCAGAGCCAAGTTCCAAAGACTAAATGAACCTTTACAAGAAGCTTGTGATTTTACTCACTGTGCCATCCTTGTGGGTAACACTGGGTGAATATTACTAACAGAGCCCCTTCACCACCTGCTGGCACTCACCACCTTGCCTTGCGCGGACCTGCCCGATTCTGGGCAGGAAGGGGCTTCTCACTAGGAAACCATGTTTACCCCCATGCTATCTGGGGTGCATGCACACTCTCCGATTCTCTCAGAATGCTTGCTTTCCCCTTTCTGGATGAAAGGGGAAATTTGATTCCAAGCTCCAAGTGGGAAGGAACAGATGCTCTCATGGAGAATCAGTCCCGGGGTCAATTTTCAGCCAGTGAAATGTGACACAGCCCCAGAGGCCAGAGTCCAAGGGGCACGTCTCACACATACGAGGTGCACTGCCTTCATCACATCCCCGGAGGACCACTGAAATGTCAGCCTGAACTCTGGTTCCAGGTGATGCCACTGGCTCACGTGAGACAACTTTTGGGGCCATTTTTGGATTGTGTGGCTCTTTCCTAAAAATGAGGTTTTGTCAATCTGGGAGAGTTCCTTTTCGGATGTGAATCTTGATCCACCCAGTCAGAGGGAGCAGGGCTGCAAGACCTGTGGAGAGGCTTATCCTGCTGCCGCCGCCGAGAGACCAGCGTGGGCTCCAGCCCTGCTGTCTACTGGGGGCTCTGGAAAGCTCCCCCTCTCCTGCAACCCCAAGTGCGGCCCCCTTTACCTGGGCCACAAGCCGCTGGTTTTCATTGAGCCACGTCTCTCTCATGGCAGCCTTTCGGTCAAAGCGCCGGGCCAACTGCTCTAGCTTCTCCTGCCGGATGAGCTCCTCCCTCAGAGCCAGCTCCCGCCGGTACTCAGCTTCCTCCAGGCTTTCCCAGGCCTGCACGAGGGGCAGGGGAGAGCTCTTGGGATTTGGGGGTCCCGACTCTTTCACCCAACACTGAGCGATTTTAGGAATCTAGGCAGAGCCTAGATTAAAGCTCAGTGACAGCCTTTCGGCTTTCCTGTCTGGGCAGACGAAAGATTCAGGGAGCACTGGTCATGACCCCCCAGTTCCCTCTCCTCCTAAATCTGCCTCAGACTCTTGGTTTAGTACAGTGTTATTTGCCTCTGTGGGTGCTCAGTAAACTCCTGTTGGCTAAATGGCTACCTCTTTTCCACTGGAACTTCCAGGTGGTGGTAGGCCTCCAAACCTCCGAAATGTCATAAGGCATTTCCCTTCTGTTGAAAGTAGTCAGTATTCTCCAAAAAACCTCAAGGTTCTACAGAGAATAGACTATAAAACTGGCTCTAAAAAAATGGACTCTGGGTGTCTGAACAGGGGGCTGAACCGGTGGACCGTGGGTAGAGTCTGACCTCTCAGGGCTAGACTTAGCACCCTCAACAGCCAGGTGTGTCATTAATAACACCACAGGACGTGGCTTGGCTTAACCCTGTCCTGGGACCATTACATGTGCCCTTATGAGGAGCTCACTCAACCCACTGGCAAACCCGCTGCATCCCCATTCTTACAGCAACTTTGAGCTGGAAATGTGTAGCAACTGCCTCTTTTTCTTTTTTAATTTTTTAAATGGAAGTATAGTTGAATTACAATGTTGTATTAGTTTCAGGTGTATAACAGTGATTCAATATTTTTATAGATTATACTCCATATAAAGTTGTTATAAAATATGGGCTATATTCCCTGTGCTGTGCATTAAATCCTTGTATATTATTTATTTTATACCTAGTACATCCCCTTCACCTATCTTGACCTTCCCTCCACCCCTGCACAGGGGGCTGAATGGATGCTTGGTGGGTGGAGTCTGACCCCTCAGGGCTAGGCTCAGATAGCACCCTCAGTAGGTGCCAGGTGTGTCATTAATAACACCACAGAAAGTGGCTTGGTTTAACCCTGTCCAGGGACCATTCCCTGGGCCCTGATCAGGAGCTCAATCAACACGCTGGCAACGTGAAATGGAAAACGTTGCTGTACCCGGTTGATGTCGGACACGAGTTTCCCATCATGGGGCGTGTACACTTTCTGATTGTTGGCTCTCATCCGTGACTGGATGGTAAAAAGTAGGACTTCTAGATTCCCCTTCTCCTGAAACCTGTCAAGAAAAAAGAGGTAGGGAGATGAGTGTCGAGATTCCCACAGCCAGTTTTTTTTTTTCTTCTAATTTTCTGGTCGGCCATGCGGCATGTGGGATCTTAGTTCCCTGACCAAGGATCGAACCCGCGTCCCCTGCATTGGAAGCGCGGAGTCTTAACCACTGGACCACCAGGGGAGTCCCAGCCAGTTGTTCTTTTTTTTTTTTTTTTTTTTTAAATTATTATTTATTTATTTATTTATGGCTGCGTTGGGTCTTCGTTTCTGTGCGAGGGCTTCCTCTAGCTGCGGCAAGTGGGGGCCACTCTTCATCACGGTGCGCGGGCCTCACTATCGTTGCCTTTCGTTGCGGAGCACAGGCTCCAGATGCGCAGGCTCAGTAGTTGTGGCTCACGGGCCTAGTTGCTCTGCAGCATGTGGGATCTTCCCAGACCAGGGCTCAAACCTGTGTCCCCTGCATTAGCAGGCAGATTCTCAACCACTGCGCCACCAGGGAAGCCCCAGTTGTTCTTTTTTAAGTGAACATGGAACCCTGGCGTCTTGGAGCTTGGATAGCAAACACATTTCTCTTAAAAAAGTAAAGAGGATCTACATAGGCTTACTTACCTGTTAAAAGATCTATCGATCTATCATACTCGCCAACTGAGATCTAATAGGGGTTGAGTCTTTGCAACATTAACCAGAGAAAACAACTACTGCAGCGTTTGCTTGTCATTTGCTTCCATGGAGGAATGGCTAACTGGACTGTTCTGGTAATTCCTATAGGTATCAAGTTTTACCAATCCATACAAAGAAACTCTTCCCTGTTCTGCAAACAGTTGAAGGCTTTTGACTAGTTCTTTACTCAGTTTTTTGCTGAGTGAGTCAATAAAACCATGTATGTTCTTATGTGGAAGCAGCATTATCCACGTAAGAACATATCGCACCGAGAGCAACTTTCACCTGAGTACTAGTAAGTCAGCTCTCCTGACAACGATGCAAAAGCCCAGATGCTTCTGAGAGGGGAGGAAAGGCTAGGCTCCGGGAGGACCTTAGGTGTAGGAGGTGAGAACTGGCAGCAGGATGGATTTCTGGAACCCAGGGTCCAAGCTCCAGGTAACTGGGTACTTTCCCATTTCTGCCCGTAGCCAAGTATTTACCCACTTCTACCTCCACCTCGCAGTAGTCAAAGGTCAGCTGGTAAGCAAGGTCCCCACCCTGAGGCCAGCCTAATTCATCTGCCTGCTCACAGGCACTGCAGGAGGGCTGTGGCCTTGAGCACTGTCTACGTAGCCAGGAGATGCTACCCCGGTGTGCAGTGCCTGGTAGACTCATGGGGCATGTTATCTGTATTGGATTTAGGACTTTAAAAGTGGGCTAGTGTCAGGCCAGAAATCAGATACTTGTTTGTAGTACATTCTAGACTCCGTGTCTCGCCTTTCCCTGTTTGCCAGTCATGAATGAATGAGCGGGGGAGGAACAAGGCAGAGGGTACCACTGATGAGCTAGAAATCTGTTTCTGGGGAGCTGGCCAAGCTAAGGGCGGGCGAGCTGGAATGGCCCGTGTCTGTGTGGGTGTGTGCGTGCACGCATGTGCACAGTTGTGTTTGCATGTGCATATGTGCACGTAGGCCCTGCACACGCTGGAGTGGAGCAGAGGTCCCGAGAGGCAGACTAAGTGCTCTGCTAATGGATGAGCAGTGACAGATGGGAGAGAAAGAAGGATGTGCTTGATGATCAACAAGGCCTCACGTGGAGAGCTCTGGGGCTGTGGATGCAGAGGTCATTACCAAAGAACAAACCCGCAGCTCAGTGCACAGAAGAGAGAGGAACTTCCCAGCACCTTCTTTAAAGAGACTCTGAAGTCTGAGATTTCACTGCTGCTCCCCTTCAGGGATCTGGGGAAGTATTTCTTTGTCTATGAGTCAGGGGTTACTCAATGCCCACTGCCTGTAGGCTGATGGCTTGGGAGCAGGGAGACAAAACTGGATGAAGTAGGTGACAGATGGGCAGCTCTCTAACCTCCAGGAGCCACCTCCCGGATTCCTTCTCCAGGCCCTCCAACCTTCTGGAGGTGGTTTCTCGGCCGTGGTGCCCGCCCTCCCGAGTGCCCAGGCCCTTACTTGGGCGGCTTCTCCACGGTGCGGTAGGTACTGAAGGCCTGCAGCTGCTGCTGGACACCGGTCAGGGAGTTGGCGAACTTGCGGCTGTTCAGGACAGTGATGGTCTGCTCGATCCAGGTGAGCAGGTCTGAGGCCAGCCCGCTGTACTTTTCAATCATCTTCTCGGTCTCAATGGCGTGGTCAATTACCTAGGGAATCACCTTGTGACTCGTCCTTGTCAGAAGGGCGAGGACACCAATGAGGATGCCCACGGGGACCACAATCGAGGTGGTCCTCCTCCTCGCGAGCCCTGGAGCGTTTACGTTGGGTTTGTTCCCTGAGCCCAAGACCACTGCTGAGCAGGGGGCCGGACTGGAAGTGCGCCGGCAACGTCAGGAGGGACCTGGCTGTGCTTGGGATCGGGAGCAGCTCCCCCCCTCCCTAACCCTGTAAAAGACTGGAAAGCTGTCTGTGCTTTCCAATCCAGCCGCCAGAGAGGCCAAGGTCCTGTTTATTTAAGAGTGGGTATTAGGGATCGAGAGCTTCCTGGCATTGTCTTTGCTAAACACCAGTGCACGAAGATGAATGAGAAATGGTCCCTACCCTGGAGGGACAAAAGACCCAGCCGGGGAAAGGACTCTGGCACGAGGGTCTGTACAGTGGGGTGGCTCCTCTGTACAGTAGGCTGTGGGAGCCTAAAAGGCATGAAAACACAATAAACTAACAAGTAAAAAGCCTGTTTTGTTCCTGTGGGAATGCTCCTGAGACATGGGTCTGCAGGTGGAAGGTCGGCTCAGAGCTATGGGCTATGACCTTGTTTGGGACAGACCATCAACCTGTGTTGGAATTCAGCTTGGGAGCCATTAACCTGGCAATGCTTGGCTTCAGAGGAAGTTGGTGGGGGGTGATCTGCACCCTCTCCCACAGCTGGGGTCCAGACACAAAGCTCTTAGGGTAGAAAGGGAGCATCTCAGTCAAGGCCTGTGCGTGGCAAGCGGGGAAACGGCGACACTCTAGTTACGCAGCAGCTCAGTACCTTGCCAACGCGCTTGCCCTCCACTGCCAGCACCTTCATCTTGGAGAAGTAGTGGTAAAATGCCACCACATAGGTGATGATGGATTTCTCGTCAGGGTTTTCTGTGAAGACATCTGCAAGGGGAAAGGGTGGGCTCTCAGGACCAATTGGAAGTTGGAAATGTCAGGCTCAAGGGGTTCATCTCCCTGTGTCTCCAGCACGAAGTTCAACTACAGGCACCAAGTGACAGGTGAGAGTGGAAGAGGAATAGGCTGCGATTTTAGTGAGAGGATGAAATCCATATTAGGACCACAAAGAATGAAAGAAGGGAAAAGGATGGAAAGACTACAGTGGGCCCCCAATCAGGCAGGGAAGGTGTCAGGAACCAGCTAGGGTCTGAAGAGCAGGCCAGAGCGGAGCCCTGGCCCGGCCACCGTGCCCATGGCTCTCCCAGCACGGCCCACGCTCCTCCCGGCGCCCTGACGGTCTCGTGGGCGCTGGCTCACCTTCAGGGTCGAGGAGCGGGATGATGCCCAGCTGTCGCTCGGCCACGTCGAACGCGCACTCCAGGTTGTGCCGCGCGTTGGAGTCCTTCAGCTTATCGAAGTCAATCAGGTCGGGCCTGGGGACGAAGCCAGCCTGTTAGAGGGCAGGGGGCATGGCATGCCCACCAAAAGGGCAAAGACCCTGGGCAGACGCAGGGAGGTGGCTGAGCCGGAGAAGTGAGAGGAGGAGACGGGACAGAGGAGGGAGCTGTGAGCACCAGTGTGTGAGGAAGGGGGATTTAAGGGAGGCAGGATGCCGAGGGTGAGAGGAGAAGGCGCCACGGCTGTACCATTCCTGTGACGCTTGAACAGTAGCCTACATGGTAAGTGCAAGGTGTCCCAATCCCCCCAGGGCTCCCTGGCTCCCACAGGGGTTCCTGCTCCGCTCCCTCTCTTACCGGTGCTTGTGGATCAGGGCGTTAAAGGCTAGGCCATCCTTCCAGCTGGAGGTGAAGTTGGTGACGTTGACATGGGGGTAGCTGCATCCAAGAAAAGCATTAAGACCTAAGAAACAGATTCTTCTGGCGTCCCTACAAGTGTGTGAACCGAGGGCCAACACCTCAGGAGAGGAGTGGACCGGACCCTTCTCGAGCCCCTTCAACAAGAGGGCAGCCGTTAAGTCACACAAAGAGGCTCCCTCATCAGGTGGGCCCAAGAGACTCTCGCCCCCAACAGACCCCATGGTCTGACCCAGGCAATTTTGGGATAGAATCCTGTATTCCGGGCCTCTAAGAATCAGGTCAGGATAGACTGTGCATCAACTACGCCCAAGCCAATGTAGTTCTGGGTGATGGCGTCTAGGTCCCTTGGGGACGGCAATGCTTGGGAGGCACAGGGGGTGGTGAGGAACCACCTGGTCCCCAGGGCATACCCTGCCGTCTTCATCTGACACCATAACAGCAACGCGTCCTTGGCTGAGCGCGTCTCACGACCTTCCTGAGTTTGGACAACGATGTCCTGAATCTGTGGGCACAGGAACAAGAGAGGGAAGACTTAGATGTGCATCTGGCCCAGAGCCTCCCTGCTCTCCCTGGAAGGCCCCCTCCGTCCTTCCTCCTCTGTAGCCGTCCATCCGGTCGCCAGCCCTGCAGCCGCCCCGCAGCCTGAGGCCCCGGATCCTGGAGGCCTGTTTCCCTGCCTTGGTCAGCTTCTCCACGTCAGAGGAGACCGCTCCAACTTGAAACTCTAAGGGGAGACCAAGAATAAACAGCAGGATGCCCCCATTCCTCCCCACGAGGTACGATGCCACCTAGGCCATGGAACGGCATGAACGCTGGAAGGTACTGTACTTTGATCAGCAGCTCCTCTTGCCTCTTCATCCTCCCCAATTCTGCTGTTATTACCGTTTCGTCGTACACACCCTCAGAGAGTGAGATTGGACACCCAAGACCCCTTGGGTGAGACCTTCAGACCGGGAGCTGTGTGTTATCTTCCTTCTCCCTGCCCTTCCCTCCTCCAACTAGGTTCTTTCCGTCCCCAGACCAGCAGGTGGAAGGCCCCGCTTTCCTCCCCTCGTGCTTTCTAAATTCCTTACAAATAAGCGACCTTGAATTTCAGGGTGGGAAGAGAAAAGCTTCTGAGTGAAAAACATAAAAGCAGATCTTCTGCACTCTTGTGATTTCTGAATCAAACTACTTAAAAAACCAAAAAGTGACACATGTGGGGGGAAGGGGACGAAAGTAGGTCTTCCAGCCAGATCTCAGCCCAGCCACTAATTTCTATCCTCTCTCTCAAAAGACTACGCTATTGGCTGAACAGCTCGCCCTGACCTTCAGCAACTTGGCGATGCCCAGGATGGTTTCTCCTTCCTACAAGCATTGTCCCCCAGGACAGGCTTCTAGCCTCCCAGAACGTGCAAACACTCGCACTTATTCACCATTTTATAAGATTCCCAAACCCAGTCTGGCCCAGGGAAGCTCCCTCCACCCCCTCTGCCCCCTAGGAACCCACCTGGAAGCGGAGGATGATGGTCCAGATGAGGCCCAGGACCAGGCGGTGGTTGCCGTCCACGATGTCGTGGGAGCCCATGTTCTCCAGGTGCACACGCTGCTCCTTCAGGAACTGCAGGGCCTTGTCCACATTCTCCAGGCAGTGGATGCGCATCTTCCCCTTCGTGGGCTTTGGCTGAGGGACAGCATTGCCCCGTGGGCGTGGAAGAACCTCATGGTCACGCCTGGACCAGCTCCGGTCATCAGCATCCACCCTCCATGCCAAACTCCAACTCCCATGCTCACTCCTTGACACTTTTCAACCCCATCCTTTCAGCAAAGTTCAGGGGCTCCCTCTCTTGAGCACCCAGAACTCTGCAAGTGGGCTGCATCAGTACTGTTCCTGGGTCTAAACAAAGGCTTCTGAGTGGGTGATAAGTGGCATTCAAATATAGTAACACAACAGGTAGTTAGTTGAGCACTTACTATGTGCTAGGCACAGTTCTAGGAACTGTTTACTGCTGATTGGTGATAAGAGTGGCTTTTAGTGTGGTGACTGATAATGGGTCCATTCTGCCATCCAACTTCCTCCCTCCCCACCCCCAAACGGCCTCAGCCAAAGCTCAAGGGGACCACCATTGATGAGTAACTGCATCATCTGAAGGGTTCTTAGTGGTAACTCTCTCTAGTGGGGTAAGAGGCATTCTTTAACTTCAGCCTGGAGTTGAAAAGGCAACAGATGAATGTGGTACCTTCCATTCAAACCCTGAGGTCTTAGGCTACTACATCAGGTACAGGTATCGGTCTACACATGGGGGAAATGAGGCAAAGAAGGTCCTGCCTGATAGGCCCAAGGTCATAATGGAAGTAACTGAGCAAAACATGAGCCTTGATCTGGTTCTCCTGCAGGGGCAACATTACCACCGGGTGGGTTACAACTGAGAGGGCCTGTGATAAATTTCCACTTGTTAGAGTGATGGATACACAGGAAAATATCTTTCACACTTTCCTCCTTGTTCCAAGAAGGAGGCAAATTTTTCCAGCTGGGTAATGGGATATGTCTTAGCCTGTGCAAGGAGGCTGAGGGTGGGCCCACTGCAGGCCAGTCACAGATAACCAGATCCCAAGAGGAGAAAGTCAAGAGCTCTGTATGGCTTCTGGGAGGAGCATGAAGGGGTGGGAGTGGCCAGAAGGAGGCAAGAAATTCTGAAATGCTTCAGCAAAATTAACAAAAGTTTTGATGATATATTAGATGGAAAGCCAGGCATTTATGCTGGGACATATTTAGATGAACACGTTCAGAGAACCCAGTCAGCCACACGGACACCTCACATCATTAGTACTGAAACCTCCCAAAAGAATAGGGAGAAACGTTGGAAGGCCATGAGAACTGGAGAGGCCCCCAGACCATGTCTTTCCTGAAGAGGGGACAGAGCACCAGCCACAGGGCCTGGGGAAAGGGGCTTTACCAGCATCTCTCCAGAGAGCACTTCCAGCAGCTTGATGAGCATCTTCCCATCCCGCAGGTCCTTGTAGAGGTCAGTGATGCGGCAGGACACACGCGCCAGGTGCGAGTTCACCCATTTTGTGAAGGTTTTCTTCTGAACAACTTCCCGCTCATCTGGGTGGGGAGAAGAGCCTTGGGTGAGGTGCCTGAGGTTGGCAGGGTCCATTTGCAATGTGATATGGGGCTGAAGGGTTTTTCACCTTAACCCCAGAGTTGCCCCATCCCTGGCAGAGGAGGTCGATGTATCTATTCCATCCCCTTCTGAGGAGCATTTCTGACCAGAGCGTAGCCTTTTGGCTTCACAGGTCCACGTGCCATGACTGGGGCAATGAAGAGGTAACTTCCACCACCACGGTATCAAGACACCCCTAATCCAGTCACCTGCTTCCCTGTGCGCATCAGAATGCTCTGGACTACTGGGCCAGCGAGCTCAGAATTCAATGCCAGGTTCACCCGTCCACCCATCCAACAAATATTCTCTCTGCCTGGAATGCTCTCTCTCGGCCCCTCCACCCCTCACACCATTCACCTAACTCCTAGTCATCCTTTAGGAGTCAGTGGAAACAGCGCTTCTCCGGGAAGCTTTTGTGACCTCTCGCCTAGGTTCTGTCTCTCCTTGTGTGCATCTGCATTTCTCATTTCTCTCTCCTCATACTCAGATTAGTTGAAAGTCTGTCTTTCCTGCAAGACTGCAGGCTCCTTGAGCCCAGTAAAATCTGTCTGTCTTGTTCACTTCTAAATCCCCAAAGCCTGGAGCCTGGCACATAGTAGGTCTCCAGAGCTGTACTGTAGCTGACTGTGCAGAGGTTTATTCAGCTCCTACGCCAGGCCTGCTGATACATAAAAGTAAAACAAACTGCCTATCCTCAAGGAGCTGCTGGTAGATAGAGGAGAAGGATGAGCATGGAAACAGTGAGATCATGTGGAACGTGTGATCTACGTAGGGTGAAGGGTAGTGGGGGCTTGGGCTGGGGCCTGTGCATGGCACTAAGCTCTCCTTCTCGCCCGCAGAATGGCAGGCAGGATTTTCCATCTTCAGACCTGGGAAGCTGACATGCCACCCCCAGCTTAAATCAGCCTCAGCTCAAACCAAGCTTCCAGCCCAGGCTGTACCAGTTCAGGTGGGCTACCTTTTAACACCTCTGTTAAAATAAATACAGGGTACTGTAAAATAAATGCTGGTACCTGTGGGGTTAGGGCTGGGAAGCTTGATCAAGATGCTGGAGAGAGGACAGAGGCTGGGATAGCAGAAAGAATGGGGACAGGGTGAAAGAGAGAGAGAAGAGGGGCAGAAAAGATAGAAACAGGAAGAGAAGTTTGCTTGAGTGAACAGTCTGTGGCAACCTGCTTCTGGGCACTCTGGCGGAGGATTCTAGGCAGGAGATGACCCGGCCATGTGGCTGGGCCTAGGGCCATGGAGGGTCCCTGGGGAGCGTGTGTTCAGGTTGGTCACAGCCAGGGCAGACTCCGAGCAGTCCAGCCAGGAGGGACTGTCAGTGCCGTGGGAACAGGCTAAACGTCTGCTCAGCTGAGCCCAAACTGTGGAAGGGTTGGCTTCTTAAATTATTAAATGTCTGACTTGATAACAACAGAAAGAGGAGCCCAGCCAGCATGGCCTCGAGGGTATAAGCCTGGCAGTTTCTGAGGCTCACAGCATCAAATCCTTCCTACTTCATGGCTATTTTGGTGTTAGGAACTCAGACCCTTTATTCGCATCTTCATTCATTCAGCAATTGTTGACTGTACAGCCGTTAGGTGCCAGGCTCCGGGTGGAGGGGGAGGCAGCCAAGGACAGGAAGGAGCCCCCATCCTTGACGCAAACTCCATTATAAATATGATGAGTGCTGGAGTCACATGTAAAGAATTCTATGGAAGCCATCTAAATAAGACTTCCAAGGGGCTTCCCTGGTGGCGCAGTGGTTAAGAATCTGCCTGCCAATGCAGGGGACACGGGTTCGAGCCCTGGTCTGGGAAGATCCCACATGCTGCGGAGCAACTAAGCCCATGAGCCACAACTACTGAGCCTGCCCGTCTGGAGCTGTGCTCTGCAACAGGAGAGGCCGCGACAGTGAGAGGCCCGCGCACCGCGATGAAGAGTGGTCCCTGCTCTCCACAGCTGGAGAAAGCCCTCGCACAGAAACGAACACCCAACACAGCCAAAAATAAATAATAAAAAAAAAAGACTTCCAAGAAGAGCAAAAATACTACTAGTGACTATACACATCTGTAATAAATATAAAATTAAAATGGCACTTGTTTGTTCTGGGCCTCTGGGCAAAGTTTCAGGGGGAAAAGCCCCCTTACTCTATTGGATCATTTCCCTGATTTCAAGGACTGCTTCAGCAAAATGTAACTAAAGTTCTGATGATATATTGGACGGAAAGCAATTGCGTTTATGCTGGAGCATGTTTAGATTCAACAGAGCCAGCCTCAGTCCCACGATGCTCTCCCTAGAGACCGGATCTGTCCTGTAAGAGGCTAACCCTTCGAACCGGTGGCGGAGCTCTGTCTAAGGGGCTGAAATTTGTTGCCCCTTTAGAGGTAAGTGTCTCATCTCCTTTTCTTGTCTTTAAGAATCTAAAGAGTTCATTATGTGGGTGCTGAGACCTGTTTATTTGTGCTCAGCAAAGTGTAAGGAAGAGCTGGGCCGTGGAATTTAATTCTAGGCTGCTGGGCTGGCACACACATCGGTGCAGATGTAAATCACCCTTAGATCTCTCCAGTTCTCAACACACAAAATAATGCTCCCTGGGCCCCAAAATGCTGGAGCTGCAGGTTTAGAGCTCAGGTGGGAGGCCTCCTGGCTGCATTTCACTTGAAGGCTGGGGTGCAATTGCCCAGGAACCCCAGTACCCTAAAACAGTCTGCAGTGTTGAGACAGGGGAAAGATTCTGAGAGGCTCATGATGGTCATCAGGAGAGGAAGGCCCAAGGGTGGGGATTAATTTCCACCAGCTCATAGCCCTGGCTGCTCCGCATCGGCTCGCTCAGCGCATCAACTCCCAGCAGGCACTCAGCGGAGCCTTCTGAGTGCAGGAGAGGCGGGAGGCCCGGAGTGTGTGGACAGGCCGCGGAGGCAGCTGAGCATTGGGCCTGCTGTCCGCAGGAGACCTGGGCCATCCTGCAGGGAACCCATCCTGCTGTGGAAAAGAGGCCTCAGCAAGGCCCTGCCATGGGCCAGGCCATATTTCCAGAGCCCTAACCCTGCCAGTGAAGGGGAAGCGGGCAAGTCCACCAGCACGGCCTGAATCAAAGCTACCAGAACCTCAGAAAATACTCATGTCTCTGCAACCATCAAGCTCAGGGCCTTTCCATTGCTGCCTGTTCCTCTCCCCTTTCCTTCTTAGGCTGTGGCCAGCCTCCTTCTTCCCTACAAAACTCCCCTTCCTCTCTGACCAGCTAGCTAGAATCACTGTCTGGATATTGTGACCAAGTGCCCTTTCTTTTATGTCCCCTTTCAAAGGTTTAATTTAAGGTCAAATAAACCCAACAAAACTCAAGTGTTTACCCCCTAATGAGTTCATACGTGGAAAGTGCTTAAAACAGTACCCAGCACACAGAAAGAAAGCTTGAGGTAACTATTAATTACCATTGTTATCATTGCTGCTACTATCGTTACTGCCTATAGGGCCCAGATGCTGCAGAGAGCACGAGGCAGGCTCACTCTCCCCAAGGGCCTCGCAATCTAGTTGAGGAAACGAGACACAGACCCACAGACAGTTCTGCAACCACACAAGAGATAAAGGGCAGTTCATTTAATAATACAAAAGCTATCGCAAGGTAATATTGGATTAGTTACCAGATAAATGGCACATACAATAAATGGTCAGGGGTGAAAGAGGAGAGAGGTCATTTCTAACTGGAGCACTCAAGGCGGGGCTCGTGAAGAAAACCACTTTGCACAGGCAGAAGAGGAAGGAGAGGAGCCACAAGACGGAATGCATGAAAGGATGGAGCTTGTTCAGGGGTTGCTGACTAGCTACAGGTAAGAAGAAAACATGTGGAAAATAGGTTTTAAATCGGATGTGGAAAGCCTTGAAGGAAAAGCTAAGAAGTTCAGATTTAATCCTAGAGGTAAAAGGAGACACTAAAGGGGTGGCAGGATCCTTTCCTGAAATAGGAATTTGGAAAACCCCCAATGATAATAAAAAGACAAAACATTTCAGCTTAAATTTTAAAACAGTTGTGTAAAATCCATATAAATGTATGAAGTCTCCCAAGGCACACCAAAGATATGAACAATTGGAAAAATCACACCCAATTCTTGAACAGGAAAACTCAATATCATAAAGATGTCAGTTTACCCTAAAGTTATATATTTAATATTATTTTAAAAATATTTATATTATATAATTTAAATTTGGGGGGAAACTAGACAAATGATTAGAAAACTCATTATAAAAATAAACAAAAATAGGCTTCCCTGCTGGTGCAGTGGATAAGAATCTGCTTGCCAATGCAGGGGATATGGGTTCGATCCCTGGTCTGGGAAGATCCCACATGCCACAGAGCAACAAAGCCCGTGCGCCACAACTACTGAGCCTGCGTGCTGCAACTACTGAAGCCCACGTGCCTAGAGCCCGTGCTCCACAACAAGAGAAGCCACCACAATGAAAAGCACGCACACTGCAACAAAGAGTAGCCCCCTCTCGCTGCAACTAGAGAAAGCCTGCGCACAGCAACGAAGATCCAACACAGCCAAAAATAAATGAGATAAATAAATTTATTAAATAAATAAATTAAATAAACAAAAATAGCTAGAAAAGTTTCAGAAAAGAAGAGTAATAAAGGGTAACCCACGTTCCCAGGTGTTTTTTCTAACAAATATTAAAGTATAGTATAAAGTTATAATAATGAAACAGTGTGGTACTAGCCTATGAATATATAGACTCATCAATGGAAGAGAAATAGTCCCAAGTATATATAGGCATTTAATATCTGATAAAGGTGGCACTTCAAATATGAAGGGGAAAGATGGATTATTGGGTACAGGGTGTTGACAAAACTAGAAGACCATCCAGGAAAAATTAAGTTAAATTCATATCTCATACTCCAGGATAAATTTCACTGCGGTCAAAAATTGAAATGTAAAAAATAAAACCATAAAAATACCAAAATCAAAAATGATAGAATGTTTTTTATAATGTTAGTGTAGGGAAGGGCCTTCTAACTCTGAAACAAAATCCAAAAACCATAAAATAAAAGATTCAAAGTTCAGCTGCATCAAATAAAGTTCTGTGTGAGATAAAATACCATAAGCAAAGTCAAACAAACAAGGAAAAGTATCTGTAACTCACATCACAAAGGGCTAACTTACCTAGTATGTAAAGAACATCTACAAATTAATGAGGAAAAAAACCAATAATCCAATAGCAAAATGGACTAAGAATGTGAACAAAGAGTTAATAGAAAAAAATTATAAAAGTCTCTTAAATGTATAAAAAGTTGTCCAAGCTATTCATAATAGAAGTACAAATTACAAGTATACACATACACACAAACTTAATACACAGTCCTTAATTACTCTGAACAAACTAATCATAAAAGACATCTTTGAGACAACTGGGAAAATTTGAATAATAAGTGGGTATTAAATTGTATTATGGAATTCTTAATTATATTAGGTGTAATAACAGAATTATAGCTAGGTGGGAATTGCTCTTGTTATTCAGATATTCATACTAAAGTATTATGATAAATTAAGTATTATAGTAAAATGTCATAATAATCTTCAATTTACTTTAAAAATACTTCTACCCCAAATTGGACAAGCAAATATGGCCAAATATTAACAGTTAAATCAAGGTGATGATTCTTTGTACTTTTTCTCTACTTTCTTGCATGTTTTAAAATTTTGATACTAAAAGTCCAAAAGCGAAATGAAAGTACATCAAGACACTATGTTTCACTTATGAGATGCACAAAGATCCAAAAGTGTGATAAAATACCACATGGGCAAGGATGCAGGGGAAAAAACATTCATATGTTGCTGGAGAGGGTATAAAAGGCAATTTGGCAAGACGGATCAGAATTACAGCTACACATACTTTTGGACCCAGTAATTCCACTTCTAGGAATTTATCCTTCAGATAGACATACATTTACAAAATGATCTACATACGAGTTTATTCATTGCATTTTTGGAAATAGCAGGAGATTGGAAACAGCCTAAATGTCCACCAATAGAAGACTGGTTAAATTAAAATTGTATGTCCATACAATGGAATGCTATATCTGTAAAAAGAATGAGAAGGCTACTTGTGTACTAATATAAAACAATCTTCAAGATACATTGGGTGGGGGGACTTTCCTGGTGGCGCAGTGGTTAAGAATGCAGGGGACACGGGTCGAGCCCTGGCCCAGGAAAATCCCATATGCCGTGGAGCAACTAACCCCATGTGCCACAACTACTGAGCCTGTGCTCTAGAGCCTGCAAGCCACAACTACTGAGCCCGCGTGCTGCAACTACTGAAGCCCACGGGCCTAGAGCCCGTGCTCGGCAACAGGAGAAGCCACTGCAATGGGAAGCCCACACACCGCAACAAAGAGTAGCCCCCGCTCGCCACAACTAGAGAAAGCTCGCGCGCAGCAACGAAGACCCAATGCAGCCAAAAATAAATAAAATTAAAACAAACAAAAAAAGATACATTGGGTGGGGAAAAAAGAACAATAAGGGACAACGTATGGTGAAAAAAAAAAAGCTGAGAAAAACAATATAGACCATTTGCTAATATATGCATAAAACATTCCTGGAAAGATACATGAAAAACTGATAACACTGGCTGTGGGAAAAGAACTGGGTCTGGAGGACTGAGATGGGAATGAAACTTATTATTTGCCCTTTTGTATCTTTTGAGTTTTACCTACTGGGTGTCTATATTACTTATTCAATAAAGAAATACACTTTTCTTTTCTTTTTTTAAAATGAGCCAGTTTTCCAAGGCTTTATCCGTTTGTAGAACACATGGAAATATATTAACAGTCATCATTTTTTTTTTTTGGCTGCGCCGCACAGCTTGCAGGATCTTAGTGCCCCGACCGGGGATCGAATCTGGGCCCCTTGCAGTGGAAGCACAGAGTCCTAGCTACTGGACCGCCAGGGAATTCCCACACTTTTCTTTCTCTAAAGAAAATATTAAACTTTTTCTCACCCCCTTCTCCAAGATAATTTAGTTCCTTTGTGCACCCCTGCGTCAGGGACTTTTCACCAGACAAAAATCATAAGCATAGTTAACCACGTGAGCCCACGAGAGAGGTGGAAGGGAGAGGGAGAAGGTTTATGAGCTGAGAACACTCCTGTGACACCCTCCCCGCCCTGGGACAGAGCCTGGGAGTGAGGTCTGTGGGTCTTGAGGGCAGCGAGGTACACTCTGCCCCACTGCGGCCACACAGCCACTCTAAGGACTTGCCCTCTAGAATATTCCCTAAAGGGGTATCAAAGCGCACACCTCCCCTGAGGGTCAAGGCTCTTTCCTTCTCTTATGTTACACTTCTCCAGACTTCCTCTTGGTTCTTCCTTCAACCTCCCTCCACCATTCTTGCCAGTAGCACAGTAGCTGCTGGCCCCGCCCACTCTGGTACCTGCTCTACCTCCTGAAGTCATGGACATCCTGGAAGTTTGTCATTAAAAGTCCCCAGTGGGGCTGTTATAAAAATAAGAGCCTTTTACCCATTGGCTGGTCTTGAGCTAAATGGTAAAGTTGAAATATCTTATCTTTGGAAACAGTCACCCAGTTCTAGGCCCATCTATTTATTCCTGCCATGGCTTCCTGTAAAATTCCTTGACTGTTTCATGCCTCTCCCTCTTTTCTCTGTTAAAAATCTGCTCTCAAAAGGAGAGAATAGCAGCCTATATATGAAGAAGGTGGGAGAAGACCTTTCAATGGCAAGAAAGGATATTATAATACATTTTGAGGGAAAATTCAGATTATAAAACCACATGCACAATATGAACACAATATTGCAGACCTATATGCATAGATTCATAGAAAAAAGTTAATGTTGGGTTATGTTATAGCTGGGTATTAAGACTATGGGTGACATTTTTTTGCTTATCTATGTTTACTAAAATATCTGCAATGAACATGTATTACTTTTAGAGTAAGAAACAACAGATGTCATGAAGAAAAATAGGGTGTAAAACTCAAACCCCGAGGAATAAATGACTGATGAAAATCAAATAGGTATCCTTCTTGAGCAAGTCTGTATTTTTACCAGCACATGGCTTTAAGCTATCAGTAAAGCTAGGTGGTCAGAAAGGCAAGTGGGAGACAAGGCACCATGGGATGCCATGGACCCCTAGCCTGGGCCTGGAAACAAGCATTTAATGTTGAGCCCTTTGCAGGTTTACAACTTGGGATTTCCCTCCTTCTCATGCCAGGAAGCCAAGAGCTTAGGGAACCTGAGCAAGGGATACTTTAACTCCCATGAACTTGTGACAAACCTCAGTGATACAGTTGCCAATCCATTATAAAGCCTAGCATGGGGCAGACCCTCAGGGACACATCATAAATGATGATGCTGGCACAAATTCTACTCTTCCTGTTTAGTTTGGAGAGGAATTTTTCTTTCAACCAATCAACTTTCATTACACTGGTATTGTGAACAGCAAGAACATAGTTCTCCTGCCCATAAGGATTTAAGATCCAGCTAGGGTTGACTCCAAGAGAGAACTTTAAGATGCTTACTACATATGCAAATGCATATTTGAATATATACATACTCTTTTATGTGCAAGAATGAAGCACACAAGACTGACTCTAAAAGTGATCAGAGTTGAACACTAAGATGCTGGTTAACTAGATCTGGGTACATTAATACAAAGGAAGACTATACAGCCATGAAAATTATAATCTGCATGTTTACAGACATGAAAAAATATGCATAATATATTGCTCAGTGAAAAACATTCTAAGATTATAGATAGTGTTAATATTTATACATATACATGCACAGTCATATATCCGTAGGCATTACAATATCTATATGGGGTATTAACAATGTCTCTAGTTTTCTCTTTTTTATCTGCTTTTCTAATCTTTTCTACACTAAATATATATCCTTGTGTATTAAAATGTTTAAAGATACAAAAGCAATCACCCTATATTTTTAAAAAATAGTTTTTATATATTATAGGAAAAGAGAAGTTATCATAGAACAGTTTAAATTAAAAAAATTTTTTTTGAAGAAGGCTAGTTTTGATCTGGGGCTTGAAGATGTTAATGGTTTTAGAATGGCAGGGAAGGAAAGAGGGGTCTTGTTCAAAGCCTCTGGTGGAAACTGGCAAATGTGTATTTGTGTGTGCATGTGTGCATGTAGGTATGCGGGTGCATGTTTTGGGGGTGAGGGAAAGAAGCAGTTAACGTATCAGAGCAAAGAAGTCAAAGGACAGTCTAGGGAATCTGAATTTTATACTCTGGGAAAAGAAGAGCCAGATAAAGTGACATTTCACTAAAAACTTGTTGGAGGATAAAGATTCTAAGTGCCCTGCACAGATGGGATTGGACAGGGGAGAGGCTGCAGCCTGGGAAACCAGCTTGGAGGCAGCTGCAGAAGTCTGTTTGAGGTGCCATGGCCCCACTAACATGTGAACTATGGAAATGAAATGACAGGAGCTGATCTGGACAGCATCACAGAACAAGGGTCAGCTGGCCCTGGCAGGTGACAGCATTTGGAGGTTGTAATACAGAAGTAAAAATGAGCTCAGGGTTTTGATCAAAGAGGCTCTAGAGGCTGCTGGTGAAAGCAAAACTTTCCCATTCCGATGTATCAGGTGGGGTGTGGAGGGGGAGATAATGCAGGTCTGAAGGACATTCAAGAAAGCTCAAGTGCTGTAGCCTCAACAGCACAGGACTGATTTTAACACCCTGGGATTCCAGTCTTGTCCTGGCACTTCCTGCCATGTGACCTCCCTCATCTATAAAGGGGATGGTGATAGCTATACCTTGCCTACTTCAGAGCGGCTGAAGGGTCAGTGAGATCATCTGGTTTAAAAGCACCTAGAACACTAAGCAGCTGTATAAACACCAAGCACTGCTGTCCTGCACGCAGGTGGTGGCTGCGTGGAGAGATGACACTCGCTGAGAACACAAGGCTGCAGAAGTTAAGATGGTCCAGGAACTCAGCCTCAGCCTAGCCTTTAATAAACAGAGAGAATTTCTGGAGAACCCACTGATTTACTGAAAAGGATCAATTCCCTTCCCCAAAGCCAGGAGCCAAAGCTCCTCGGTTCAGGTTAAAGGCATGTGGTCAGCGCTACCTCAAAGGAGCTTCTTCCCAGGCTACGAGCTGGGAAGACCTCCCACGTCAAGCCCCTTGTGTTACAGGTGAGGAAACTGAGGCCCGGAGGAGCAGAAAAGTAAGTTGGCCAAGGTCACCTCACTGGGGAAACTCCGTGATAGCTGCAGGAGGACAGAAGAAGGACGTGGCGGGGATGGACCACTTTCTGCTCCCTGTGGCCACCAAGCTGACCCTCACTGCCACCTTCTCTTTCCTGGACTTTTGTGCAGCCTCTCCACAACCTATTCTCCCCACTGAGGCCAGAGTGATCTTTCAAAGCTAAACATAACCATGTCACTTCTTTGTGAAAAGCACTTTGATGGGTTGGGAGCAGTTCCATCCATCCAGCCCTTTACTCAAGGCCACAGCCCCTGTCCTGAGAGCCTATAGCTCTCCCTGCTAAAGGCTCCCACCCTTTGACCGTTCAACTCTGCCACTCCTTTGCAAATAATCCCCTCATTAAACTCCTCAGCCACCGCTTTTGAGTTTCCTGCTACTTGGCCGAGATACCCATGGCCTTTAAGGCCCCCATGATGTGGCTCCTGTCTGCCCCTCCTGTCTCTACCCACCAATCCACACTCTCACTAAGACAAGCCCCTACTCATCCTTGGGTGAGTTATAAGCTGTGGGTTATGTTATAAACGCACAGTTCCCAGTTAATAGCATTTATCATCATTTGTCATGACATACATGTCTATATGTACAAAGACACATGTGTGATTATCTGATCTATTTCTCACTAGACTGTAGAACAAGATGCCCTGATTGATCCAGTTTCCAGAGTCTGAAGGCCAAAAGGTTTGGAGGCAAAATTCTCCCAGAGACTCAGCTGCTACCAGCCTCCCTGTCATTCTTTCTCAGTGACATGATAAAAAGCGAAAACGAACAATTGCCACAGATGCTCTGCAAATGACACTCTTGGCATCTCTTCAGCCAAGCAGCACGCAGGGGGGACCTCATGGGGGGAGAAGGGAGGGAGTGCTGGCTGCTCCCAGGAGCCAAAAGCACAGTCCAGGCCTGGTGTCAGGACCTGCCCTTGGGAATGAAGCTGACAGCCCAAAGGAATGTCCCAAAGACGGAGGAGGCTATTAACATGGCTCACTCAGACTGCACCGCATGGGGAGGGAGCAGAGTCATTATTAACCTCGGTGTATTAGTATTTGATAAAGCATCTTCATGATGATAGATAGCAGTCACCCAGAACAGGGGAACAGCTGTGGTTCTGCAAAGCATTCTCAAAGAGGAGGAACAGCTTTTATCAAGAAGGGACAACGGGAGAAAGTGTTATGTCCTGGGCAGGGGAAACTGCCCTGGACCACACAGGGCAGGTGGCACACTGGCCTCCCTCGTAGGTTGGTCTGCACAGGTAACTGGCAGATTTCTCTGCACAGTGGCCTGTCTCAGGGGAAGAAGGAGAACTCACAATGGCTGACCTCCAAGAGAGAGCTGCTGAGCCAATTATTTTTGTCTTCTGACAGCACATTAAAATGATTGCTGATGATTAAAGATATTTCTGTGAATAGTACATTTTCCCAATATCTAGTCTCTAAATAGAACTCCACTCCATGTTTTGAAATCTGAGAAGAAAACATTTAAAAAATTTCTCGTTAATGACACCATCTTTGTTCTCACAGGTAGCTTAAGAGAGACATTTGGGCCAGGCACACCTGATGCCTTGGTCTCCAGCAGCTGTGTTTGAAACTGTCAACTTAACAGGCTGCCAAGAAGCTGCTGACCCCTCCTGGCACAACTGTGATGGAATCCTGCTCTCTGAAAGAAATCATTCACCCTTTGGACACAGAGCCCTTCTCACATAACTGGGGCACCTGGGCTCAGAGTCATCCTGGTGCAGATGGGGTGAGACTAAGCATCACTTTTTGCCACCAGAGTCAGGAAGGAGTCCATACCACCCTCTCTGGGGAGTTTCCGGAGGGTCCAGGCTGGTGGGCAGGGAGTGCCAGGGTCTGAGGACCACTGTCCTAAGGCTCTGATGGAATACCTGCCGGTCAGAGAACTTAACCTTGGCGCCTGGGCACAGTGGGTCTGGAAGACATTCAAGGTTCAGAGTGGCAGCAATCATGTGCCTCAGGGCACAGGGACACGGCCTGCAGTGCACCCGCTGCCCTGTTGCGTTCTCTGAATTGTCCTAAAGCAACCTCACCTCTGGCCTCACCTCATTTCTAGTAAGAAGGCTACAAAGAGAGAATGTGGAAAGGAAGCACGTCTCTAGTTTGAAACATGACTTGGATTCTGATTGAAAGGCAAAAGCAGAGTGGGCTACACAATTTTGTGCATTTTGTCTTAAAAGGGAGGCTCTGTGTAGTCTGTCCCTTAGTAATTGTTCAATGAGCCAAAAAAAGGGGAGAAAGGACGTGTCGGGTCCTCCCCTCCTCACAGCCTCCTCAGGAGGCCCCAGCCTGCTCTCTGCGCTGCAACCTTCCAGATGCCTCTGCACCAATGAGCTGGAAATCACGCAGCGGGCGGCCCTTGGGATGCGGGGATGTTGAGCTGTGTGCATGCATAAGGCAGGCAGGGGACGTGGGCTGGAGGCTAATGCACAGGGCTCCTCTTTTCAGGGCATCTTTCTGTCGCCTTCCTCCAAACCCCCACCGCCACCCCCGCCCAGTGCGGCCACATCTGCCCCGAGGCAGCATCCTCACCCAAATCACAGGGGCGCACAACCAGGTGCGAGGGTGTGTGCAGGCAGAGGTCTCCTCTGGGATGAGGAAAGAGGGCACAAAGGGCAGGCATTCTGGCCGAAAATTCCCCGCAGCCTGCAGTGCTTTGTCCCTCATTCAGACCCGCAAACGTTTACCTAATGGCGCCCAGTATGAAGGACAGGAAATGGGGTGAGTGACAGTGAGGATGGCTTGAGGAGACACTGGGAGCTTTTTTTTTACTGAAACACGAAGGCTGGAATCTCTTGGAGGGATAGGAACTTGGGCTTTCCAGCTGCTCCCCTTCCTCTAACTTTCAAAGCAATTCTGAAAAGTAGGAGGGTGCCAGAGGCAGTCATCCAAGCAGAGAATGGCCTCCCGTTCAGGAAGAAGCCTCAGGACTTAGCCACCACTGAAACTCAGGAAGCGCTGCCAGGTCTAGAGGCTGACACTGAGAGCAACATCTGCCCAGGGACCTACCTGCAAATATTCCTGCTGGGCCCCCAACCCTCCCCTTGGCATGCCAAGGTCAAATCCATCCCCATCCAGGAGCCTCCCGCAGTGTTTTCTTACCCACCTCCCCTTTCACTTTAGTCAGGCTGATCCAGTTTCGTATCCAGAGTAATTCATTCTGGAGAGGAGTCAGGTGTTTGTATACCAACGTGGCAGTTTCCAGGCAGAATAACCTGCTGGCTTGTTTATTTCGGCCCCGGAGGAAGAGCCGGGAATGGTTTGAAAGGCTGAATAGGGAGTGCTTCCTTTGGAGCTGAGAGGAAGACGACTTAAGAGGCAGAATCGATGGAGTCCAGTTAACCAAATGCAAGTCTTCTAACCACAGGTCACTAAGCAGAGAAGGACCCGGAGGAGCTGCCACACTAGGAAGAGCATCTAACAAGGCCTCATCGTCCTCTGGTTTCTTGGGTCTTCCTGTCACCCAGGAAGGGTGGGATCTAGGCTGGATGCCTTTGGAGAAAGATCTGTACAGCAGCGGGCTTCATCCCCGTGGCCATTGGGTCCCTGGGGACCAAGCCAAGAGCTCGAAGTGCAAGCATTAGCCTAATTTCGCTTGTCCCTGGCTCTTTTTTCCAACCCAAGCTTTCTAAGATGAAGGAGGGTGGGGGTTAAGAGGGAAGAAACTGGCCCTGGAACAGGCCAAGGTAACTGGGACATTGACTGAGCTGATGAACTTGAATATCTGAAGTTGGGAGAAGACAAGGGACAGAAAGATACTATTCCTGGGAGTTCCCTGGCGGTCCAGTGGTTAGGACTCAGAGCTTCCACTGCCAAGGGTCCAGGTTCAGTCCCTGGTGGGGGAACTAAGATCCCACAAGCCGCAAGGCCAAAAAAAAAAAAGAAAGATACTATTCCTAAGTAGATTTCCTGTAAATACTAACATTCACCTAGTATTTTATTAATAAAATAACTTTCATAAACCTTATCTTACTTGATCTTCACAACAACCTTGGGAAAATACTACTGTCTTCATTGTGTAAAACAGGAGATTGGGGGCTTCCCTGGTGGCGCAGTGGTTAAGAATCTGCCTGCCAAGGCAGGGGACACAGGTTCGAGCCCTGGTCCGGGAAGCTCCCACATGCCGCAGAACAACTAAGCCCGTGTGCCACAACTACTGAGCCTGTGCTCTAGAGCCCGTGAGCCGCAACTACTGAGCCCCTGTGCCACAACTACTGAAGCCCGCGTGCCTAGAGCCAGTGCTCCCAACAAGAGAAGCCACTGCAATGAGAAGCTCGTGCACCGCAACAAAGCGTAGCCCCCGCTCGCCGCAACTAGAGAAAGCTCGCGCGCAGCAACGAAGACCCAACTCAGACAAAAATAAATAAATTTATTTTTTAAAAAATCTAATTCCAGTTTGATAAGAGGTTTAGTCCAGAAAATCCTCCTTTCTGAGGCAGTGTGGGGAAGATGTTATCTGTTCTCAGTTTCCTATCGAATCACCCTTTCCTTTCGGGGCCACAGAGAAGATGACGACAATTCCTCTATCCAGGACCAGGCAGGGCATCGAGGTACATAATGAGGTCCACGCACCTCTGCCCGGCTGTCCCGCCCATCACACACTCCTTCGCCCAGACCTTCTTTTACTTCTGACTTTGGACACAGGTCATTCAGGACAGAGGCTGAGGCCAAGGGCCCACCTGGCACCACCTCACACCTGGGAGGAAGTGGGGGACATGTGGGAGGAGAGGCTGCCTGATCTGTGCTCCCTCCCGAGGGGCCCTGGACTCTGAGCCACGCAGCCATGTCTCCATCACCGCCCTGCTAGGGCTCACGCCAACGCACGCAAAGGATTCACCACAGGCGGGAAGGGCAGTGAACCTCGGGATTAGGAGAGCGGCTCCCCTAACCGCCACGGCCCCAAAGAGTACCTGCCAAGGCCTTGATCCGGGACCTCTCAAAGAGCCTGGCTGAGCTGCTGTCATTATCCAGCTCATCGTCCGGGGCATCCCAGCGGGCATTGATCCGGCTGTACGGTGGCTGGTTGCCCACGTTTTCAAACTCCGTGGCCGATGTCATGTCAGCAGGCTCTCAGCAGCTACGCCTGCCTCAGTCTTCATGGAAGGGTCCCTGGGGGCGGACAGCAACATAGTCAGAGGGTTAGTGCCCACCCCCTTGGACTTTGTCTCAGGGGAAACTTATTTGGGGTGTCCAACAGGAGTAGATCCTTGCGGGAGCAGCACACGGTGCCCTCTGCCTGACCATGCTTCCTACCCAGGGTCCCCAGGTTGTCAGGTATAAAATAATGCAGCAGCAGCAACAGTAACGGCGGCAGTGGCGGCGGGGACGGAGAGCTGCATGCAGCAAGGGTCAGGACAGCCAGCAGGTGGAGACGTCAGTCGCAGGCAGGCCCGCTGCCTCCAAACCCGCCGCCGCGGCCACCGAGGGGGCTGGCTCTCCTGGGAGTCAGAGGCTGGCATGGACAAGCTGGGAATAGCAGCCCCACCCTGTGGACTGGGGCCAGGACCCAACCTGGTGGGGAGGTGGGGACAGGGCAGGAGAGGGGAGAAGCTGGGAGTTGGCTGAGTCTGACTCAAACATGAATCAGTGGGGAGAGAGGAGAGCATGAGCTTTAAGATGCCACTGGTGCCACCAGCCCCGGCAGCTGCACTGGGGGAAGTTAACCCCTCCCGGTGGCTGCCCAAGAGCCCTCCGAGTTCTTTCCCTGCAGCAAACATTCAGAAAGCTGGGCTCTTGGTTTTGCCTTCTCTGAAGTACGCCCAGGTGCTTGGACAGGTTCTCCTGTTGCATCCCAGGCATGATGGTGGTGTCGGGTGGTGAGGGGATCCCGCCCACAGCGGAGCTGTGTGTTCATCTGCGCCATGAACATGGGCACCGGGAGCACTGGCTTCCTCACTTGCCTGTCATTCATTCACGATACTCCTTCATTCATGATTATTTCAAATACGCGCCAAGTCCCTACGAGGTGGCAGGCACTGTGCCAGGCAATTATGAGTAAGACAGGGAGGGCCCTGTCCTTGTGGAGCTTATACTCTGGCAGCAAGAGAGATGATTGTAGAAGTAGTTACAATAAGGTGTGATGCTGTGCCGCAACTAGGAAAGGATGAGGGAGAGTGAGGGACTCGTGCTAGAGGCTGGGTATCCGGGGAAGGAGAGTTTGAGTTGATTCCTAGAGGAAGCTTGGAAGCATCCTATAAAGGGATAGGTGGAAAGGAACGGGTCCAAACAGAAGGAATAAAGAGCAGGTGCAATGTTCTGAAGGTAAGAAAGGGCGTGGCAAAATTTAGGAACCTTACGATATAACTGGAGGTGAGGGCAAGGTCAGAGAGAAAAGCGGGACAGGAGGCTAGAGAGGCCAGGCTGGGTCCTGAATGTCCTGGGCCTTTGGAACAAGACTGGCTTCCCTTCAGTCTTAACTTCCTCCCCTGTACCTGCCCTTCAGTCCTCTCCCCAGGGAGCTTACGGGACTCCAAGATCAAGTCTGTGACACAGAACAGGGAGCCCAGAGCCTTCCTATCCAAGAGAACAAAAGGGGTGGGAGTAGGGGAGGCTGTGAGGCGGACAAATGACAAGTGTCGACAGCGAGTGAGCGGTGAGGTAAGCCACTCTCTCCCGGAGCCGTGCATACACATGCACATCACACACGCACTCAGTCCAGCACACGCACTCACCCACCCAAGCAGGCACACGCTTGAGGAAGAAGTGAAGCCAGCTCACCAATCCAAGCGTGACTGCAGCGCCAGAGCCCTTAGTTTTCAGACAGAATCACTTCAGGCTCTTTTTCCCCCATCTGATTAATCAATCCCACCGCAGGCCTTTGAGGTAAGACAGGAGGAGCCGGAATTATCCACCCTAACTGCATAAGGGAGGAAACCAAGGCCTCTTAGGATGAGGCCTCCCCAAGGTCATCTCAGGAATTACTGCTACAGCTGGGAAGAGGCCAAACTGGGAAGAGGCCACTTTATGAAAGCAGGTGGGGAAAGAACATGGCACACGGGGACAGAGGGCATTCCCGGCTTCCAGGGTTTGGCCAAGGTGTTTGCTACTCATGCGGCGGGCAGGGGGTGGGGTGGGGGAGGGATGGGGGGGAGGCAGGATGAAGGCAGGGGAGCCAGCCATCACCCCACCGGGTACCCGCCGTGATTCCAGGCCTGGGATCCAGCACAACCTCGTCCCTTCTGACAGCCTGTCGTCTTGCACAGACGCGCTGCTTCCAGGGCTGAGATGTCCCACTCGGCTGGCCCGGCAGAGGTGGCTGGGAGGGCCCTCCCCCCTCCACCACGCCCTTCCCTACTTCCCTTAAGGGAAACCACCACCAGCTTGGAGCTGTGAGTGGGGAGGGGCTGACAGGCTGACCGCTGGCCCCCGAGCAGGGCCGAGCTGCCAGATGCAGAAGGCGAGGTGAGATCAGATCGTGCGTGCAGGAGGTAACCAGACCCTGGCTCTCCTTCTCGTCTCAGGCTATTTTTAAGAGTGGCTGAGAGGGGCCCAGGCCGCGGGGCCCAGGGAGTGAGATTACCTTTGCCGCGGCTCCGTAAATAAGTCTGCCCCAGAAAGATGAGCCTGAGCGGGCAGACTAGCAGGACCGGGTGTTCAAGACAAGACTGATGGCCCCGGGAGCAGAAGAGCAGCCACTCGACAGCAATTCACCCTGCTTAAAAACGCCCGTGCCTCCTGCGACTGCAGCTCGGAGGAGGCTGCAGCGAGGCAGCGGCTCTGCCGGAACGCGAAAAAAACACACGTGCGCGTCTGAACACACAGCGCGAGGTGTTTTTTCTTTCTTTCTTTTTTTTTTTTTAGAAGGGTCAGGTCCCTGAAGACAAACACCAAGGAAAGAGATTCAGAAACTAAAGAGAGGCCCTCTTCCTCCTGCCCCCTCCCCCAGCCATGCCCACCCCAGCGGCGTGCCCAGATGGCATCCCATCAGGGCCAAGGGGCTGGGGGCTGGGCCAGTGTGCTCAGCGGCAAGGGGAGAATCAGGTGTGAGAGGCAGAAGAGAAGAAAATAAGAAAAGAGGAAAACTACAGATGGTTATTCCAGGAAAATAAAACAAAACAAAATATGCCTAAAACCAAATTCAACCCAGGGTCACCCATAACTATCACAACGGCCCTTCAAAGGCATGGCAATAAAGAAACCACCATGACTGAAAAGAACAGCATAGGCTGGGGACACATGGTGGGGACACCTAACCAAATTGGGGGGGGTCATGGAAATGACATTTAAGTTGATATCGGAGGGGAACTTGGAGCCAAGGTGATTCAGTCACGTTTTTAAGGATATAAGTCATCTATGCAGCCAGACTGGCCCTCCATGAGTACGGCAGACAGCGATTCCATGGCTAAAAATAGGCCCCAAATTGCACCTCACTTCCCTGCCAGCCCACCCAGGAAAAAAGGTATAAGAAGTAGTTCCATGTCCATTTACTGCCCAGTTCACCCTGAAGCCCCCCTAGAAGCCCTTCTCGCAACCCACCAGACCCTCGTCAGACTGTAGGTGGGTCTTCTGTGGTCTGTGGGACTCCGCGCCCAGGAGAGCCCACCTTCCCTGTCCATCAACCTGCCTGTCCAGCAGCGGGGCAGGCCCGTCTCCAAAAGCACAGTCCGAGGCTCAGCCTCACATGGCGAGCTTCTGCCGCCCCCTGACCCCAGGTTACACTTTGAGTGGGATGGGTCCCTAGAAGACTTGCCCACAGCTCAGTACTGAAAAGCTCATGTGATTACACAGCGCACTCACTTGCAGAAGGAGCGCCTGCCTGGGAAATGGATTTCACAACATCACTGATGCCACCCACAGCTCTGCCCTTCGCTCACGTGCCCAGGGACCTGTCCGCTTCTGAGATCAGGTGTTAGGCCTCGGAATTTCAAGCCCACGTGCTATGCTCAGTTAATTCCCGGGGCGGGTAGGAACCCAGGAGGTGGCTGTCATGGCAGCTCCTTTCCCCACCTGCAGGGTGCTGCCAGAGTCCTAGGTAGAGCTCACTTCAGCCCTTCCCATAGCGCTGAGCAGCAGAGGATGGATGTTCTTTTCTTTCCCGCCCAACCGTATCCCCTCTTTCCTGTACCACACAAACGTGAGCAGCAACAAAGTCCAGGAGTGAGAAATGGGGGAAATACAGGCTGATGCTGTGTTTCCTTAACAGGGTCACCAGTGCAGGCTACTGCAGTAGCTTAAATTCAGTCTTCCTTAAACAGAGAATTTAGACCTTCTCTATCTTTATTTTCTCTTTAGCTGTAAGGTTTGACCCCCTCACTTGCTTCCTATTTTGTTCTGCCCCTTTATGCTACCCCAAACCTGCTTTTAACATGTTTTGGTACTATGGCAACCCAGGTCAAAAGATTAAATCCTAAAGGCTCCCTGCAAATTTTCTGCCAATGCTTTTACCAAAACAGAACATTCTTCTACTCCCTTTGATCATAATCTCATTGCATATTCACAGACACCTTAAAGAATAGTTAAATACATAAACACTCACTAAAACAGCAGGAGAACCAGTGAGCTGCCCAGTGCAGGGTACTCTCAATCTAGAGCCAGCCCCAACTTCCTCCCCATCCCCCATCTCCAGCCTGGCACCTCCATCCGTCTAGCAGACGTCTCCACCTAGAAATTACGGCTCAGTCTCATTATGGCTAAGACTGAGCACACGGCTTCCAGCACAGCAGAGTAGGGGAGTTTCAGGACCATAGGGTGACAATGAGGCCCGGGCAAGCATACCACCTGTGGGTGACCTTTCCAGCAGATGGACGTCACCAGCAGTGCCTGGGCCAAGCTGCTGCCTCTCCCCAGAGCACACTCTGCTTTCCCACACTCTACCGTTCCCATTCTGACCCAGCCTGGCTTCCAGTCCATCATTAGGAGGGTGTGGCTTGGGGGTTCTTAAAGTCTCAAGACTCCTCTCCATGGTTGCCACCATCAAGGATGCCCATACATTTGCAACATCCTGGTCACTCTAGTCTGCTGCTGTTTGGTCATTTTAATCCTTCTGCTCCAGCTTCTGTCACCAGGCAGGGACTTCAGGCCCACATGTCACAACTCGTCTGCCCTCATCATGGAAAAATCTCCTACTAAGAAATGGCTTCGGTCATGCTGCAGCTGCTTGGATGGGGGAGGAGGGGAGGGATCATGGCCCCAACAGTTCTTACAGGGATTTGAATGGGGAACAGGTGCTGCTCAGCTCTGATATAGGGATTGGCCCATCAGCCCTCTATCTTAACACCACCTATCAGCACCTCACGTCCAACACAGAGGCAAATGTCCACTGGGAATGATGAAAGGAGAGGGGAGAGATGGTCCTCTTAATATACGTAATTTTCAAAGATTATCTTCTATCGGGATTCTTGGGCTCCATAGCTGCACGTACAGAAAGCTATTACAACCCTGTCCTACTTCTTATCCCTCCCAACTCATTTCTTTCAAGATAGTCACTGGCCTCCTCCCCCAAAACAAGTAGTAATTCTACGATAGTTGAACTGAAAAGCTGAATGCCCGTTTTCTGTTCTTCCAAGAAGACTTTTCTAGAACACCCACAGTTACCTCTCTCTTCTCTGATGAAAACTGCACAGGGAGGTAGTGTGGCCTCAACATTCGAAGTGGTCAAGAACAGGCTGAAATACCTACGGACTGGGAGAAAATATATGCAAATGATGCAACTGACAAGGGCTTAATTTTCAAAATATACAAACAGCTCATACAACTCAACAACAAAAAAACAAACAACCCAATCAAAAAATGGGCAAAAGACCTAAATAGACATTTCTCCAAAGAAGACATACAGATGGCCAACAGGTGCATGAAAAGATGCTCAACATCGCTAATTATTAGAGAAATGCAAATCAAAACTACAATGAGGTACCACCTCACACCAGTCAGAATGGCCATCATTAAAAAGTCTACAAATAACAAATGCTGGAGAGGGTGTGGAGAAAAGGGAATCTTCCTACACTGCTGCTGGGAATGTAAATTGGTGCAGCCACTATGGAGAACATATGATCCAGCAATCCTACTCCTGGGCATATATCTGGACAAAGCTATAATTCAAAAAATGCATGCACTATTCACAATAGCCAAGACATGGAAACAGCCTAAATGTCCATCGACAGATGAATGGATAAAGAAGATGTGTTACATATATACAATGGAATACTACTCAGCCATAAAAAAGAATGAAATAATGCCGTTTGCAGCAACATGGATGGACCTAGAGATTATCATACTCAGTGAAGTAAGTTAGAGAAAGACAAATATATGATATCACTTATATGTGGAGTCTAAAATATGACACAAATGAACTTATCTACAAAACAGAAACAGACTCACTGACATAGAAAACAAACTTATGGTTATCAAAGGGGAAACGGGTGGGGGAGGGGTAAATTAAGAGTTTAGGATTAGCAAATACAAACTACTATATATAAAATAGATAAACAACAAGGTCTTACTGTATAGCACAGGGAACTGTATTCAATATCCTGTAATAAACCAGAATGGAAAAGAATATGAAAAAGAATGTATATATGTATATGCATAATTGAATCACTTTGCTGTACACCAGAAACTAACACAACATTGTAAAATCAACTATACTTCAATAAAATAAATTCTGAAAAAGAATAGGTTGAAATAATTAATTTGAAATAAAAGGTGAGATATTTCTCATGAAACAATTGATTCAGAAAAGATAATCAAAAAATAAAACCATTAGATAACAGATTGATGGATAATTATACAATGGAATCAATTTCCCAACACCTGAATTCACTGATGAGTTTTAGCATCACTAAGAATAGGACAACGAGATACTGTGTGTCTCCAGATATGATGCAATATGAAGGACATCATGGCCTATGACATTATTGCCAAAAAAGTTGAACCTCAATCTGATCAAGTCTATAGAGCTAATTTCCCATTTACAGGAATTATAGGAGATTGATAGACAAGTTAAATGACAACATGAGGAAGCAAAGAGGCAGACCCAGAAGGCGGATCATTTTGCAGACAACCGACTCCACTTCTTCAACAAGTCAACAGCATTAAAACAAACAGACTGAAAAAGAGGCAGAGGGTAGGGACTGCTGTAGATGAAAAGAGACTTAGGAGATATAATAGTGAATGTAACATGTATTTTGTTTGGAATTTGAATCAAACACCAAAACACATTTTTTAGACAACCAGGGGTATCTGAATTATAGACTCAATAGTGGATAATGACCAGGAATTACAGTCAATTATGTTAGGTGTGATCATGGCTTTGAGGTTATGTTACCATGGTCCTAGCGCCTAGTATGGTCTGGCTTCTTCCTCCCAGTCCAAGCTCATCCTTCACCACATGCCCTACATGCATCCTGCAAGTCTCCTTTCAGTTCTCAACCGCATCCATGCCCCGGGCCGCCCCCTCCCTACCCTACCCCAGCTCTTGTGCATACTGTGCCCTTGGCCTGGAACACTTCCTGGAGCATCTTTGCATGTCTGGCTCCTCCTCCTTCCTCAGGTCTCCTCTTAGGTATCACTTCCTGTGGAAGTCCTCCCCAAGTGCCACATCTAAGCTAAGTCCTTTATCATCCTCAGTCTGGGCACTTTGCTTGACCCCTTCATAGCCCTCATCATAATTGCAATTACTCATACATCTGTTGGTTTACTTTTGTTTTTGCCTCTCCCTGCCTAGACTGTAGAGGTTCCTTGCAGGCAGCTGCAAGCCTGTCTTATTCATTATTGTATTCCAGTGCCTAGCACTGTGCTTGGGACATAGAGGTGCTCAGTAAATATTCTCCTCCTCCTAGAGACCTAAGCTCAAACTCTGGAGCCTCTATCCCACCTTATTCCTTGATCCATGCAGTACTCATTCACATAGCCCACTTACGTGCATTGGGCACTTATTCAATATTGATTCATCACCATGGCCAGTCAGTAAGCCTCTGTAAAGTGTCTTCCATCCATCACTCCTTAATGTTCTAAGGCTTCCACTTCACTCCAGGCCCTTACCGTTTCCCGCCTGGACTTGGGTAATGGTCCAACTTTGTCTGTTTTGGGCCTCTTCAATCCATCCTACACAGCCTTCCTCATAATGACTCGCCTCTACTCCATAGCTTTCAGCAACTCTCTAACGCACAGTCTAATCCAGGGTCCTACACCAGTCGGTGCTGAGCTCATACTCTCTCTTATGCCAACTCTGCTCCAACCAAGAGGGTCCATGTGTCCTGCACCCCCCACCTTTGTACCATGTGCCTCTATAAGTTTATTTGTGCCACATCCCATATGCTGAAATTTAGGCACCTCTCCTTGCAATTTAAAACAAATATAACTTTCAAACATTTAGAAACGCAATATAACATTTTCCTAGAATAGGAAGGAGGTCACCTTACCCCTCCTATTCAACTCCATGGATCCTCCACTGCTTCTATGACCAGCAAGTGGAGGGGGCAGTCACGGTGGGCTCAGGGAAAGCTGCTGATGATCTGTGCACCGACTCTCCCTCCTCAGTCCTGCTCCCTCCCCCAGTCTCATTTTTATTGCTGGGTGAGGCCAGATCCTCACTATCCTTCCTTCTGGCCATCCTTCCAATCCTGGGAAGAAGATGAATCTTTAGCTTTTTCTCCCTTCCATCTTCATTTTAATACGTTCAAGTCTTTCTCATCTTAAGTAAAACTCCTCCTTTCCATCCTTTCTTTCCTCCCTTTCAAAGCCAAATTTCTTGACAAAGTCGCCAAGAATAAGAACAGGTGATTTACAGAAGAGGAAATCCAAAAGGCTAAGACCCTAAAAAGAGATACTCAAGTTCATTAGCTAACCAAGAAATGCTGATTAAAATAAGGAGACACCAGAGGCAAACATTATCAAGCTGGATAACATGAGGTGTAGATGGTGGCGTGCAGCACAGACACTTTGTGTACTACTGGTGGGAGTGTGGAGTGGCCCAGCCATTCTGGAAGGCAGTCTGCAGTTCTCAGGCAGGTTGCGTATCTACAACCCTGTTCCTAGGCATACAGATGAAAGAAATTCTCATACAGGTCAAAAAGGGGACATATGCAAGGAAGTTCACTGCAGCATTGACTGTGGTGGTGGGGAGGTGAAGATAACCTGTGTGTCCATCGCTGGGGGATGGACAGTAAAATGTGGTGAATGTACACATGGAGGACACATGGCAGCATTGGAGGATCTTAAAAAATAGTGGATAAAATAAAGAAACAGAATGAGATCTATAACACACCACTGAATACTTTCAAAACATATGCACATAAAACAGTATACATATTATAAGGATATAAACAAAAGAAAAACTCTTAAACACATGAAAGTGGTTGTCTCTAGGTGGACTTAGGGAGATGGAAAAGGGAAATGGAGATAAAAGGAAACCAACCAACCAACCAGGGGAGGTGCCCTGCCTAGAAAATGATGACGATGAACTGAGAGGTATGATGAGGCCTCTGCTCCTAAAGTAAAAATAGATACAGTGTATTTAACTATATTCATGAGAACTTCCTCATCCTATAACAACTCACTCTTTACTGCACTGAAAGCTGGCTTCCCTATTAGTTCATGAAGCTATTCTTGAACTATTCTTGAAGCTATTCACTGACACCTCCCTTCCTTGTTCCTTAAAACAATAGATGCTTTTCAGGTCTTATCTTGACTTCTCAGAAGCCTTAAGCTCTGTTAGCCATTCCAAAATTTCCTGAAACCACTTCCTTTGTCTTCCAGGACATGCTCCTTGTTCTCCTTTAACTCTCTGGCCTTTCTCCTTGGCCTGCTCTGGGGGCTACTCTGCCTCTACCTGTCCCTTGAATGGTGATGTTCCCCAGAGTTCTGTCCTGGGCCCCTTCCATTCTTCCTCTGTCTACTCGCTCTTTTTAGACAATCTCCTGCACTCCCATGACCTGAATGACCACCTCGCGTGAATGACTTCGTGACCCTCACCTTGCGTGAACTCTCCGCAACACCCATCCATCACATCCAACTGCCTTCTGAACATCCACCTGGAAGGCCCACAGGCCTCTCACACTCAGCATTATTCCCAGTTGACTCTATCACCAACCCAGTCCCAGCCCTTCCTGCCATGTTCCTAGTCCACCAATATCCCAATGGCCCAAACCCAAACCTGGGGTGATAGAACCCAGTATCTCATCAACTCAGTCCCCTCGATGTCTCTCAAATCTCCATTCTTCTCTGTCTCCACTGCTCCCCTTCACTTCTCAGCACTGTTATCTCAAGTCTAGTGGTTTCCTGCTGATTTCTTTGTACCCATATTTGCTCTTTTGCCTACCATCCTGACCTATCCTCTACACTGTGGCCAGAAAGATCATCTTAGAATATAAATATGAGGTCACTTCCATACTTTAATAGCTCCTCCCTATCTCAGAAGAAAGTTTAAAACCCATCATAAATCAGAGTCAAAGCCCTTTGTGATCTATCCCCTACCTGAACACTATTCTATCCAACCGTCCCTACTTCCGCAACCCTACTTTCCAGCCATAACAAACTCTATTCAGGTCCCCAGCTGTCTCTGGACACGCTCTTTGCACATGCTGCTCCCTAAGCCTGGAACACACTCCCTCTTTTTCAGAATAATTTCTTGTCCTTCAGAACTTGTCTTAGCCTTTGCTTTCTTCGAGAAAGCTCCCCATCTCCACCCCCATCCCCTGCAGCAGTGGGAGGTGGGAGCACTTCTTCCAGGTTCCCATCACACTCAGTGCTCATTGTCATCAAAGCACTTAGCCACAATTTAGGAGAATAATCTATTTTTCTGTCTTTCCCAATAGACCATAAGCTACTTGAAGCCAGGGACATCCTTAGTCATTCTTTTTGTCCCAATTGCCCAGCATAATGCCAGGTACACAAAATGGGGATAAAAAATACTGAACAAATGGGTGAGAACCGAGAAATGCAGAGCACTGCTCCCGAAGAGGACAAGAGCAGCTCCTGCAGAGGACACACTATTTGGAGGCCAGTTTGGAGGTCAAGGTGGTGAAGGGGCTGGAAACGTGGCACGTAGCAGGAGTGCTGTGGATGCAGGCTGGTCACTGATGCCCTGACAGTGTCACTGTTGCCCTTGTGCCTCAATCTCACACTCCCGCTGTCTCCTCCTCTTTTGCTGGACTGTGGTGGCAAAAGAACAGGCAGTGGCAACAGGGCCCAATGCCTACGATCCAATCTTGAAACCTTTCAGAGCAGCTCTGACTCAACCCACACCTTAATTTTCTCACCCGAAACATTGATGAAAGCAGCCGTTCTCACCCAGAAGTCTTCTAGACAGGGAAGCCCCACTCCACTTAGCTGAGAAGTCTTTTATATATTCTTTCTTGTGTCACAGAAACATCAGTCATAGAATGGTTTCTATCCGTACAGCTCTGCTACACAAACAAAGAGATCTATTTTAAAAGTTGAACCTATAAATAATATATGTCATGGGTGCCAATTTGGTATTCATTCATGTTAGAGCTTTTAAAATAATTCAGTTAAAATTAATCTCTTAAAAGTTGCTCAGGCCCACAAGGACTCCTGAGGGGAAGGGCGCCGGCTGGAGGATTTTCCCACCTTTGGCCAGGGCGTGAGCCTGGCGCAGCGGGGCTGTCCTCTGGACACATACAGAAAGCTGCCTGCAAGGCTCCAGTCTCGCAGCAAAGGCAAGTGCAGCCTTTCCAGGCTTGGCAGAGCCGGTCCTCCTGTGCACAACCTCCCAGGCTCAGAGAGCACCTCTCGGCCACTAGAATCCGTTTCAGCCTCCTTCCCTGGACTCTGCTGATGGGGACGCACCAGCTGCTGGCTCATGCAGTCACTCTGCCGCCCACGGTCCTCAGGAAAAAGACTTGGCTCTTTACACAACTGTGAGCAAAGCCCAAGGCTCGGAAGGGAACCTGGAATTTACTAAGAGCGTTATATACATTGCCCCATTTAACACATACCTATACTCACAAACTATTAGATATTATTACTGTTATTACTGCTATTAGTATTATTGTCCCTGTTCTATCAAAACAGCAGACCTGGGTTGAAATCCTAACTCCTGTACTTAACTTAGTAGTCGTGTGCTCTTCTATAAGTCACTCAACCACTCTGTACCTCAGTTTCTCCACCTGTAAAATGAGGGAAATACCCTGTGCTTCCATGGCACAGGACAGGGCCTATCAATGTCCGAATTCTACTCTTCCTACACCCAGCTTGGAGGCATCTTCCAGTCGCCCCTATGGTTAGGTGTGGCTGTGTGACTGAATGAGCACAAGGGACACCACTTAGAGGCCTTAGCCATAAAAATCTTCCCCATAATTCCTCATTCTTTCCCCTAAACTCCTAGGACCTAAAGGGCCAACATGAGCGGAACCTGATTTCCTGGATGACTGTGGGGAACAAAGTCTCCCCCTCAATTTATACCCATTGACTCATCTATGATGTGAGCCAGAAATAAAATTTATTTTACAGTTCCTTATTAGAGCAGTTAGGATACCGAAATCAACACACCCACCACTTACCACATAAAGCTGTTGTACAGATTATAGGAAGTTATATGAAAATGATGTATAAACCATAGAGTACCCTATAACCCCAAGGTATAGTTGTTTACAAAGAAAATGCAGTATTTCTTAGTATCAAGTTTGTGGGTCAGCTCAATACACACACTCTCACAGCAAAAAGGAAAGTACACAGTAGAAGGAGTCTATTGTCATTACCCCATTGCCCCTTCTGCAACTGTCTTTCCCTTTTACGCCTGCCTCAAGCTTCCAAGCTCTCTCAACCTCCCTTGATGCCAGGTTCCTCCACTGAGTTGAATGACCCAAGTGGAACGCCTCCTTCAGACCTACTTCCATCCCTACTTCAAAACAAAATTGACTTTGACAACCTAATTCCCTATCATAGTCAACTCCTCAAAGGGAAGGATGCCATTTTCACCTCAGAGGTCTCTGCACATGGTAGGCACTCAATTTTAGTACATGTTAATTGGATGAAACGGATGTATCTACTTTCCCAAGGGGCAGAGTATCTCTCCCAGGGAACACATCTTAATAAGCACCTTACAGAAATAGATCACCTTATTCAAAGGATGGATATGAAAGAGTGTAGGAGCCAAGCCAGACAAATAGGTGAGAAATGGTTGGTCAGACAGGTTACTCAGCATGTTCAAATTGTGTGAGGGAGGGAACTGTGTATGGCACCTACAGGGAAAGCCAACTTTGCCTAGAGAGCCCTTGAAAAGTATAGCCTTAACTTAATGTACAACCTGTGCTAGGAGGTAAACCCTGGGTGGGAGAAGGAACTGTCCAAAGTTAAAGAACGTGGCAAGAAGGGTGCAGAATGAGGCCCTATTCCCTGCCTTCTAGAGTTACACTCAGACCTCTTAGCCTCACTGCCGGCCTGACCATAACCAAGGACTTTGATGAATTTTCCAACACAGAATCAAGACAAGCATTCACAAGTAGGTTGGCACTGTTTATTCATTAATTCAACAATTTTTTATTGAACAAAGCACCCCCCACAAAACTCATGAAATATTTAGATATAAATAGAACAAAATATGTGCAAGATCAGTAGGCTGAAAACTACAAAACACTGATGAAAGAATTTGAAAGTCTAATAAATGGAGAGATATACCATGCCCATGGAATAGAAGATTAAATATTATTAAGATGTCAATTTTCCTGAAACTGATCTACAAATTCAGTGCAATGCCAATCAAAATACCCACAGGGCTTTTTTTTTTTTTTTTTTTAGAAATCAACAAGTTGATTCTAAATTTTCTATTGAAATACAAAGAAAATAGAATAGCAAAACCATTTTGTAAAAAGAACAAAACTGGAGGATTCACATTGCCTGATTTCAAGACTTACCATAAAGCTACAGCCATCATGATAGCATAGTATGGCAAAAGGATAGACATACAGATCAATGGACTAAAGTCCAGAAATAGACTGACATATATATATAGTCAAACAATTATTGTCAAAGGTGTAAAAACAATGTAACAGAGAAAGGGTAGTCTTTTTCAACAAATGGGTGCTGAACAACTAGACATCAAATGAAAAATAAAGTGAACCTCTACCTATACCTTACACCACATACAGAATTTAAGCTAAAATGGATTATAGACCTAAATGTAAAACCTGAAACTTCTAGGAAAAAAAACAGAAGAAAATCTTTGTAAAGTTGGGTTAAGCAAAATATTTTAGATACAGCACCAAAAGTATGATCCATAGAAGACTGAGTATTATAAAAGAAAAAATTGATTAATCTGACCACCAAAAATAAAAATGTCTGCTCTTGGAAAGATATTAAAAATACAAGCTGCAGACTGGGAGAAAATACTTGTAAAACACGTGTCTGATAAAGGACTTATATCTAGAATACATAAAGAACTCTCAAAACTCATTAATTTTTTTAAAAAGGAAAAAACTCATTAATTTTAAAAAAGCCTCAATTTAGAATGAGGAAAAGATTTTTGTTTTTTTTTTAATAAATGTATTTATTTATTTATTTTTGGCTGTGTTGGGTCTTCGTTGCTGCACATGGGCTTTCTCTAGTTGCAGTGAGCGAGGGCTACTCTTCGTTGCAGTGCGCGGGCTTCTCATTGCGGTGGCTTTTCTTGTTGCGGAGTACGGGTTCTAGGCACGCGGGCTTCAGTAGTTGTGGCAGGCGGGCTCAGTAGTTGTGGCTCGCAGGCTCTAGAGTGCAGACTCAGTAGTTGTGGTGCACGTATTTAGTTGCTCCGCGGCATGTGGGATCTTCCTGGACCAGGGCTTGAACCCGTGTCCCCTGCATTGGCAGGCGGATTCTTAACCACTGCACCACCAGGGAAGCCCGAGCAAAAGTTTTTGTTTTTTTTTTTTTTAAATAGCAAGTTATTTTTATTTTTTTAATTAATTAATTAATTTATTTATTTTTGGCTGTGTTGGGTCTTCGTTTCTGTGCGAGGGCCTCCTCCAGTTGCAGCAAGCGGGGGCCACTCTTCATCGCGGTGCGCGGGCCTCTCACCGTCGCGGCCTCTCTTGTTGTGGAGCACAGGCTCCAGACGCGCAGGCTCAGCAGCTGTGGCTCACGGCCCTAGTCGCTCCGCGGCATGTGGGATCCTCCCAGACCAGCGCTCGAACCTGTGCCCCCTGCATTAGCAGGCAGACGCCCAACCACTGCGCCACCAGGGAAGCCCCCGAGCAAAAGTTTTATACGGATGTTTCATCAAAAGATATGCAGATGGGGGCTTCCCTGGTGGCGCAGTGGTTGAGAATCTGCCTGCCAATGCAGGGGACACGGGTTCGAGCCCTGGTCTGGGAAGATCCCACATGCCGCGGAGCAACTAGGCCCGTGAGCCACAATTGCTGAGCCTGCGCGTCTGGAGCCTGTGCTCCGTAACGAGAGGCCGCGATAATGAGAGGCCCGCGCACCGCGATGAAGAGTGGCCCCCACTTGCCACAACTGGAGAAAGCCCTCGCACAGAAACGAAGACCCAACACAGCCATAAATTAAAAAATAAATAAATAATTTTTTAAAAACTTAAAAAAAAAAGATATGCGGATGGCGAATAAGCACATGAAGAGCTCAATTTCATTCATCATTAGGGAAATGCAAATTAAAACTACAATAAGATATCACTAAGTGCCTATTAGAATGGCTTTAAAAAAACTGACAACAAGTGCTGGTCAGGATGCAGAGCAACTAGAACTCTCAAACATTGCTGGTGGGAATGCAAAATAGTACAGCCACTCTGGAAAAGAATTTGGCAGTTTCTTACAAAATTAAACATACATTTACCATATGACCCAGCAATCCTACTCCTGGGTATTTTTATCCTAGAGAACTAAAAACTTAGGTTCACACAAAATGTAAATGTTTATAGCAGCTTTACTCATAATGACCCCAAATTAGAAAAAACTTGTTTATTAACTGGTGAATGGATAAACCAACTGTGGTACCTCCACGCAATGAAATACTACTCAGTGATAAAAAAGGAACTGATAAATTAGACACAACATGAATGAATCACAAATGCATTATGCTAAGTGAAAGAAGCTGGACACAAAAAGCTGCATACTGTATGATTCAATTTATATGAAGCTTTGCAAAAGGCAAATCTATAAGGACAGAAAACAAACCCATGGTTGACAACGGTTAGGGTTGAAGAAAGGGGCTGACAACAAAGGGGCATGAGGGAAGTTTGGAGGGTGATTGTGGTGGTGGTTATACCACTGTGTGTATTTGTCAACACCTATAATAATGTACACTGAAAAGTGTAAATTTTACTGTGTGTAAATTATTCCTCAATAAATTTAAAAACAAAATACTGAAACTAAAAACATAAACATAAATAAAAAGACTAAAAACAAATATTTATTGAGTACCTACTATGTGCAGGTGCATTGTTATGAACTGCTTTGACAATAGTGATATAGAATAATTATTACAATTTATTTTAAAATAATGAGAGGGTTTTCTCCAGCAAGGTACTATAATGGAGGATATAAATGTGGTAGAGGCACAGATTCTGCCCTCAGGTTGCCTAAGACGTGGATATAAGTAATGATACAACAAGATATAATTAGGTAAGTGTGAAGAGAGAGACATAAATAAAATACCATAGGAATTCAGAGACAGGAGAGAATACTGAATGCTGGAGAAACCAGAGAAGGCTTCACGGAAGAGATGCCATTTGAGTTGGGTGCTGTTGACAGGAAGTGGTGATTTTATTGTCCAGGTAAACAGTGTTTATCAGAAAGTTTTCTCACATAATTTCTCTTTGATCCTTCTAACAACCTGGGAGACAGGGTAGGAGTGGGGGAGATGCTATTAATCGCAGTTTCAATTAAACAAACTAAGACTTTGAGTTGAGTTCCTTGCCCAACACTTGGGCGGCGTAGCTAAGGCTTAAACTCAGGTCTTCTGAGAGTTCGGTTCACTCTCTGTTCCCAGATGGTACACCCATCTAGAAGAAAAGTTCTTCCTTCTCATAATATTGAGAGTGACTGCTAATGGTGCCATTTCCACCTTTGGATCTCTCCAAGAGAATGGGTTACTTCTAGCCATTCTGGCCACTGAGAACACCCTACAAGGCTAAAATGTTTGAGTCTTTCCTGCATGTGGAATGAGAGCCAGAGGAGAGATTTTCTGTGGCATTCGTTTAAACTCAAGGTTTAAACGTCTCAAAGTATCTTTTATAAATACTAATAAAACAAAAAGCCTTGAAAGTTACAAGGATAATATGGACTGCTTCAAATGCATGGTCATATATGTAACCATGAAATTATTTAAGACGCGATCCCAGACCTTATAGGGCAAATTACTCTTGGAGGGGATCAGCTCCCCTAAAGAACTCTCAAGCTATTCCAAGAAGCTTTCTTGTGACCTGAAGGAGGACACCTGTTCACATGCCTCATCTGGCTGAGCCTCTTATCCGTCATTCCTTCACGCATGTGAGAGTTTATCTGGCACACACTGAGCTCCTTGGTCTGGAGCCTGTCTACATGCCAACCACCAGGCTAGCGATCACATTTCTCTGGGGAAGAAACAATACCAGGGAGATGTAAATGGCTTCTACATTTTGCTGCTGCTATCTCAATCCTTTTTGTTCACTGCTAACTTAAAAAAATAATGAGACAGTGCCATTATGAGTGGAAATTAATTTAACCAAATATTTCCTGAATGGATACTATATATGTGTTCATAATGAGATGGTCCCTGTCCTCAAGGATCTCACAGTCAGGCAGGTTATTCAAACATTTCTCATTGACAAAACTGGAGAAACTTCTTTCTCCTTTCTGAGTTCTAGTTTTCTCATCTGGATACTAGGGAGTAAACTTCTCTAGCTATTAAGCAGTTGTCATCAAAAACATTTACTGAGAATTTAACTCACGCTAGACACTGCACCTTATAAACACCATCACGTGAAATCCTCAGAACAACCCTGTGAAACAGCCACTCCTTTTTTTGATTGAAGCATAGTTGGTATACAATATTATACAAGTTACAGGTATACAATATAGTGATTCACGATTTTTAAAGGTTATACTCCATTTATAGTTATTATAAAATATTGGCTATATTCCCCGTGTTGTACAATATATCCTTGTAGTTTATTTTATACCTAATAGTTTGTACCTCTTACTTCCCTACTCCTATATTGCCCCTCCCCCTTCCCTTTCCCCACTGGTAATCACTAGTTTGCTCTCTATCTCTGTGTCTGTTTCTTTTTTGTTATATTCACTAGTTTGCTGTATTTTTAAGATTCCACATATAAGTGATATCATACAGTATTTGTCTTTCTCTGTCGGACTTATTTCACTTAGCACAATACCCTCCAAGGCCATCCATGTTGTTGCAAATGGCAAAATTCCATTCTTTTTTTATGGCTGAGTAGTAGTCTATTGTGTATACACACCACATCTTCTTTATCCATTCACCTGTTGATGGACACCTAGGTTGCCTACATTTTGGTAACTGTAAATAATGCTGCTATGAACATTGGGGTACATGTGTCTTTTCAAATTAGTGTTTTTATTCCTTTTGGATATATACCCAGGAGTGGAATTGCTGGGTCATATTTTTAGGTTTTTGAGAAACATCTATACTGTTTTCCACAATGGCTGTACCAATTTACATTCCCAGCAACAGTGTAGGAGGGTTACCTTTTCTCCACATCCTCACCAACATTTGTTATTTGTGTTTTTTGATGATGGCCATTGTGACAGGTGTGAGGTGATATCTCACTGTGGTTTTGATTTGCATTTCCCTGATGATTAGCAATGTTGAGCATCTTTTCATGTGCCTGTTGGCCATCTGCATGTCCTCTTTGGAAAAATGTCTATTCAGGTCTTCTGCCCATTTTTTAATTGAGTTGTTTGGGTTTTTTTATGTTGAGTTGTATGAGCTGTTTATATATGTTGGATATTAATCCCTTACCGGTCATGTCATTTGCAAAATTTTCTCCCATTCAGCAGGTTGCCTTTTTGTTTTGTCAATGGTTTCTTTTGCTGTGCAAAAGATTTTAAGTTTACTTAGGTCCGTTTGTTTATAACTCTTATTATCCCCATTTTATATGTGAGGACACTGAGGCTTAGGGAGTTCGGTGATTTGCCCCGTTCATTGGCCAGTAAGTGACGGAGCCAGGATTCAAGCTCAGGCAGTCAGGCTCAGAGCCCCTGCCCTTAACCACTGTGATCATAGCCCTGCCTGACCCGAGCCCTATGCAGGGAGGGATGAGAGATCAAAGGAGCAGGGTGCCTATAAACAGTTTTTAAATCATCTGGGACAGATTCGTCCACATCCAGCTCAACACCAGGCAACAAGAACATCAAGCAAAGCAACAGGAAAGAAAGATGATCTACATTGGGAGGCCAAGAGGCCCTTTAATGTCACAGTTAATCCAACCCTGAGATTGCAGAACACAAATACACTGGGTCTCTAGCAGGCAGGCATCAGACCCACATTTCCTCTGAGGATCTCCAAGCACCTTTTCCCCCAGAGTCGTCGCAGACACAGAGAGGACAGGAAAGCAAGGTGGGGTAACTTTCCCAGGAGAAACAAGTGGCAGCGTCAGAAGGGAAATGTCTGTGTTTAACCCCCCAGCTCTTCACTGAAGCCACACTCTATTTTTAGGGTCCCTCTTTAACATAACACACATCTATCTATTCTCAGAAGAAGGGAAACCCCAATGTGTGGAACCAGAGGAGGGTTTCTGCAGGTTTTCCAAGGTGCCACAGTTTGATAACACTCTCCGCCTATCTGTTAAAGAGCGCAGCAAATGTTATCACCTGAAAGCACCCGAAGCCAGGGTACCCCTGGTTCTGAGCACTGGAAATGGGCTACCCAGAACTGGACAGCATGTCAGAGCCTCACCCTGTAATCAGACTGAGCTGCTTGCAAAGGAACTGCTACCACATTCCTCTCTTAAAGAGGCCTGACACCAAATAGCTTGGCTGGGGCCAGGGCAGCCAGAGGTGCCAAGTGCCTACCGTTGCCAGGGAGGCGTGTGTGTGTGGCCAGGGTGGTGGACACGTAAGCCACGGTAGGTCATCTGAAGAGTGTGGAGAAGTGAGTGATCACCGCTAAAACAGTCTGCAAGCAACTCCAGAAAGCTTGCCATGCCTCGACATTCTCAAGTACATGGTAGCAATACTCGACCATACAGCAAAGGCTTGAGCCAGCTTCCAGAAAGAACCAGAGGGTAGCACACAGGGGATTTAGTGCCAGAAATAGTAGACTAAGGCGACTTTGACCTGGGGACATGAACCAGGCAGTGCCGCGCCGTGGTTGGGGGCATCTGGAGTTAGACAGCCCCGGGATGACTCTGGCCTTAGCCACTCACTAGCTGTGTGGCCTTGGGCCATTTCTTTAAACTCTTTAAGCCTCCGTTTCTTCATCTATATATAAGGTGGAGTTAATAGTCATCACCAGGGCTTCCCTGGTGGCCCTGTGGTTAAGAATCCGCCTGCCAGGGCTTCCCTGGTGGCGCAGTGGTTGAGAATCTGCCTGCTAATGCAGGGGACACGGGTTCGAGCCCTGGTCTGGGAAGATCCCACATGCCACGGCGCAGCTGGGCCCGTGAGCCACAACTACTGAGCCTGCGCGTCTGGAGTCTGTGCCCCGCAACGGGAGGGGCCGCGATAGTGAAAGGCCCGCGCACTGCGATGAAGAGTGGCCCCCACTTGCCGCAACTAGAGAAAGCCTTCGCATGAACCGAAGACCCAGCACAGCCAAAAATAAATAAATAAATAAAAATAAAAGTAGCTATAAAATTTAAAAAAAAAAAAAAAAAGAATCCGCCTGCCAATGCAGGGGACACAGGTTCAATCCCTGGTCCGGGACGATCCCACGTGCTGCGGAGCAACTAAGCCCATGTTCCACAACTACTGAGCCTGCGCTCTAGAGCTCGCGAGCCACAGCTACTGAAGCCCGTGTGCCTAGAGCCCGTGCTCCGCAACAAGAGAAGCCACCGCAACGAGAAGCCCATGCACCGCAGTGAAGAGTAGCCCCCACTCGCCGCAACTAGAGACAGCCTGCATGCAGCAACAAAGACCCAGTGCAGCCAAAAATAAATAAATAAAAATAAATAAATTTAAAAAATAAAGTATCTGTATCATGTGATATGATAGATATAAAAACACCCAGTCATCACCTCACAGCACTGCTGTTTGGATCAGATAAGATGATGTATTTAAGAGTCCTTCACAGAATGCCTGGCACAGAGGGCAGCCCTGAATACATGTGGGCCACCAAGCACTGCACCAGGCCTGTGGCCGCTCCCACAACTCAGAAGAATGAACTGTTGCCCCTCTTTGTACCTCAGTTTCTCCAGTAATAAAACAGCAACTATTCTTCCCCTCTCCTCTGTTTATGGCACTTAAAAGCTGGGGATATGCAGAAGTTGAGGGTTTCTTTAATCATCAGAAATGTTATCCAGTGTTTACACAGCATCTACTCAGGGATTGGCCATCTCTCCCTTTTTGGGTACCTGTGCAGATCCTCTAAATATTGGATGACAGATTTCTGATTAAAACAAGCTGTCTAGACTTTTGCACTTCTTGAGGTTTTTATGGTGCCAGGAGCAGACATGAGGAAGCAACCATCTCCCATGATGTCAGAGACTCGTCTACAGAAGAGATGCTAGGGGAAGGACGCAGAGCAAGCCAGCTGTCGCCACTCAAGATTTGTCATGTGACACCCCCTCTCTCCCTCCAATGAAAGGAGAAAGATGTCTATATTCCACTGGGGGAAAATAAAATCACTGTTTGAATATTTGCCACAATTCTTCACAACAAACACAGCAGTAACTTCCTTACTTTCTCATTTCTACTTGGTCATGGCCCCATCACAATGCCCTCATTCCATCACCATCCCTACTTCTCATGCTAGGAAAAGGGATGGGAGTGACATTCTGTTGAGAGTTAGTACAGCTTTCTGGCTTGCTCAAGCTGCCTTCTCTGGATAAAGGCCATCAGCTGTCAAACCAATCCGAAGAGCTGAGCTCTGAGAGGAGAGTGGGTTTGCATAGAGGGGAGCGATGCCTGCCTCACCTCGGCAGCTTTCCCACCCCAGGTCAGTCAGCAGGCTTGGGAGGCATCAACATTAACCTTCTTCCCTTAGCATTAGCTCCTGTGCCTTGGCCTGAACCATTCTCCTACCACCAGCAGCCAGCTTACTAAACCAGAACAGCCTAGACAGGACCACTATTAATTGGATGTATTTCCTTGTGGCCAACCTAATATGTTTTATTAGATTGTTTTTAATTATAAAAGTGCTGTAACCCAGGCCTTTAGAAAATCCAACAAAACAGGTTGCAGTGGAGAGCCAACAATAGCAGTCTATCCATCCTCAAAATGGTGCCCCTAAGCCGAGTAGACTGTCCTCACGTGCATGTGTGACAGCTGTGCCTCCCAAGAGCTGCTTAGCAGGAGTCCCCGTGTAAAAATGATGGGCTAGAAGAGCCAAACTTCCTTTACTTTTACAGTTACCCTTGATTACCAGTGAATGAATGCCCTCAGTTGTGAACTGTCCACAGCTATTCCCATCCAAACCCTTTCGCCGCACTTCAGGCAGCCAGACCTCTGGCTACTCATGTGAAGGGAACAGGTCCCAACACACAATAGGAATGTGCATCTCCAACAACAAACATCTGTAGAATACCATCACAGGACAGCAACGATAATAACAATAACAAAAATAGGAACAAGCATATTCAGCGAGTACTCGGTACACGGGACGCATATACTAAGTGCCTGGCATACACAGGAGTGTATTGATAATGAAACGAGCTGTGAGGGCTTTTCACTTTCTCCATCTTATAAAGGAAGAAAGTGAAGCTTACAGAAGTTTAGGAACTTCCCCAGGTCACACTACCGTGAGAAGCAAGGGGTGAAGTACAACCTACACCTGGTCTGACAGCATAACTTTTGGATGAGTTGCTGCTAATGATAAATTTTAACTGTGTTAAGAGTCCAGTAATCCATATTAACACTTAGCAGGGCTTCAGTTGAAAAGAAACGTGAAGATGGTGCTAGGGCTCCCCATAAACACCTCCTACGTGTATAAGTCAGATTTACTATTCTCCTCCCAGATGCCGCATCCCATTTCTACCCAAAATATACAGACGTTACCAAAATACATTCAAACCACATTCCAGGGATTCCACCTGCTCTAAGATTTCCCTTGGTGTTTAGAAATCTGTCTGGCTCCTGTTTCCTTTGTGACCACAGCATGCCACCATAGAGATGGCAAGCACGCTGCTGTTTCTAAAGGCCTGAGCATTTCAGGTCACTAACCTCACCAGAAATGAGACCCAGAAGTCCAGAGTTCTCGAGCTATTGTTCTCTCTACATATAATACTCCCTTGTTCAAGAGAGAGACAGAGGGACGGACAGACATGCAAAAATACTGGAAAACGAAAGATCCAAAGTAGTCCGTAACAAAACCAGCCCAGGGCTGCCTTTATAAAATGAACTCCTCTAAGCCCCGGCCCATTATCTGGGCTTGGCAGACCTGGCCTGCTCCCCTGACTTATCTCCCTTCGTGCCTACACAGTTTGCTACACCCACTGCATGTGGGCACCCTTATCAGAAAATATCCACATGACAAGCGTTTGCCTTTGAACAGAAGTAGCTCTTTTGCCTGCCAAACATCAATAACTCTGTATACTTGTTGGTACATATATTGTGAGCACGTACATAAAGCTGGCAAAAACAGAACAGACACCCACTACAGGGCACAAGTGGCCATGTGTCTTTGGAAACTGCCAACCTATTACAAAATACCTGCCACTCTCCTCTTCCCCATCAACCAGGAAATGAGAAGAACAAAATTTGCAGCTCTCTGAATAATTCATTTGTTCCACAAATATTTTCTGAGCATTGTGTTGTGCTCTCAAACTGAAAGTTTTACCAAACTATAGGATTCTGGAGATGAGAAGAAGGTTGTCCTCTGTTCCTTTTATGACACTAGTTTCACCAGACAGCAGGATCATCCAGCATCAGACTTGCCAAGAGGTAACAGCCTTTGACAATATGAAAATATCACTTTTCAGGGGTCAGGGGGTCCCATGTGTGTCTCCAACGTTGGGAAATAATGACTCAGCGACAACCTCATCTACTCCATTTCTGAGTCAAATTATTTTTGACTCTTTTTAAAGTTTATCATTTTGGTTTTCAGTGTGTACTTGTTATTTGTTAAGTATATTTCGTGGTCAGGCATTTGGGGCCAATATTGATTTTTTTAAAATACAGACTACATTTTATGCATAGAGTTGGTAGATCATGGAGTTGAGATAAAATGTTTACTGGCTGCATGGTTCTTAAATGAAACCACCCCCAGAAAGCACTGTTGCAGCCACAGCCTAAAGCACCTAGTGAAATGCGAGATGCTTCGTTCCTGTATCACCTGCTGTGATCAAAATGAAAGCAGAGAACTGTTACTCCTGACTTGTGGTAAGTAATTTGATTATAATGCATCAGGATGACTGGAATTCCCTTCTCCCTACACTGAGAAGCCTGATCTCAACAACAGAACAAAAGCCTACACAGTAATTAAAAACTCTGTCCCAGAAGTGGAGTAGGGGGTGGACCTCATTCTCCTTAAAACCCTTGGAAGGGTCAGGAAACATTGGGGGTGGGAGAGAAAAGGGGGAGTTGTAAAGACCCTCAAAGCTGGTGTATGTATTACATGAGCTGTGTGTAAAAGGACTGGTGGGGCCTCACGCTTTGTAGAACATGTTTGGCTACAGGGGTCTAGATGCCCAGCAGCAGAAAGCCCGTGCAGATACGGGGGTGGGGGGAACCCATGCTCCTAGGGTTGCTGAATGCACACGTTGTATTTGTAGCAGAATGAAAGCACAAGGGAGATAAATGTGTGCACCTGTGTTGTGGCAGCTGATTAATTCAATTAATATTTATTGAGCACCTGCAGGGCTCATGACAGCTTACTGTGGGGAAAGAAAAACAGTATATCCTGCTTTCAAGGAACTCATGATCTCCTTACAATAAGACAATGACAAGGAGGTGATATAGCTGTATACTCAGGTACTGTGTGAGCCATATACATGCATGGCTTGTTTAAATTGGGTCTAAATATCTGTCGGAAAAGGGCTTTGTCTCACTGATCCTTCACATTCTTGATGGCTGACAGCAAGAAAGAAGTCATCTCAACAATCAAATTCCAATCTGCTCAAGTTTTGTTGATAAGGTGAAAGAGGACATCTGGAGCTCTGGCCACAGCCTCTGGGCAGAGGAAGTGCATGCGTGTGTGTGCGTGTGTGTGTGTAGAAGCACTCGTCGAAAGCATGGCTATCAAGATCCAGGGTGGTCTGCAGCAGGCCATTAAGCTACCAGGAACCCATCATCCATCAGCAGCTCCTCATCGCCATATGTCTTAACAGCCATAAAAGCCACTTGTCTATGTGTAGAATCACCTCAAGGTTTGATTTCCCCAGTTTTCCACCAGCTTTGCAGCATCAAGCCTAGTTACTTTTTGGATAGGCATTTAGTCCTCAGAGCCCCAGGAAACTGAAAGAGAATTTCACTAGAAAACTGATTCAAGAGGCCTGTTTAGAGAGCCCAACTTGGCTGCTGGTCTTCTCCCAAAAAACATCAAAGACCAAAATCCTGGCCACATAAGAAGGTGTGGTCTATCCAGATGAAGGAGAATGGGCAGAACATGTCTGCAGACGGCTCTCTTCCAAGTATAGACCAGAGCTCAGGCTAAGACGACCCTCATGTGGGCATCTAGGGAGACTTTTCCAAGCTGGGTCCAGTGGGCATTGGGGGATGGGTGGACGAGAGGGAAAAGCCTATTCATCTACCCTTCGGGTACCTTGACAGATCGGCTTGGTTCCTTCAAGCCACACTGGCTTTGAATCAGAACATCAACTCAGAAGTGTAAATCCTGGGCTGGGAGGAACCACTGGACTCCTAAGTTAAAACAGCAAGCAGGACTCAGAGTCTGAAGTGAGAGCATTTACTACCATGAGACACCGCGCCAGCTGTTGGGAAATGCTTACCTGTATACTCCCTTCCTTTTCCAGCCAGAGTCTAGAACTGCTTGAAATTCACTGTGGAGATCATGCATAACAAAGCATCTACCCTTTGCTGCTGTGTTGGCCAGCACAGACCAGCTCTTGAAAAGAAGCTGCTTTGCACTATTTACAATAGCCAAAACATGGAAACAACCTAAATGTCCGTCGACAGATGAATGGATAAAGAAGACATGGTACATACATACAATGGAATATTACTCAGCCATAAAAAAGAATGAAATAATGCCATTTGCAGCAACATGGATAGACCTAGAGATTATCATACTAAGTGAAGTAAGTCAGACAAAGACAAATACCATATGATATCACTTACATGTGGTATCTAAAATATGATACAAATGAACTTATCTACGAAACAGAAACAGACTCACTGACATAGAAAACAAACTTATGGTTATCAAAGGGGAAAGGGGGTAGGGGAGGGACAATCAGGAGTTTGGGATTAGCAAATACAAACTACTATATATAGAACAGATAAACAACAAGGTCTTACTGTATAGCACAGAGAACTATATTCAGTATCCTTAATAAACCATAATGGAAAAAATATTAAAAAGAATATATATATATATACATGTATATGTATAATTGAATCACTTTGTATACCAGAAACTAACACAACATTGTAAATCAACAACACTTAAATTATAAAAAAGTGAAAAAAAAGAAAAGAAGCTGCCCCTTTCCCTCAACACCACCCTGTCAGTGGGTGAGACAAAAGGAGGCGCTCCACATCAACCCACACCTCCACTTCCTCTGTAATTTCTGACCAGGTGACCACACACGCCTTTCCCTGTAAAGTGCTGTCATCCCTCTCATCTGTGTCCTCATACTGATACTGATCAAGATAGCTAAGGCCACCCTTAAATATCCTCTGAGAATAGAGGCATCCATGATGCTTTTTTTTTTTTTTTTTAGAAATTCACGTTCTTTTATTTATTTTTATTTATTTATTTATAACTGTGTTGAGTCTTCGTTTCTGTGCGAGGACTTTCTCTAGTTGCGGCAAGTGGGGACCACTCTTCATCGCGGTGCGCGGGCCTCTCACCATCGCGGCCTCTCTTGTTGTGGAGCACAGGCTCCAGACGCGCAGGCTCAGTAATTGTGGCTCACGGGCCCAGTTGCTCCGTGGCATGTGGGATCTTCCCAGACCAGGGCTCGAACCCGTGTCCCCTGCATTGGCAGGCAGATTCTCAACCACTGCGCCACCAGGGAAGCCCCATGATGCTTTTTGATGATCTCTTCTAATGCTTCACAACCATCACATTTATAAGTTTTATGCTTTGCTTTAATTCTTTTACTACCATTTAAATCTACCTTTAAAAAAAATAACAACCGAATGATGGTTCCTATTTTACCTTCAATACAGAGATAGAAATCTGATTATAGACACACACTCAAAGAAAAGTCACTATCACTCTGCTTGCTTTCTAATATCATGATCTAAATCCCTTCCACCTTTAATTGAAGAGCCTTAAAAATCACATTCATTTTCTTTGCTCTCGTTAATACCCACTCCAATTCCCCCCATTTTTCTCTCACTAGGAGCTCCCCAACGAGACTCAGCCCTGTGTGAAGAGCTGGCCAGATGTTCTGAGAGTATGACCTCATTGCTCCTCTCCTGTTGATGACAACTTTTCAGTATTGTTAGTACATCACAGTCATTTTCAGTTCATGGTTTAGATAAGTAGTTAAGGCCACAGCCCAATAAGCCTTCTCTGAGATTCAGTTTTCATCAATATTATTAATAAGTCGATTCTTGTGCATATTACAGTTATTGAATTACGAAACTGCAAGACACCTCCACAAATTACCCAATCTATCACTAACTCACCCACCAACACACAGAGTCCATTTGCTTTTACTTTACTACTTTTCAATCTATGATCCACCAGGGCAGCTTTCAGTTTAGTTACAGCTTATAGGGGAATTCCAACATTTTTGAAAATACATTTTGAAATTAGAAAAATAAATAAGGGCTGGTTGTTTAACAGCAGCATAACACTCTTGACTTACATCATTATGCTTATGGTACTAAGAAAATCAACTGACTTTTAATGAGTACCTACCATGTACATGCACCATGCCAGGACACACCCCCTACACTCGCAAAGCTTCCAGTCTTACTTAAGAGACATCACACGGATCATAATCCCTCATCCACAACAATTCTGAAATTCAAAAAGCTCTGAAAGCAGAAAGAATTTTGTAATTCATGTGATGGCAAAATCTGCCCTGAAGTTAGCTAATTTATATTCTTTATTTATCTGCTTTCATGTAAATATAAGTTTTGCTGCCAAAATAACATGCTCAATTATAGGATGCCACCCCACACATGGTTTAATGTTTCTAAATCCAAGAAATTCTGAATTCCAGGTTAATTCTAAACCCATGCTCTTAAGGGCTCTACCATACTTCTTCCCACATGACTGGGAAGAAGAAGAAAAAAAAAAGAAGAAGGAGGAGGAGGAGAAGGGGGAGGAGGAGGGGAAGGGGAGGGGAAGGGGAAGGGGGAGAGGAAGAGGAAGGGGAAGAAGAAAAAAAAGAAGAAAAAATCTGAATTCCAAATACATATCTCTTACCGGCTTCAAATAAGTTGGCTATGGACCCAAAGATTGACATGAAAAAGAAAACAACACAAACCAAAGTTACCCCATCCACTGAGTGGGGTTTAGGCAAAAGGTGGGTTAGCCCTGTTACTCTCTTCATTCTCAATAATTCTAAAAATCTACTCTATAAGTGACGAATGAGTGTCACAGCAATATTTAAATTACCTTAGTCCCTTGAAAAAAGATAAGGACAATGGCAAAAATATAATTGGAATTTTTGGCCCAATTTTATTAAAACTTGGACACTTAAACCTAACTCAATCTTGACAAAGCAGTATTTGTGCATCTCCTCTCTAAGAGCAGAACATTTTGCATTGTTGGCTACTGAATGGAACCTTCCTCATTTCAGGTCCTTCTCCAGCTCCAGTGTCAGGGATTCCCATCATAGTCATTAAGATGAGGGTCATTCCTAGTACGAAGTCACCCTCAGAGTAGAGTCAGACATTTGCCCTTTTCCTTAACCAAAACTCACCTCTGTTGCCCTTGTCATCAGGGGCCCTGGAAGAGGGGCTTTGTGGTCAACACCCTCCTGCACACCTTCAGCAATAACCAGAAACCCCTAACTGAGTTCTAGACTGGACCAATGGTGTGGAGTTTGCAGACCCCTGGTGTAGAGTATTAACCCGTCTCCTGCCATGAGGGCTCACTACTCAAAGACAAAGTTTATTTAGCATATCCTGGGATCTCTGGGGCACTCACTCTGCCTGTGGCAGAGCCTGAAGCTACAGCTGGGTTACGCGCTAGACAGGAGAAATCCAACGGCAGCCTCAGCCTGTTTTTGTACAGCCCATGAACTGAGTAGATTGTACATTTTTAAAGGATTGTAAAACAAACAAAAGTATGCAACAGAGACCCATGTGGCCCCCAAAGTAAAAAATGTTTACAGAAAAATGTTGCCATTTACAGAAAAAGTTTGCCAACTCCTGCTTTCTCACCTGTGAAGAGGGCAGGGCAAAGGATGTGTGACAAGATAAAGGCCTCCCCAGACCCTGGCCACATATACCTGTGGATGATTTCTTTCCAATCCCACCTTGGAACTTTCCAGCAGGATTTTAGAACTAATTGATTCCACCTCAGTTTTATTTTTAAAAAGGCCCACTTTTCCCTTAATTTCCCCCAAATAACCAAAATAGACACATTGGCAAACTCCTTCAAGTTTCAGGCCCCTCACCCAGGGCCCACTCACAAACCCAGCCCCTCACAAGCCCAGACCTGCACTGTCACCTGGGCTAAGGCACTTGCGTCCCCTCCCCTAAACGTAGGTTCCAATTTGGGGGGGAAGCCAAACAGGTAGAACACCAGCAATTCGTATTTTCTTCTCATTCTTTAAGTTGCCTGTCTGTGTGAGAACTGTGAAGCAAATGAAGTTATTTTATGGGAACCTCAGCTTTCCCTATTCTCCATGACTCCTTTCCCAATGATGCCATAATTCTCTCTCTCTCCTCCTTTCCTTTCCTCTTGTCAGACTCTGCTCTGTGGTACTGACCATACCAGAGTTTAATGTGTTCCCAACCTCACTCAACACGGTGACAGTCAGAGCACCAGAGGGTTGAAGGTGGTCTTTGAGACATGAGAGATAGAAGTGTTAAACGTGGGTCTAAGCTGGCCCAATCTGGTCTGATTCCTGTCTACCTACCTGTCATACTATTCATTAACCTGACACTACTTCCATGGTAATAACCCACTTCTCATAGAAATGCTCATAGAGACCCATTCCTTGACCTGTCAGCCCCTTTTGGATTCTTTTTTACCCTCCAAGGACAGAGACCCATATCAGACTCACCAAGCAACACAACAAGTTAGATGCATAGTTTTAAAAAGTCCATGGATGTTATCTCTGCTAGTGGAAAGGCAGTACAAGGACAGGATTAAGAGCCAGGGCTCTGGAGCAGACTGCAGGAATTCAAATTCCAGCTCTGCCGCTTATTAGCTGTGTAACTGTGGACAAAATAACTTAACCTCTGTGTGCTTTGGTTTCTTCATCTATAAAATGAGGATACTAACATTATCTACTATATGAGGTGGTTGTAAAGATTAAGGACTTCAAATACATAAAATACCTAGAACAATGCTTGGCACCTAGAAAGAGTGTAAAAAAATACCTATTAATATCAGTAGTAGTAGTAGTCTGTTCCTCAATCCCATTGTTTTGAGCTCATTCATTCTTTCCTTTAAAAGGCATGCTATGTGCCAGGCAATTCGCTAGGCATGGAGGTTACAGAGATGATTAATACCTGGTTTTTGCCCTCAGGAGCTGGCAGATGAGTATGTGAGACAGTCATAAAAACAGGCTAGGTCTTAATATAATGTGGAGAGAAAGAAATACCCAAGGCTTTATGGGAGCACAGTAGGAGCGTACAGGAGGCCTCTGCAAGGGTGGGTGGGTAGGGATCAGAGCTGAATCCTTAAGGAGGAACAGGAGTTATCCAGGTACAGTTGAGGGAGATGGAGAAGAGTCACGCATGGCAGGCAAAGGCATTCCAAGAAAGAGGAAGGCGTACTCCATGCGTGAGGGCAGTAAGAAACAGCCTGAAGTTGATGGGAAACCGCCAGGAGCCTGGTGAAGAATGAAAGACAGACAAGGGTCCTATCACTGTAGGCCTTTATTGCCATGCTAAGGAACTTGAGTAACGGGGAGTCAATAAAGGGTTCTAAGTGGATGGAATGGCTAGATTTGCCTTCTAGAAAGATCCCTTTGGTAGGTGCATGGAGGGATCGATTTAAAGGGGCAGAGGCAAGATTACAGGCAGGGAAAGTGATTAGGATGTTAACTGCAGCGGTTGAGACAAGAGATGCCTTGGGTCAAGAACTAGGGTTTCAGTAGTCAAGGTGCTGAGGAGAGATCAGGTTACAAAGCTATTTAGGATATTGATGGGTGAGTGGAAACCACAAGTTAGAAGAAGCAAAGAGTCAAGAATGACTCCTCCACCTTGAAAGCCTAAGTGGATAGTGGGTCTATCAAGCAGGAGGGTGATCACAAGAGGAAGAGGAAGAGGAAGTTTAGGGGAAGGAGTGAAGATTTCAATGGGTCAGAAATACGTATCAAGGGACTTCCCTGGGGGTGCAGTGGTTAAGAATCCGCCTGCCAATGCAGGGGATACGGGTTTCAGCCCTGGTTGGGGGAGATCCCACATGCCGCGGAGCAACTAAGCCCATGCGCCACAACTACTGAGCCCACGTGCTGCAACTACCGAAGCCCGCTCACCTAGAGCCCGTGCTCCACAACAAGAGAAGCCACCGCAATGAGAAGCCCGCACACCGCAACGAAGAGTAGCCTCCGCTCGCCGCAACTAGAGAAAGCCCGCGCGCAGCAACAAGGACCCAACGCAGCCCAAAATAAATAAATAAATAAATAAATAAATAAATAAATAAATAAATAAATAAGAAAGAAATACGTATCAAGCCCTTATTCTGTGTTAGCCATGGTGTTAGGTATTGGATATGCGATAATGAAACAAAATAGAGTGGTTTTCTGCTCTCATGGTGTTTTCAGTCCGGTAGAGGAGGCAAATAGCCAATGAATTATTACAAATAATTAATTTATAATTTACAAATTGCAGAATGCTGCAGAGGAAAGTGCAGCGTACTAGGCAAAGGTTAAGAGGGAAGCCTCACCTAGCCTGGGGGAACGTGGGATGGCTTCCCCGAGCAAGTGGCCCTTACGTTGGTAGTTATGGGACAAATAAGACTTAGGCAACAAATGGGGAAAGAGCTTGTGCAACACCTGCAGTAGGAGTCTCAGACATCCTGTGAGACGTCCAGTGGAAACACGTAACCTGAGGCTGGGTATTCAAGTCCTAGGGAAATTGTCTGGGCTGGAGTTATTTTAGAATCATCAGCAATAAATAGGTAGCAGCAGAAACACCGAAAGTGGGCAAGATTATCCCAAAAGAGAGTACAGGTGTCCAGAATGGAAGCTGAGGATGGGCCCTGGGGAACTCCTTTCTTGCGGTACGCTGAGGAAGAGGAGCCAGCAAAGAACAAAGGGAGTCAGGAGATAACCACATCGAGAAGCCTTGGGGGAGCAAACAACAGCATCCAGTACCCCAGAGAGCTTTAGTTATCCACAACTGGTGATCACAGTAAGAATAGTTTCTGTAAAGTCATGGGGATGGAAGTCCAGGAAAGTGGGGACTGGAAAAAACGACAGCAAAATCATGAGTATAGTCCAGTCCTTCAAAATGTTTGCAGAGGGAGGGTATGTAGTTTTGAGGGTGGGTAGACAGAGATGCAGGGCCAAAGGACAGTTTATCCAATGAGAGAAACCTGGGTGTGTCTAGAGGCTCTAGGAAAACAGCAAGAGAGAGGGAAAGGTTGACGACTCAGAAGAGCTTGGGATCACCCACAGTGCAAACTTTACCACTTATCATTGGGCCAAAACTTTCCAGACTCTTGACTGGATACTGCTTTTGCTTCTTCCACCACACGGTCCAACTCTGGACTCGCTATATCATTTAGGCCTCAGCTGATTTTGTAGGTTTCCCACTAGCTGGCCCAGGCCCAGAAAGCCACATGGGTGAGAGGAAAGCTCCTCCAATCACCCCCCACCCAGCCCATCCTCCAGGATGCTGGGAGACTCAATCCCTATTCCAGGCCAAGGCTCTGCCCTTCATTAAGGGGAAAACTGAGAAACTTGGGATTATTTCCTGGTGAACAAAATAATAGCGCTACCACACCCCAGAAACTTTCCTACGAATGAGTTTTCTGTGCACAGAGAGAGGCTGGCTGAGAAGGGCTGCTGATTTCCCTCAGATGGGCCTGGCTCCGTGATCACCCCTTTCAGGAAGTGGCACCTGCATGAGCGCATCCTTGGGGCCCTGGTCCTTCGCTGACGGCAACTCGCCAGAAAGCAGGCGCCTCTCGCCACCTCTCTGTGGTCAAGCGACAGCAGGGACTCCTGGAATCAATGTGCTCCGTGGAAGAGAAGGGTGGCCCCAATGAGCCACTAACCGGGCAAAGGGCTTTCCAAAGGGTTTTCCAAAGCAGAACGCTTTGAGGAGCAATGAATAAAACAAAAAAAGCTGCTGCAGCAGCTTGGAAAAAGCAATAAGAGAAGGAGAGAACATGTGAGAGACAGACAGACAGACCGACAGACTGACCGACCGTCTCAAGGAAGTGCCCAGGAGAAAAGTCTGGGTGGTTCAATAAGGGTGCACTGACACAGAGACCCTGACCCACCTCCCGCAAACACTATTCTTTATGAAATATGAAAACAACCCCCTAAAAAGTTATTCTTTATAGTTCAGGGAGATGAAAAAGAGAGAAAGAGATTGTGCTAAAGTACTTCATCATCACAAGTATCAGTATCACAAGACATCGTCGCCCCTTATGTTCTAACACAATGTAACTGGCTGAAGAGAAATGTAAGCTCTTCTTAGTAAGTGGCCTCCAAACTTGGATCTTCCACACAATTCATCTTGTAGTCACTGGGACCATGAAACCCAAAATACACACACGCACACATCAGAGCAAGCAACCAAGGGACTGTGGTGAGTGAACACCAGCAGGGGAGAAAACTCAGGAACTCCTCCTTCCCCACCCCTGCCCCATCTTCTCCCAGCCACACTGCCCCACAGGGCTGGAGCGGGACCCCAGTGGGACACCTGTGCAGTGCCACCAAGAGGCTCACAGGGCTGGACGCTGGGCAGAGCTGTGGAAGCCCTGGCCGAAGCCCAGGCTCTGGCCCGAGGAGTGAGGCCTGGCAGATGGCAAGGACACACACAGCCCAGCTGGCTTCAAAGCCTCCTTGCCTGGTTCAGGGGAGGGAAGAAAAAGCAATGTGCTAATGCCGGGTCTATAGCTTCCACTGGCTTAAGCAGGCAAAGGCAGTAAAGCCCAGGAGGCTGTCTCTCCAGGCACCTTGCTTCTGAAGCAGACAGGCCTGCTGTTGTTTTACAAGGCAGCTCACCTCCAGAGACAGGAGCTTCCTGAAGCTCAGGTTACAAGGTCAGGGCAGGAGCCCTCCCTGGGCCTCCTCCCCAGGACTCTCTGCAACTGCCACCTGAGAGGGAAGACCCAGTGGGCGGGAGGGAGGGAGGGAGGGAGGGAGGAGCCCACCGCCAAGTTCTTTCCCTCTGCATCAGACCAATCAACTTTGTCAGCTCCGCAGACCTGCCTCTGAGCCATCTGCCCAGCGAGCTCAGCATGACGCCCCTCAAGTCTCGGCCAAGTTCAGCGAGGGGGCAAGAGGTGCCGGGTTTTAATGGGGAAATTCAGTCCTGCTGATGGTAACTTTTGGATGCTCTGGGCAAGTCATTTTTCTTACTCACAAAGCCTTCTTCCATTTGAAAAGAAAGACACTGTACTAGCCAACCTGCCCCAAAAGGATTAGGAGCAAACTTTACAAAGAGAATAGTTTGAGTTTTCTAATCCCTCCATCCAGGGCAATGAAAGGTTCCCAGGCTTTATGGAATGCCTGTCCATACAAGAGCTCAAAACACCTCAAAAGAGATGGGCTCTGCCTAAAGAACAGGAGTCCTCAAAATTTGTTCCTTAGTGGGCATGAGAGGAGGGACAACTCAACCCAAGTGTGGGAGAGGCCAGAAGCCTTGCTGGCACAAGAGATAAAAAGCAAGCTTGTAACTCCTACTGATCTGCTATGGGACCTTGGACCAGTTCACTACCTCTGTGTGCAGGGAACAAAGTGCTTGGTTTTCCTTGGGAACTCGAAGAAAATTTGAGTCTGTGTTTTAATTTCCTTACCATTTGTCCTTGTGGTCCAGTGCTTCACCTTGGGGGATTAGCAACAGAAACCAGTAGATGAAGAATAGACTCCAAACCAAGTGACTCTAGAATGCTGAGTATGAAACCCAAAAATGCAGCTTGCCTTCTGCAAGCAACCAGAGTAAGCCAATTTCTGAGGATACCAGAAAACCACTGTCATTCTTAATCTATGACAAACTCCCAAATGAACTGGCAAAGTCTTTGCTAAGAAACTCTTTATGCACTTTTGTGGCAATGATTAAACCACAAAGAGCATCCCTTAATTCAAGTTGCTGGACCTCAGAGGAAAAAAAAAAAAAATCCAGATTCTGGGAACCATTTGGGATAAATGGAAACAGCCATCCTCTGGAAAATACAAATGATTTCTAGCACAAGGAACTTCAAAGAGATATCTAAATTTTTGTCCTAAATTTTTATTTTATTAATTATTTTATTTACTATTGCCAAGAATACTGGCAAAAATATTTATGTTCAAAATTTTACATCACTATAGGATCCGTTTCTAGTGAGACCTTGGATGCATTGGTTCTTTGACCCCTTATAACACATAATGAGATTCACTAAAAATTAACAAATTCGCTAAAGAGAAACCAAGCTATAATAACAATAGTAGCTATCATTTTTGCTCACTTACCACGTGCCAGACCTCTGACACACATTTTTATCCAGTCCATAGTGCAACCCTATCTGAAAAGTGGGTATCATTATTCCCCATTTTACTGAAGAGGAAAATGAAGATCAAAAAGATTAAATTACCTGCTGAGGTAAGTGTTAAAACCTGGATTCGAAGCCAGGTCAGACCATAGCCAAAGAATGTACTCGCTCTGCCACAACACAGGGCAGGAGTTTCCACTAGAAATGAAGTCACCTCACGAGGAATGGAAATTTACTATTCACAGTACAGTGAACAGAGGGTGAGGGTAAGTACCAGGCACATGGGGCAAAGGGGCAGTTGTGTTAAGCTTGATTTGTATTTAAATCCTTTAAAGAGTAGGCCAAATGACTTGGGGAACAGTAGATTTAAAATATTTTGCAGATGAGACTACAGGGGAAGCCAGCGGACACTAACAAGGGCACCATCTAGAGAAACTGGAAACACTAGCAGGGCATAAAACAAGATCAAAGTCAGGAATGGTGGGAGGCCCGCTGTGGGAGAGGAAGGCATGCAGAGCCCGGACACTCATGGGTGACTGGAATAGAGGAGAACTAGGGGGGGCGCTGTAACTGGACACCGAGTTAAAAAGAGGAAGGAAGGCGTGAGGGAGAGAGGAAGGAAGGAAAGGGGAGAAGCAAAACAAAATGGCAGTGTGATTTGGTCTAAGTACGTTTCATAACAAAAGGTCTGTGCCTGGGTCCTGCCTGGGAGAAGGGACAGGAGACTCCCGTGGGTTGCAGGAGAGGTCTTTCCCTACTTTGAGAATGGAGAGAATGGAGGGAATCAAGGAGACAGCCTTATACATCCCCACTAAACTTGGCCTCATTTTTCTAGCCCCTTTAGTTTAAACAGACCATCCATTCCCAGCAGTTTATAACTAGCTCCATATTATTGGTTAGAGCCAAAACAAAACGAGAACACACAAAAATTAAGACAACCTAATTTGGCATCATTTAAAAATTGGTTAAATAAGTACAGTTTTTCCATACAATGGAACCATTTTGAAGGAGGAAAATCTACAGGTATACATATGTGGAAAGACGATCTTGTGTACTGATGAGTAAAACAGTGTAAATGGTCAAATAGTATAGTATCCATAATAGAAATCCTTTTCTGTAAAAATAAATAGCAATCATATATTTTATTAGCATATGTATAAAAAATGTTGGCAGAATATGCATCAAATTGTAGTGAATGATTATCTAGGGGATAAGGAAGGTGGATGATGAGGAACTTTCATTTTCTATGGTCTGTATTTCTGCAATATTTTACATTAGTAAAACTCTGTATTATAATTGTAAATAGAAAGGAAAAAAAATTAAGTGTTCCTGAAAAGAAGTTAAGTCTCCCAGCTCATCTCAACCAGGAAATGTGAAATTGCCAAAACATAAGTCAGACTCTTCCCATTGAATAAAACTCTTCATAATCTTAGAATCTGAGAGAATTACAGCAAATGTGGCCTGATCCTTGGGTTTCTGCCTTTCCGCAAAATAGAGTTTGGGGTGGCAGGAGCACTTCCTAGCAAAGATCCCTCTTGTTCATTGGCCATCAAGGAAATCCCCCAGTGACATGAACCAAGCAAAGAAAGCGCATTCACACCCAGAGAGCTTTCAGGAAACCAGATCCTCTCTTATCTCCATCAACAAAGGAGACTCATCTTTCACCAACTCATTGAATGAGCCCCTTTGTTTCCCCTAAAGGATCATCATATATTCTTTCCCGGCTTCTACAGAAAGTCCAGGTGCCCCAGAATTCAGCACTGAGAGGCACAGAAGGAGTCCCAGTAAAAACTTACTTGTCCACATTTTCAAGAGAGACAGGACCTGAGATGGCAGGCAACTGAGAAAAGGGGAGGGGCACGCAGGTAGGTGTAAAGTGTGAATGTGAGAATGTTTGCTTTATAACCAAGCTTCCAAACTTACATGAGCGGCACCTACATCATATGTCCCACAATAGAACAGGAGAAAAGAGAAGGGATGGAGCCTGCTTCAGGATGTTGTGGGACAGGAACCCTAAGTCCACCAGAGCGCTGACAAATATGCACTGATGCATCGTCCTGTGCCAGGCACTACTCAAGGCATAGAGAGCAGGCAGTCAACATAAAGTCCCTGTTCTTGAGGAGCCTAGAGTCACCTCACAGACTCATTGAAGGGTGGGATGCCCCTGGAATACCCATCATGGTGCCTTGTATGCAGAATTGCTTGACAACTGTTTGCAAGCTTACACTTCATCAATGTCAGGGCACAGGTGTGACTGGGCTGGTCGGCTACCCTACTACTCGGTGCTTTCCAGCCTCCCAGAGACTTCCACCATCCACCAATCCTTTCTCAGCCCAGCTTCCTTTCCAAGGGCTCCTTACCCTCTCAGCCCAAAAATCATGTCCTGCCAAACTTCCTTTGACCTTTCTCAACCCACCCTTTTTCTATCAAGTTCTCAGAAAAGCGGTCTGCATTCACTGCCTTCTCCTCCGCACCATGGCTTCACTGCAACTCCGGATAATTGAATGGGACCCTCCACTAAAACTACTTTCTTGAAGGTGACTTGAGCCTCTTACAGGCTAACGGCGTCCTCCTATCCTTTCCTCTCATCCCTCTCCAGCATCAGACATTATTAACCATCCTTTTCTTGAAGCTGGATTTGGATGGCTTTGGATTCCCTTGGTTCTTCGTCCTCAGTATGTTGTTACACGGCAATCACGTTCTCCAGGTCCTCTTCCTCCGCCCATCCCTTAAGTGTGGGCATTACCCAAAGTTAAAGTCTATTCTCTTCCCTCATGTGATCCTCTCCCTTTCTGTGCTGACTGAGGGCTGTCACATCAACACTCCCAACCCCAGCGCCTCCTGGTCTCCAGATTCACTGCAGCAGCTCCACCGAAACATGAGGCCAACACTTCCCACTCTACATGGTCAACTGAACTCTTTGTACCTCCTCCCCACCCTCAGAGCTGCTCCTTCTTTTAAGACTTAAATCTCAGGAAATTAGTAACACCAACATCCCAGACACCTGAGCTAGAAAACGCTAGGTCGTATTCAACAGCTCCCCTTCCCCCCCACCTTAGTGCCACTGAATTTTAAGGACTGGCGAATATACTCTAAGACTTGAAAAAAACTGACTGGTGCCAAAGTATAAAATTAACACTGTAAAATCAAAATTAAAAATAACTCCAAGAGGGGGAGGGATGAATATACACACTACTATATATAAAATAGATAACCAATAAGGACCTACTGTATAGCACAGGGAACTATACACAATATTGTATAATAACCTGTAAGTGAAAAGAATCTGAAAAAGAATATATATATATATACACACATATATATGTATAACTGAATCACTGTGCTGTTTATCTGAAGCTAACACAACATTATACATCAACTATACTCCAATTAAAAAAAAAACTAATATAACCCCCCCAAAATCCCTTCAAATATTTTTGACAGCAAAACATTACATTTAATATAGGATACTGGTAATTTTTAATTTAATTTAATTTTTTAATTGAAGTATAGTTGATTTACGACATTGTGCCAAGCTCTGCTGTACAGCAAAGTGACTCAGTTATATACATATAGACATTCTTTTTTTATATTCTTTTCCATTACAGTTTATCACAGAATGTTGAATATAGTTCCCTGTGCTATACATTAGGACCTTTCTGTTTATCCATTCTAAATGTAATAGTTTGCATCTACCAACCCCAAACTCCCAGTCCATCCCTCTCCCTCCCCGCCTCCCCCTTGGCAACCACAAGTCTGTACTCTATGTCTATGAGTCTGTTTCTGTTTTGTAGATAAGTTCATTTGTGCAATATTTTAGACTCCACATATATGTGATATCATATGGTATTTGTCTTTCTCTTTCTGACTTACTTCACTTAGTATGATAATCTCTAGTTGCATCTGGATACTGGTAAATTTTAATACGTTTGGTCCTTTATGTGGCAGGGCCCACAAAAATCGACAATGGGTCTGACCTCACACATAAAGTCCAGATACTTGGACTTCATAGAATCTCTTGGATTCACCTCTTCCCTTCCATTCCCATTGCCCTGGTTTAGACCCTCTTGAGCCCTTTGTTACATTTCTGCAGGATGTCCTAAAACACAGCTGACAGCACATCACTCCCCTGTTCAAAAATTTGGATAGTGCCCCCAGGATCTAAAATATAAACTACAAGCTCTTTACATGGCATTCAAGGCTGCTACAATCTAGCCTCATCCTAACTGTTAGGCCCCTCGGTCACTACATCCTCCCACTCATCCTCTGCTGTAGCCACAACAGGCTCCTATGTCGCATGTGCCCCCATTTGCTCTATGGAATGCCCTCTCCCCTACTCGGCCAGTGGGAAACTTGCACTTGTCTCCAGGGTCAGTTCAGATGGCTGCTCCTCAGTGAAGGCTGCATTCCCAGGACCCCTGGCCCAACCAATCTTAGCTTCCTGGAGACCCTGGGCAGTTTGTGATACAGTCAGTCCCACATGAGTCTTTCCCATTGCCAAACCAGAAGCTTCCCAAGAGTGGAGAGCTGTGTCTCAGTCAATCCCTCTGTGTTTCCCGCACAGCCTAGCACATAACAGACAATAATGTGTCCTGAAGTGCAGCCACCTCTTGTCCCTCCTCCTCACATCACTCTCTCTCTGCTCCACGGCTACTTGGTCCTCCATATCATTGCTGGTGTGTGTAGTGGACCCTTAGCTGGGTCTATACCAACAAAACTTGGAAGATATGAAAAACGCTGAGCTTTAAACCCATCATAACCATTCTTCATAGTGTCCTAGATTTCAGACAATGAAAAAGGCTTTGGAGTCAAGCAAATCTGGGTTCAAATCTGAAGCCTGGCACTTGATTGACTGTGTGGCCTTAAGCAAAGCTGGCTTGACTAGCCTCAACCTCCTCATCAGTAAAATAGGAATTATATCTAACTCAATGGACTGTTGTGAGAATTAAATGAGTTAAAGCATTTAAAGTCCCAAGCATGGCACCTGGCATATGACAGGGGCCCACAAGTAAGTAGCAGCAGGAAACAGAAGCAAGGTCTCAGATTTCTCAAACCATCTGACCTTGACAGAAGTTGTTCCCCTCCCTGGATGCTAATATAAAATATTCTTACATCAGTAACATGAATTCAAGACTCAAACTCCAAACTAATGAGACCTACTGTATAGCTCAGGGAACTCTACTTAGTGCTCTGTGGTGACCTAAATGGGAAGGAAATCCAAAAAAGAGGGGATATGTGTATACATATAGCTGATTCACTTTGCTGTGCAGTAGAAACTAACAACATTGTAAAGCAACTATACTCTAATAAAAATTAATTATAAAAAAAAAGATTCAAACTCCATGGTGCTGCTTGTACATACTAAAGTCATCATGGAGAAATAGAAGGAGCATAAGATACTATACACCTGTTAAGAATGAAAGAGGGGGCTTCCCTGGTGGCACAGTGGTTAAGAATCCGCCTGCCAATGCAGGGGACACGGGTTCGATCCCTGGTCCAGGAAGATCCCACATGCCGCGGAGCAACTAAGCCCGTGCGCCACAATTACTGAGCCTGTGCTCTAGAGCTCTCGAGCCACAACTACTGAACCCGCGTACCACAACTACTGAAGCCCGTGCACCTAAAGCCTGTGCTCCGCAACAAGAGAAGCCACCGCAGTGAGAAGCCCGCGCACCACAACGAAGAGTAGCCCCCGGTCCTGCAACTAGAGAAAGCCCACGCGCAGCAACGAAGACCCAACGCAGCCAAAAAAAAAAAAAAAAAAAGAGAGAATGAAAGAGGGCAATCTAATAATCTGATATAGATAGACATCCAAAGTGTCTCATCGTTAAATGAAAAGGGCAAGTTGTAGTATAGTACAAAAAATAATCACAACATACATATATATACATATGAGGGGGAGAGGCAGAGAGAGAGGTAGGACTAGGCCATGGGTCAAGAGCCCCGGGTTCTACCTGGAGCCCTGCAACTAACTAACTTTGCAACCTCAGGCAAATCAGCTCCCCTCTGCGGATCTCCCTTATTGGTTCAAAATAAAAAGGCGAGTTGAATCAGATACTTTTCGGAGAAAATTTCTAGGTTTTTAGATGATGTCTGCAAGGTGCTCAGAGAGTACCTTTTATCCATAGAGCGTCTCTCTTTGAGTTGTTCTGATGCTTTAAGCATCAGGTTTTTAAAAAGGAAAGTGCATACACTATTTCATTTTGACCTCCTTTACATTTCAACGAGAAAGCATTCCCACCATTTCACAGGCAGAGAAACCAAGTATAGACTGTGATGATTACTTGCCAGCCAAATACGCTGCTCACTAGACTGCTGCTTTTGCAAAGATTTATGACGCCAGGAGTTTTATAGCTCCCAGTTCATTCTCTGCCTCTTCCGCAGAGGAGGTGCAAGGCTTATGCAAAACAAGCAGAAGGCACTCTTTGCTGGTGGAAACAGGGCGAGATGTAAAGTGACTTCCCCTGGGTCAGAGCATAAACAAAGCTCACTCCCAGCACATTTAGGAGGTAAGTATTGAACCCTTGGGATCAACTCCGCATCCCTCCCCAACCTGGACTGAAAGCTTCACCTTGAAGATGTGTTTCACTGCAGTCATTTTCTGAGTGTTTTCTGGGTCAGAAGCAGTGAGAGCAGCTAAACCGAGGCTGCCGTTGGAGTTGCTACACTGAGGGCACGGTACTGACTTACCTGCTCTACTCCGCACCCACCAGCTCACCCAACGACCTGCTGCTGGTCGAGTATTTTTCCAGTCTCCTGGGCAAAGTGGTTTCACACAGCTTTGAATGCAAGTGACCTTGTTTGTCCTCACAGGTGTGGGTCCCCGCCTTGCAGAGGGTACCTACTTCCTACCCCAGAGCAGTTTGCTTTGGTTCTAACACAGGGTCTCACTCTCTGTGCCTGTAAACACATCCATTCTTCTGATAACTTTCCACCGTGAGGGACTCTCCTGCTTCAGACTTTAAATGTCTGGGCATCGAGATTCCCAACAGATGCAGAAAGCACGTACAGAATGTAACATCCACCTTGCAGAGAAAGAAAGAGCCTGAGCCACTGACCCCACCAGCAACAGCCTAGATTTTAAATGGGAAAACCGAGACCAGACCACAGCTAACATAATACAAAGTAAATCATTCCTGAAAATAAAATAAAAAGGCTTGTTCACTCAAAAAGCACGCAGCCAGGCCACTTAACCAGTAGTCAGCCTGCTGGTAACCTTTACAATGGCAACTAGTAATCCTTGAGATGGGATAGTGACCACTGGCATCCATGGCATTCTACCTAGACCTTCTAGAAGCTGCTATTAGTTGACCCCACGCTCACTGTCACCTCTGGATCAAGTTTGCTGACTGCTGTCTGCTCATCACTGGCCTGCTTATGCCCCTCAGGACTCCCTGGGGCCTTCAGTTATCTTGGCTGAGTCCCTTCCTTTGTTTCTTTCCCCTCAGGTCCCCCGCATGAGACCTAACGTTGTCCTCTGCCCCTCTTTTTACCGGGCACATCCGTCCACGGCCTTTTGAGGGCCTTCCGTTTATCAGTTCATCTCAGAACCCCTGCACATGTTTATAAAGGCCTAGCAGCCCTGCTCACCGCCTTTGGAAGCTAAAAACCAGCTCCTATCAACCACTGGGCACAGAACGCAGCAAAAGAAGAGAGCGGTTGGATTGCAGTGGGAGTGTGTCCATGACAGAGAGTTTTGTTGAAAGAAACAAAACACTCTCAAAGGCCTGAGCAAGCAGTAGGCTGGGGAGTCCAGCCACTGGTGAAACTCACATTTTGTCCGGGTAAGGCAAAAAGCAGGGCAGAACATACCAAGAAACAAGCGCTGTAATATTTTACAAGGTAGTCGCTATTTCGACATGCCTTAAGGACAAACAAACAAACAAAAAAGGTTAAATGCACCTAGAAAAAATAAAACCTCTCTACAGGAATTTGAGGGTCTTTTCTTCTGAAATGTTTTTCTAACTCTTCACTATTATAAAGCAAATCTTGTGTATATTGCTCTGACAACACTCACTCAAAGAGCCTTTCATAGCTGCATTCTGAGGGTCAGCCTCAAACATTCACTGAAAAATGAGGTGGGAGTGACTGTATTCTCGATGAATACCTAATTTTTCTAGCACTAGACATATTCTGATGATGTAAATTAAAAGTCAGCTGTTACTTTCCCCTCTGCTAAACGGAAAGCAGTTGGGGAATACAGAGGTGGGAAGATAGCCTCCTCAGGTCTAAAGCATGCCTCTCCACTCCTTACTCCGAACCCGTCAATAGCGTGTGTCTCCCATTAACCCTTCTTCATAATTGTCTATAGGTCAGAATGTGGGGGATTATTTTCAGTGTTGAATATTCTTGAAACTTCCCTTATCACCCAATTCAACCAACACTTCTTGAGCACCGCCCATGAGCCAGACCTGGAGTTAGGCACCAGCTCCCCCGTGGGCACCAGACAAGTGTCCCTTCTTCGAGGAACTCATAATCTGAAGGAGAGTCACGCCTGTATACGGCCAGCCAGGGTACCACATGAAAAGTGACAGCATAAGAACTCAGAGGAGAGTGTAGTGTCCTCCTGGGTTAGGGAAGAGGGAAAGCATCAAAGCAGTTATGTTTGATCAGGGCCTTTAGGGACATTTGTGTAAGAGTTCACGGCTGAGGAAAGGCAAAAAGATATTCCAGCCCTAGAAAACAACAGAAGCAAAGTCCTGGAGGCATGAAAATGCACCCCAAGTTTAAACAGTCATAAGCATCCAATGTGGGGTAAACAGAGAGGGAATGAAGCCTGGAAAGGAGGTTGAAACAGGTTGTGAAGGTCCCTGCCTACCTGTTTAAAGTTTATTTTGGGGCAACGGGGAATGATTAAAGGGTTTTAAAGCAGTTGAATGACTCAGTCAGACTCATGTTTTTAAAAATAATTCTGAGATCAGGGAGTAAGATGGGTTAGAAAGACAGAGACTGAAGGCCAATTATTCAAACATAGGATAAGAATAGGGACAGTGGAAATTGAAAGAAAATGAAACTTCACTTTTGGGGGTGAAGAAGGGGGCCAAGAGGTCCTATTGCTACATGGTGAGTTTGAGACCTCTTGTTACAACCAAATGAAGACGGCTAGTACACAGCTCTAAAGCAGCCTGGAACTGAGAGGGGAGACTAGGGCTAGAGATAAGGATTTAGATGCATTGGCAACCTCAACAATTAAAAACTGGTAGTGATGGGCTTCCCTGGTGGCGCAGTGGTTAAGAATACGCCTGCCAATGCAGGGGACACGGGTTCGTGCCCCGGTCCGGGAAGATCCCTCATGCCGCGGAGCAGCTAGGCCCGTGAGCCACAAATACTGAGCCTGCGTGTCTGGAGCCTGTGCTCCGCAACGGGAGAGGCCGCGACAGTGAGAGGCCCGCGCACCGCGATTAAGAGTGGCCCCCGCTCGCCGCAACTGGAGAAAGCCTTCGCACAGAAACGAAGACCCAACACAGCCAAAAATAAAAAAACAAACAAAAAAACAAAAAAACTGGTAGTGAGGAGGGAACAAAAAAAGCAGAAAGAAGCAATGGTAAGCAAGCTGGGCAGAGAAAAAGGAAGCCAAAGGAGGGCATAGTTTCAAAGCAAGAGTGGTTAACAGTCAAATATTGCAGGGAACCTGGGACTTGGGTCTAGATGGAGGCCATCACATTTGACAGTATCAGACCCCTTCGAAAACAGTTTTAGTACAGCGATATGGGGAGCTGCCTTATGACAGTGGGTATATTGTACAGTACTCATTAGCACCTTCATCCTCAGATGTCAAAGAACTGTTTCGGAAATAGGATTCAGAACATCAATTATTTATTAACAGCTAATCAGGGGATTCAAGCCTATTAGGTTAAATCAGAAAATATAAAGCAACATATAAAGGTATACAAATAATTACCTCTCTAATTTCAGATCATTTAAGATGCAGGATAAAAGAACAAAAGAAACTCTTAGAATTGAGAGCCGTGGAATACTGATGTCCACACAAATATGGTAGGCATGGTGATTCCAAGCAAGCAGTCTAGAATATACACCAGGGTTCAAGTCCAGCTTTGATCTTCTAGGTATGTAATTTTGGGTAATTAAACTTCTCTAAGCCTGAGTTTTTTATCTCTCTAATTAGGATAATAGAAATAACAAATACATATAAAAGCTCTCAGCATAGTGCCATCACATAATAAATGTTGACTTATTATAATAACTCATTATTCTAATTATGCAATTATTATAATAATGTTTCATTTAGTCTTTAATTTTTTAATCAATAACTATTTTTGAGCCACTCCCCTCTACGTACCAAGCATGACTCTAGGTGCTGGGAATATTAATTAAAAAAAAAAAAAAAAGAGTAAGACCCAGCTCCCCATCACAAGAAGCACAGCCTAAAGGTTTAGAAGGCAAATGGACAATTACAAAACAAGATGATCCTTGCTGTAACAAAGGAATGAGAAAGGTGCTCAAAAATATTCAAGAGGAAGCACTCGGTGCTAACCCAGGACCTGGAGAAGGAAAGGGGTTGTCAGGCCAGGCTACAAAGGTGAAGTAACAGTCATTACAAGGAAATCTGTGAAGAAATTTTAAGGATAATAATAAATATTAAGGTGCCATCACACTCACACACACACACACACACACACACACACACCTGAAAAAGTCAGAAAAAGAAGGTTCTTTGCCCAAGGGCAAACAGCAAGAGAAAAGGAGCTGGAAGCAACCCAAACTCTTGTCATCCAGCTCAAGGAGTTATTTTGGCTGAAATAATCATCATGTAATATTTACACTCTTCCCACCTGAGTTTGGGCTACATGTCCTACAAAGCAAATTAAACATCTCTTGCCTGTCCTCTAAAAGTCTACAGTTTAAAAATAGGTAACTAACACAGGGACAAATTCAAGAACTTTGATGACAAACTACCCCCTCAAGATAGTGTTCTCAAATGAACAATTTTCAAGTTCAGTTTGGTCCCAAAGGTGAGGATGTTAATAGATTTTGCCCTTCCCTCTGAAAACAACGAATATCAGGGAGAAATTTTAAAATTGCATGGTTTGGTTTCTCAAAAAGTCAAAAATAGAATGATCCAGCAATATACTGGAGTATACTTCTGAGTATATACCCAAAGGAAGTGAAAGCAGGATGTTGAAGAGATGTTTGTATATCCATATTCATAGCATCATTATTCCCAACAGCCAAGAGTGGAAGCAGCCCAGGTGCCCATCAGTGGATGAACGGATAAACAAAATGTGAAAAATACATACAATGGAATATTATCCAGCCTTAACAAGGAGGGAAATTCTGACACATGCTACAACATGGATGAACCTTGAAAACATTATGCTAAATGGAATAAGCCAGTCACTAAAGACAAATATGATATGATTCTGCTTATCTGAGGTACCTAGAGTGGTCAGATACATAGAGACAGAAAGTAGAGTGGTGGTTGCCAGGTGCTGTGGAGTGTTAGTGGGAGTTAGTGCTCAGTGGGCACAGAGTTTGAGCTTTGGAAGATGAAAAATGTTCTGGACAAGGCAGTGATGATGTGGCTACACAACAATGAGCACATACTTATGCCACTGAACTGAGCACTTCAAATAGTTAAAAAGGAAACTTTTATGTTACATATGCTTATCATAATTTAAAACAGTTTTTCAAACTCGAATGGTTGCCATGCTCATTAAATGCCTGTTCTTCATCACTTAGGGGCAAATAAAAACACCCCGTTTCTGACATTTAGATGCAATGCCATCTGAGGAAGGGACAAGAGACCGAGGCCAGGCGTATCAGAAAGTTCTTTATCCAAAGGAGCAGCGTCCAGTTACCATTCCCTGGGAACGGACATCTTTGTAACCCACTAAGAAGGTGGCCTTTTTGGCAGCCATCATCTGACAAGTTTTTATTAAAATAATCCCCGTGTAACAGCATCACCCCACTAGGGAGTGACTGTCAAAGTGCACATTCCAAAAATTACTAGTTGAACTTCTATGTGCAAAAGCACTAGGCCGAGCTTTATGCAAGATCTGTGACTGAAATTCATAAATCAGTTCTTGCTCTTAAGAGATGTCTAGTTGAACAAATAATAGACACAAGAAAAGTTAAATAACAGTAAAAGAAGTCTATGATTATGTTCAATTAAGTAGTATATGTAACTAGCCCTTTAACAAACTTGGAGAAGGGAGAGATGACTGGGGGCTGGAGTGTTCCAGGAAGACTGATGCAAAAGACTCTGGATGAAATGTTCAGGACTCAGTAAGTAGAAGCAGATGAACCTGGTTCAAGTAGTAGGTTTGTGATGGGAAGTGGTAAGAGAGAAGGATAGAAAGAGATGGGAGCCAGATTACAATAGCTCTTAAAAAGTCACTTTCTGAGTTTGGATTTCCGCCTCTACCGACAGAGGAACCACTGTAGGTTTCTGAGAAGGGCCACTGTATGATGAACACGATGTTCCCATGTGGGGTGGCTTTGGAGAGGGAGACCCTTAATTGGTAGAAAGTTGGATTCCAGCCCATTGAAGTATACACCCGAGGGCCACTGAGTCACAAAAAATGAAACCAAACACGTGCTTTTGTTAGGTTAAAGTTAGGGCTTTAAAATGTGTCAGGCCATATGCTTATAGATGCACTGAATTTTTCTTGAAGGATACACAGGAAACTGCTGACATTGGTAACTTTTTAGGAGTAGGACTGGAGGTAGGGGAAGGAAGACTTTGACCTTTCATTATGTACCTTGTACAACGTGGATACACTTCTCAACCATGTGCATGAATTCATTTTATAATTTTAAAAGTTCTTTTTAAAATGACAACGAGGTAGTGTTAAAAAGTGGGCTCTAATCAGCAAATTCAAAACATTTCTAATTACAAAAGGTGACATGTATCTCAATCTTGTTTGTACCATATCTTAATCTCTATCACATATAGTGGAGATGTTGTGAGAATGACCTAAAAGGAATGGTACAAAGCACAGAGAACTAACTGCACATCTGAGGCTTTACCTCAAAACAAACAGATGAGCCACTCATAATAAAACACCTTTTTGGTGTATCTGCCTGAGTCTATTCCAAATCAACTCCCCACTGAAAACAAAAATCAAAAATAGTAGCCCACAGTATATTTGATAAGACATATCCCCATCTCAGTAAGTGGCCTTTTCATCCTTCTAGTAGCTCGGAGCAAAACCAGTTGAATCATCCTTGACTTATTCTTTTTCTCCCATCTTCTATATCCAAGTTCCATCAACTCTACCTTAAAGATTTATCCAGAAGCCAGCTGCATGTCACCAAACCTACCACCCTCACCCTGGTCCACCATCTCTAACTGGACCACTTACAGTAGCTTTCATTCCACTCCCTGCTTCCACTCTTGTCCCATACAATCAATCTTCCACAGGACAGCCAGAAAGATCCTCCTAAAACACCAATCTGAACAAGTCACTCCCCTGCCCACAACTTCCTGTGACTTCCTATCGTATGGCTAAGACCCAAAGTTGTCGCCTGGCCTCAAAGCCTGCATGATCCAGACCCAGTTTCCTCCCCAACATCACATCCTGTGCTCCCCCCTGGCTCCCAACACGCCAGTCACACTGGCTTCCTGCCCACTCCTTGGACACAGTAGCGACCCCATCTTTGGGCCTTCATCTCAACCAATTCAGGTTGAGAGATCCCCTCAACCTGAATCTCTTCCCCCAAACGTCCCTGTTCCCCCGCCTCGCTTCATTTGGGTCTCTAGTCAAATGAAAACTCATCAGAGAGGTCTTTCCCGGCCATCCTACATCAACTTCTAGAACCACCTCCCTCTCTTTCCCTTTGCGCTATTTTTTCTTTATATCACCTGAAAGTATGACACTCGTCTGTCATTTGTCGTTGTTTAGTACCCGCCTCACCCAACTAGAATGTGCTCCATGATGTCAGCCCTTTTTTTTGCCATCTTCACTGCTATATCCCCTAGGCCTAGAATATGCCTGGCAAATAAATGAGAGCTCAATAAATATTTGTTGAAGACTGAAGTAAGCACAAATCAAGGCACCCAAGATCACTGGACAAAAAGAGGTTTTTGAAGCCCCAAATGAGGCATATGCATAACAATGCCCAGTAAATTTGGGGTAAGAGAATGAAAAAGCCAAAACATCAATTGACAGCCATATAAGTCCATCGCTTATCTACAGCATGCTGGGAATCCACATGTATGCTTGACATTAAGTCATACTTTGCAACATCATCTGTGTACAGGCTGGAGGGCCATCCTTAAGGTTTTGTGGCTAAAGAGTAAATACGGTAACAACTTTCCTCCTCCCTTTCTCCAGGACCAATGAGCTTGGACTGAAAATTCTGCTGAAGAAAGAAAGCAATCACTGTCTCACCCAGAAGGCCCAGAATATTCAATTATTCCATGGAGAAGGTCTAGACAAAGCCCCAGCCTTGGAACTAGGAAACTAGGTCAAAGTCAAGTTCTACCACAAATTCAGGGACCTTGGGCAAATCATTGTATGTTTCTGATCCTGTTTCTTTGACTGTAAAGCAGGAATGATGGCATGTTCCCTGTTTCTTCACATGGTCATTGTAGAATAAAATGAGATGATGCACTTACAAAGGCCTCCTGCAAACTAAGTGGACCATACATCATGTGTGGTCATCAACTTGTACTGGCTGATCTCTAGTTCACATTCCCTTCTCTTTTGCTGGTGAGCTTTGTCTAAACAAGGATCTGATCAGGTCCCTCCCCTGCTCAAAACATTCACTGATTTCAGCTTGAAACTTCAATGGTTCAAACTTCTTCACAAACTGAACCCAAACCATTTTTAGGGTCACACCTCCAGTCCATTCCTGTGCTGTGGCCTGTACTCCAGCCACAGAGAACTACTCCTCACCCTCTAATCTAATCATGATCTATTGCACGTCTATGCCAGGCTATGTGCCTAGGGCCCCACCCTCACCCATCCTCCCTTCTTCCATCAGGAAAATCCTAGACACTCTCCAGCCGAAATCAGATGCTTCCCCCTGTGGGCTTTTTCTCAGGCACCCTGTTGAATCACTGCTTGTTTGCAAGTCCTGTCTCCCATCGGACCAGTGGGTCTCCATCAGATGTTGTGTGTCCTCAACATATAACAGGGTAATGCATACAGTAGGTGGCCAGTGTTTGTTCTTTCCGAATACGGCTCTCTCAGGCCTCTCCAGTTCTAGCTCCCTATGACTTACGGCTTGGAGTAAGTGTTATGAAAGGCCTTTTCTTACTCTTCTACCCCTGAGGAAATATTCTTGAAGGTGAAACTGATTGAACACTCCTAGGGGGCTTCTAGAAACAGGCATGAACTGAGCAGAGGGACAGAATGAAGCTAGTGGCCTCTTTCCAGTCCTCATAAGTTATGTGTTTAAGGTGTGCTTCATTTTATTTGAGGTGCTTTGAATTCTCTAGTGAGACACACCCATATTTAAGTCTGGTATAAATGGAAATGATTTTCAACTTATTTTCAGGATTATCCAATTTTCTCCTTTTCATGCTGGAGGGAACTCTTTTATTTATTTATTTATTTATGGCTGAGTTGGGTCTTTGTTGCTGCACGCGGGCTTTCTCTAGTTGCTACGAGCGGGGGCTACTCTTCGTTGTGGTGCGCGGGCTTCTCATTGCAGTGGCTTCTCTTGTTGCAGAGCACGGGCTCTAGGTGTGCGGGCTTCAGTAGTTGTGGCAGGCGGGCTCAGCAGTTGTGGCTCGCAAGCTCTAGAGCACAGGCTCAGTAGTTGTGGCGCACGGGCTTAATTGCTCCGCGGCATGTGGGATCTTCCCGGACCAGGGCTCAAACCCGTGTGCCCTGCCTTGGTTAAGGTGGATTCTTAACCACTGTGCCACCAGGGAAGCCCCTGGAGGAAACTCTTGAATTGACTATAATTCAAAGCAATTATTGTTCTTTAGCTGTCAAGGTGCCCTGTTATTCTTTTCATAAATATCCTGGATGATCTGAGTCCAGTTCAATGCAAACTCTATTTTTTTTCCCCTAGCCCTGTACCTTTTCAGTTGCTAAATTTACAGCATTAAAATGAAAGGAAGCCCCACTTTTGCCCCCACTGCTAACATGATATATGTCTGGATTTTAATTGCCCTTGTAATTATACTCTTGGCCAGGTCTGCACAGGTATAATGTAGAAATTAAACATTATGGCACAGCGTGAAAAGGCCTCACTGAGGTATGAAGACACGACGGCTTTGTAATATCTCCAGCCACCAGGAGAAGGAAAGAGAAAGATGAAAAGGAGGCCTGGGAATGTCATAAGCTAGCTAGCAATCCACTGAAGAAGCATTTTCTGTCTATGACCACCTCGAAGACTGTGTGAGCTGGAAGGCTGCAAATCCCCTGGTGGTTTGATAGTCAGCTAAGGCTAGATGAAAATGGAAGAACGTGGATTGCTTGACTGTGAGTTAAGAAATAAGCACAGCAACAAAGGGAAACATGCTATGAGATTTTCTAAATATTTACCAAGGGGAGTTGACAATTCATTGAGTGGAGCCAGACCTGACAGTGAGCTCTCCTGACTGCCTCCGACACCTGCCCTCGATCACCATCTCCATCTCTAAAAACAGGTGATCCTCACCTCTGGGGTTGTCAGAGGAAAAACCGCCTCTCTCTGATAAACCCGGCAAATGCTCCGTGATGATCCTAGCACACAGACCACTGCATTTACTCTTCCTCCCCAGATTTCTTATCTAAAGTAGAGGAGTAACCAAACAGCGGTCTGTAAAACACTGAGTCGATATAAACTACGTTTAAGGTAAAATACTTCTTTCCACAGTAATTTTCAACTAGTGATAGCCACACGATTTCAGAATCCAGTATCCATGAACCTCCCTGCCAGTCCCCGTTCCAAAGTCAAATTTCTCATCAGCCCACACAGCAGTTATTTTCATTCTTGATCTTCCCAAGTCAATTGATAATTGTTAATCTGCAGGTCAAGGTTATTAATTTTTTAAAATTATTTTTATCACTTTAAACTTCCCACTGGTTATGTTTCCTACCATTTCAGGTCTCGAATGGAGGGTATAATTTTGCTTTTGAATTTGAAATTTGGAATAATATACTTCAAGAGCAATTTAGTGACTGGGCTTAGATTAAAACAGGTATTTGACAGTCCCAATAATTCCCTAAAGTCTTTTCCTTCTCTATTGCTCCAGAAATGCTACATGATTATTTGTCTTAAAATCTGTATTGTCTCAAGATACCTGTTGTGTAAAAATGCATACATCTGTACACCTAACAGGCAATGGGGAGGTTATGGAACAGTTTAGAGTTGAATGCTCCTTATGTCTTCTCTCCTATCTCCAATACCTTTTTAAGATTTCACTAGGATGAAAGTATTGGATATTAAAATATATCCTCTCACAATCTCCCTCAAAGGAAAGAAAATGTCAGTGGTTTAATATTAGGCAGAACTTCAGGAAATAAACCCAATACTGGCCTTGAGAGAGAGACAGGAAAGAAATGGTCTAGAATGGTAAGAAGCATGGAAGGCACGTACCACCACTGCACATAAATGACCAGGTAAATTACAGTTAGGTCTCACCTTCAAGCAAGTAGCTATGCAAATAGAAGGCTAGACTCAATGACCTCCAAGGTCCCTTCCCAGTCCAATAGCGTTTGCCTCATGAATTTTTTATAGTCATCCTCCGTCCTATCACGCTGTCCCCATGCATCATCAAGCTCTCCTGGCCAATTCCACGACTGAAAGGAAAATCTGTTTTCAAAAAATCCATGCTTTGAATACTGCCAAAATTACAGTTCTGTCCTTGAAACAATGACCTGCACATAATGGGCATGGCTAAGTACCTCTGAGCAAGGAAGTGTCCAATACCTTTAGCAATATTTTTAAAGTTTCTTTGATATATGCAGAATTATTACCTGAGGCCTTGAGAGTGAAAGATTGTGAAGCTAAGAGACAGTCCTATAACCAAACTTTCCAACTTACACTTCTATATCCTCTGCCGACTTCTGAACCTTAAAAGAGGGTGGAACTGAACAGCTGAGTTTGAATCCCAGCCTCACCTCTCATCAACTGAGTGATGTGAGGGAAATTACTTAATCTCCTTGAACCTGTTTCCTCACTTGTAAAATGTTGATTATATGAGCTACCTTGAAGAGTTATTGTGACAACTGAGTAGGACAATATAAAGAAAACTCTGAGCATTCATTTACTCGTTCCCTCATTCATTCAACAAAGATTAACTGAGTGTGCACCACCAGCCAGGCACCGGGCTAGACACTGGTATGTAAAAGACAGAAAAAAAAAAAAAAAAAGAAGGAAAGCTACTGTTATTTTTATTTACCAAAAACAAGCCTGTTTCCAGAACTGTGGCAGAACCATCAGATTTTGACTCTAGTTCAAAACTTTCATTCACAGCTAGTTTGCCTAAAATAGTCATTTTTAGTTTGTCATATAGGAGAGTCTGCCTCCTGCCACACCTTTACCTACCCCGAAGCTAACCATCTAGCAGGTATTTTGCTAAAAGACACCTTCAGAACACTTGGGAGAAGCAATGACCAGAGCAAAAAGTGGTATCCCAGCTCTCAGCTGGGCAAGCCACTCAGGAAAACTTGATACGCCTGTGCTACAAGGCCCATCCTGGATGCCTGGGAGGTCTGGGGTGCTTTCAATTCCATGAGCAGACTGAGTCTTCTGAGAATTTGGGATTAACAGGACTGGCTCATCCCCAATCATTGTGACTGGACCACCGATAAAGAGAAGGGCAACAGCTAAAGGGGTCTAACGGCCACGTTTTTGTAATGTAGGGCTTATGTCTTTCAGCTGTACTTTATGCTAGGATTTGATAAAGGTCTGTATAAATGACCCACTTCTGAGGAGTCAGTTAGTTTCAAGGCTGGTGGGCTCTTCTTCAGTGTGAGCCTAATATTCCTTTTTCTAACTAGCCCACAGCCTCCAGGCAAGTAAAAGCCTAGCTGTGTTGGGTATTGAGCATTCAGTACACTTAAACATTTTGCACTTACAAAAAAGAGCTTCCCAAGACATTCTGGAACCCACAGCTCCTAGCAAAAGAGTTAAAGTCTGATACTGGAATAGGAAATGACCTGCTCTAGGTCATAGGATCAGAGGGTGGTCAAAGAGGGAATTCTAGAATAAAATTTGGTACGATCTTTGAAATTAAGAATCGGTTAGTGGATAGTACAGAGGTGCCTAAAATTTTTGATTTGCACACTCCTCTCATTCAAGAGCCGCCTGAATCACTTTCCTTAGGAATTCAAGTATAGATCGTGACTAACTCAAGGCTGTGGACTTTGCAGGGCTGCCTGCTACCTGGAAGTGACAGCCTAGCCTCCCCTCACAGGAGTTCTGGGTGCAAAAATACTGTCACTATATATCCACCCCCCTCCACCATCTGATGCATACAAAACTGTGGTTTCTTTTCATTTTCCTTCAGTGAGTTAAGCGTATTGCTATTAACTCCTGGCGCCTCTTAATTCCTCACTGAAAATAGTGGTTTGGATATTAATAGGCTGTAAATCAAGACCCTACCTGGGGCTCGTTGTCACGGAAACGGTACTCAAGCCTACCGCTACTTCCCCACCTTTGGACGTCTGGGCGAGTTGGTGGGAGTTGGGGATTGTTTTAAAGTTCCTGTTATTTCTCCCACTTTCTGCTATTTCTCAGGGCCAAGTTGTTGGAGAAAGAGGAACCCGTGAGGCAAGGGAGAGTAGAGTGGACCGTAGCAGCTTGGAGAAGCGGAACTCTTTGTGAGAGGAAGGGTGGGGGTCCTTGGAGGATGGCTTGGGGCACGCTGATCTCTCCTTCTTGGGGCTGCACCCGGCCAGTCTCCGCGTCGTTCTCAACGCTCGGAGACCCGGCCCCTCCGCCGCCCTGCCCTCCCTGCCTGGGCGCTGGGCTACTGGGGAGCGCGCAGACAAGTTCCCCAGAAGAGAATCTGAGTGGCCCCAGGGCTGAGGAACCCGGCAGAGAGGGCAGCGCGGAGGTCCGACAGGCTTGAGGCAGAACTCCCTTCGTCCCCACGCCGGGGTCCTGGAGGAGGCAGCCCGAGACCAGAACACGCACCCCCCTCACCGCCCTCCCAGCGCCCCCGGGCGACGCTCCAGGATCCGGCTCTCCAAAGCAAGCGCCCAGCTTGCCAAGCGCCGCCGAAGCCCACGAGGATTCCCGCGCCCCGGGGCGATAGCTGCCGCAGCCACCAGGGCCTCCCACGGGCTCTACGCCCGGCACCCAGGGCTGGGTCCCCACCCGGTCCCCTGGGCCCCGTGCGTCACGCGCCCCCTGGGCCCAGCGCCTCCGCTGCGCTCGCGCCGCGCGCCCCAGCCTCGCGCATCCGCACCCGCACCCGCACCCAGCTCCCTCGGGCCGCCGGGCCCTCCCGGGACTCACCTGCGCTGGGGCTGTAGCGGCGGCCACCCCGAGCCCGGGGGTGGCAGCGGCGGCGGCGCAGGGGGAGGAGGGCAGCGCGGGGCTCCTGGCACAGCGGCCGCCGGGCGCCTGGTGCTGCCGAGCCGCGGACCCGCCCAGAGATATAAATAACATTATCTGAGGAGGGACATTCCTGCCGGGGGACATCGCTGCTGCCGGGACCAGATAGTCCCGCGGCGGGGGCGGGGAGGCGGGGCCGCAGCCTCCCGCAGAGCCAGGCCCAGCCCCAACCTTCCCCACCCACTCCCGCACCTGCCAATCAGCCTCCAAGCCCGGGGCCACCTGCCCGGCCTCCGCCCGGCTCCCCGGGCCGGTCTCCGCCCCCCTCCGGACTGCATGAGCCCGACCCGCCAGAGGCCAGAGTCGGCCGCAGCGCCCCCCATCGCTGCTCACCGCCCCTCACCGCGCGCTACCCCGAGCCCCCTGCAGCGGCGAAAGGATTTGGCTCGGCAGCTCCGGCCTAATTCGTGCGCCCGGAGCGGCGAGTCTGGCCACGAAAATGAGCCCTCCAGTCTTTCCCGCCCTGCGTTCCCACTGTATACAGTCAGGTTTTTAAAATATATTAAAAGACACGCTTAGGCCGTAGGGTAGGCAAAACGGGCGCCCCGGCAGTGCGCCCCCGCTGCGGCGGATTTGGGAGGGACAGATTGTTCCCGGGGGCTGGTGTGTTAGAAAGCGTCCTCCGGGCGGGCTTCTCCTGGATGGTAGTAAGAACAGACGCTGGGAGGGCTCGGGTGGGCTCTGGGCCCGAAACCCGCGCCCCCAGCCTGAGGGCTCGGTGTCTCCGTTTCTGTTTGCAATCCTGGTGTGGTCCAGGCGGACCGGGCAATGCTGGCGGGGCGCAGCCCGCAGTCCCATGGCTCGCACGTTACAGGGACTGTAATCAACAGGCAAGCTGCCACCCCAGCCCACCGACACCTCCTGGCCAGACGCGGTTTCCAGGCGAGCGGAGGCTTCCGCACGCTGGGTGGGGTGGGATGCTGTAGGCCAGAGAAAACACTAGAAGCGATGGTGCCAGAGAGGAAAGACAAAGCATCTCCGAGTCATCTCGGGAGAGAGACACAGAAGTGGCAACTTGCAAGGCTATCCACTTTGTCGACTTCCTTACTATACAAGGTCATTGTTCAGTAAGGCTTGGTGGTACACCTTGCTGCAGCTTTCATCTCTTCTCTCCATCAGCCGTGCTGAGACAGTTTCTCACCAGACATCAGCCCAGGTAATCTCAGCTATTTTGGAGATGACAGTGGAGATTTAAAGCGCAAAGATGATAAAAGAGTTTTAACTTTGATGATGCCTAGTGTTCTTAACAACGAAACAGTCTTACTCCTCGTTATTTGCTTGGGAGTATAATTGTGCTGTTTTCCAGGATTCACCAGGAAAAGGGTGTTTAAGTGCCAGATGTGTGTGCTTAGTTTATATATTGAACATATGCAAAGATACTTCACTTCCTGCTGCAGTCACACTTCTTGAGAGTGGGCATTTAGACATTGAGATGTGCCAGGTGGCGCAAACTCCATAGATGTTACAAAGCCACAGAACTCTCCACACTACCACCTTGTTGTCTGGGCCCTTATTAAGCTCAATTTCCCAAGACACACTAGTAATAGAGGGAAGATAATAGAAGAATATTTGTGGTCACCCATTAGATTAGCAGTGATCCACCCTTCCCCCTTTCTGATAACATTTAAGAATCCATTTGTTTTTTTACTGAATTAGAAACAACAAGGTCTTTTTCATTTAAAAATTAAGAACCAAATTCTGGCAAGGAAAACTCAAGAAAAACAGGCCAACTTCAAAGGCTGAGACTATCATATATCTCAAGTAGAAATCTTTGTTCTATTTTTGAAATAAAAAAACTGAGAGAAATTATGTATTTGTGTTTTTAAAAAGCCTTGTGTAGATAAACTTATTAAATAAATTCATGATTCCCTAGAATTGCAGCTCTGCAGCTACATAATTATATACTACATAAAACAGACAATTCCTTAGCTTTAGGTTTGTGGCTCTGAACTGAAAAGTTGTACACATATATTTCTTTGTAGCCTTAAAATTTATAATTTTCAACCATGAGAAAAAAATAATATGGTAAAAGCACCAAATCAGTGGACAGATTACCCCAGGATTTTACAAACCTGTTCAGCTGCTTTAGTTATTTCCACTTTAGCTGAAATCTAAATAATTCAATACAACCTCATTTGCTACAGAGCCTGTAATCCTGACAGCATCCCCACATGCCTGACAGCTAATAGAGTTACAGTGAAATGATAAATTAGGACTGAGGGAGAGAGGAAGTTTAGAAGTACAGAGGAAAAGGTTATTGTCAAATAAGGAGGGAGGAAAATGGCAGATCCCAGGGAGTGGGAATGAGAAACTGGGGAGAGTGAAATAGGTAAGAAGGAAAAGCTCATATAAGGGTTCATATTTGAAGTCATTGCTGTGGGCAGCAGGGATTAATTCTGCAGGGACTTCCTGAGAAGAGTTCATAAAGCCTCCATGAATTGTCTATCAGAAAGGTGGGAGATTGGTCCTCATCCTGGTTGGTCAAGGGACTGTCCCCCTAACCCCCTATTCCATGTTGACAGCCCACACTTCCAAGCTACCAAGCAAGCTCCTAACTGGCAATCTGCAGTTCTAGGGCCACAGAGAAGGTGTGCATTTGAAACTAGATGCTGTCAGCCAGGAACTGGGGCTTCTACTTAACCAGGAAGTGAGAGGAAGCCCTCACAGAACTGTCAACCCAGCTCCAGCTAAAATCAATAGGTGAGAAGCGGATATAAGTCAGGACATTAGAGGAATCTGACACAAGAAGGAACTTTCATTTTCTATTTCTATATTCTCTGAATTCTTCACATTGAGCTTGTATTATTTAATAATTAATTAGAGATAATAAAGAAAATAATAAGTAGAGATTGGGTCAAGATGGTGGGTTGAGCCCATGCATTTACCTTCTCTTCCATCCTAAATCTCATAAAAAGATATGTCTTAAAGAGAATAGAAATCTAACAGCACAGGGAAATAAGAAAAAAATGTGATCAATTTTCCAGGAATTTTTAGGAAATCCTGAAATATAGAAGAGAGAGACAGGACCTGATCTAGAGAAAAACAAAGTTAGAGGAAATCAAAACAGGTTCAGGAGAAGGAATAGTTTAGGGAAATTCCAAGCAAGAGTCAAAGGATACAAGAGGAGGTGGTGGGGGGGAACCTAGGATAGAATAATTCATTGAGGAGTCCCCTCCCCTGCTGGCCTTAAGTACCAAATGCTTGCCTGTGGGATAAAGTTAGTGGGGATCCTGGAACCAGAGGGGCAGAGCCCAAGTATATACTGACCGCTAGAAGTAATAGGGAACTTTCACTCTCTCTGGATAGCATGTTGTGCCCTTCCTTCACGGTTCCTGAAAACAGGCTATGATTAACAGAACAGACGGGCAAACCGATCCTCAAATAAAAGATGATCGGACTATCAAAATCACCAAAGATTTTGTCAGCGGAGGGGAACCAATACCATGAAAGAAAAGCACAAAACACAACTAACAAAGAAGTAATATCAGAGGAAACTAAGTTAATAAAGGAAACAGAAGATAAAATTTAAATGAATTTAAATTTTATTCAGCAAGATTTGAAAGGATATTGTATCCATGAAAAATAATCAGTGAGAAAACATAGAGATTTAAAAAGTGGTTTCTGAAGTTTAAAATTCATTAGCTGATCAGCAGAACTGATCAAGTTAAGAGCAGATTAGTGGAAACAGAAATTCTCCCCAAACAGAGGGCAAAAAACAAGGAGATGGAAAGTTTGTGAGAATGGTTGAAAGTCATGGAGGCGAGATCCCCAAGTTCCAATATCTGTTCCAATAGAAGTTACAAAAGGAGAGAAAAGAGAGAGCAGATGAGATGATAATAAGGAGAAAGTGGAATAAAATTTCTCAGAGTTGAAGAAAAATATGAATTTTCAGATTCAATAAAAGCAGTTTAAAGCAGGATAAAGATTTTTAAATACAGTTTACAGTTGTATGTACAGTTTAAAGTTTATGATTTGATTCTAAGACCCAAGAACTTGAAAAACTTAAATCATAAACCAAAAATATAGACTAGACTAGCTTCCTGTGCCTTGAATTAAATTAATCCTAAAAACTATTTTTACTGAATCACAGAACCAGTTATTTGTTTGAAATTTTAAGACTACTGTGACTTAGAAATGAACATGTATCAGAAAGCTACTTAAAAACAGAAATACAGGGCTTCCCTGGTGGCGCAGTGGTTGAGAATCTGCCTGCCAATGCAGGGGACACAGGTTCGAGCCCTGGTCCGGGAAGATCCCACATGCCGCGGAGCAACTAGGCCCATGAGCCACAGCTACTGAGCCTGCGCATCTGGAGCCTGTGCTCCGCAACAAGAGAGGCCACAACAGTGAAAGGCCCGCGCACCGCGATGAAGAGTGGCCCCCGCTCGCCACAACTAGAGAAAGCCCTCGCACAGAAACGAAGACCCAACACAGCCAAAAATAAATAAATTTATAAAAAAAAAATAAAAAAAAAAAAAACAGAAATACGAAGCCAAATAAACCCAACCCTACCCAATGTTCCCCTCATTCAAATCTCTGCTAACAATGCAAAAATCAAGAACTCATGGTTATGAACAGAAAACTTCGAAATAGTGCCTAGACCTCAAAAAACATTAGTTCCCTTCATCTTTACCTTGTCACCAAGAGATGTATTTCATAAAACTAAACTGAAATTTCTGTTCCATTTCTGGGAGCATCTAGGGGAACCACAGTCTCCACAACTTCCAAAGACAAAGCAGCAGGAGGACCCATTTGAAAAGCCCACCATTTACAATATAGAGGCACTGAGGGCAAAGGACTAAAGGACTAAACTTCACCTTCAGATGCCTCAAACAGAATGGTCCTTGCAAGGAATCTGAAAACTGGCAGTGAGTGTGTAAATACCAAACTGACCTCCCTCTAAAGGAGCAAGTGACACCAATTTCAAATTTCCCTCCACCGATAATGGAAAGGAGCAAGGCTTACATCCTGTCATCCACCAGTGCATGGAAGCACTAACCAGGCTTTGGAATAAATGGGCATCTTTCCTTCTATAGCTGTGCCTGAGCTTTCCTTCCTTTCCAGGATTAGATTTTCCATTACCTAAGAGATGTGAACTTGTGCAGATGTAATAGCAGGCTTATACTGGGGTGTGATGATCAACTGGTGTCTGAAGGCGCTTATGTTCTGCTGCAGTTGCCTTGTTCAGGCTGTATTAGTTTGCATGGGCTTCCATGACAAATACCACAGACTGGGTGGCTTAAACAACAAAATTAGTTTTCTCACAATTGTGGAGGATAGAAGTCCGAGATCAAGTTACCGGCAGGGTTGTTTCTTCTGAGGCCCCTCTCTTTGGCTTGTAGGTGGCCATCTTTTCCCTCTGTCTTCACGTGGTCTTTCCTTTGCGTGTCTGTGTCCTAATCTCCTCTTGTGAGGACACTAGTCATATTGGATTAGGGCCAGCCACATGACCTCATTTTACCTTAATTACCTCTTTAAAGGCTCTATCTCCAAATCTGGTCACTTTCCGAGGTACTTGGGGCTAGCATTTTAACATATGAATTTGGAGGGCAGGCCACAATTCAGTCCATAACCCAGGCCTCATCTTTTCTCACATGAATTGCTTATAAACCTCCTAACTGCTGTCCCATTCTCCAGTTTCACTCTCCTTCAATTCTTCCCTCACATAGTAGCCAAAGTACACTTTCTAAAAAAGAAATCTGATCATGTCACTCCGCTACTTTAAATCATCCAGTGGCTCCCTGTTGCTTTCGGGATACAGTTTTAAGTTTCCCAGCACTTAGCACAGCCCCTGACACACAAGATGTACTTAATAAAGGCCTGACGAGTAAGTGAGTGAATAAGTGAATTAATGAACAAATAAATCATGCAAACTAAAAGAGAGTTGCTGTTCTGGAGGCCAACCAAAGAAGTAGGTAATTGAAAGTCATTTCTACTTGGCTTAAAAATATATATTTGTGATTTTTTTTCAGGAGAATCACTTTCCTATTTATGTTTGAGTAAATTTATTTAAATAAATTCACATTCCCAGAGACATAATTGGCAATATTTGTGTCTGAATTTCACCAGCTCCTCGGCTACCTTGGCACATTCATACCTAACTTACTGTCTGTGGATGAGAAATGAAGTCAATTAAGTAGGTTTTATGTTCACACCCACTACCAAGTTCACCTGCCATCTTCCAATGTTTCATTCATAATGAGGTACAGGGCTTCCCTGGTGGCGCAGTGGTTGAGAATCCGCCTGCCAATGCAGGGGACACGGGTTCAAGCCCTGGTCTGGGAAGATCCCACATGCCGCGGAGCAGCTGGTCCCGTGAGCCACAATTACTGAGCCTGCGCGTCTGGAGCCTGTGCTCCGCAATAAGAGAAGCCGCGATAGTGAGAGGCCCGCGCACCGCGATGAAGAGTGGCCCCCGCTTGCCACAAATAGAGAAAGCCCTCGCACAGAAACGAAGACCCAACACAGCCATAAATAAATAAATAAATAAATAAAGGAAGAAACAACCCCTCTCTAAAAAAAAAAAAAAAAAAAAAAAAAAAGAAATTTTTCATAATGAGGTACAGCAAATACAATAGTGATGGTTCAGCTCTGTGGACTTTGTCTGCTCCACCCTCTCAGTGCCGTTTTCAGACTTCATCATGGGGCAGTGGCCCCACTCCAAACCCCACGCTCCAGTATGCCAAAGCCTTGAGCACGTAGGATTAAGAACATAGGAAGGTGGATCACAAAGCATTATAAGCAGTGAGTTGGTGTTGACATTAACACTCTGTCTTGAGTACTCCACAAAGTGGATAGTCTGTATGTGAATAATCAAAAGTGCCTAAACCTGAAGCCTTTGTTCTCTTATAAATATTTATCAAGCCAGGAACTCAAATCAAGGACAGAAAATATAATTTAGAACTTGAGTTTGTTAACAAGGAACGACAGCTAGAGTGCTAACAATTCAACCAATTAAACAATTTTGTGTTTATGTGATAATTATTGCCAGCATAAATTATCTTGTTAATTGCTTTAATTTGTTAGTGAGCAGTTTCCAAACTTACGATTTTTTTTTTAATAGTATTAACCAAAACCTTTGGGAAATTTTCAATAACGTTTGGAAAGATACTGCAATGAAAGATTCCATTACCTTTGCAAATTCATCTCATTTTCTATTCTGTGGGATATTTCTGCAGCTGCTCAACTTCTGTTGAATATTTCTTGAATGCTTTAAAGACTACAAGAGACTCAAACATGATTTATTTTGTAGAATAACTGGTTCTTATCAAAAACACCATTCTTCTTCATTTTCCTTTGTGTATGGCAAATTTTATTTTTAAAAGATTTATCATTTTCTTTTTGCCAAATGCCATATAATCATTTTTATTCAATTTCATGAAGTAAATTGCTATCATTATCCTTATTGCCAGATAAAGAAACCAAGAAACTCAGAGTTCAAGTAATTGTCCAAAAATCACATAAAACTCCAAATCCCTTCCTTATGAAAGAGTTATTTATCTAGGTAGCAGTATCTCGTGGGTTTTTTTTTGTTTTTTGTTTTGTTTTTTATTTATTTTTGGCTGCGTTGGGTCTTCGTTGCTGCGTGCGGGCTTTCTCTAGTTGCGGCAACGGAGGCTACTCTTCATTGTGGTGCGCGGGCTTCTCATTGCGGTGGCTTGTCTTTGTTGCCGTACACGGGCTCTAGGGGCACGGGCTTCAGTAGTTGTGGTGCGCAGGCTCAGTAGTTGTGGCTCGCGGGCTCTAGAGCGCAGGCTCTGTTGTTGTGGCAGGAGGGCTTAGTTGCTACATGGCATGTGGGATCTTCCCAGACCAGGGCTCGAACCCGTGTCCTCTGCATTGGCAGGAGGATTCTTAACCACTGTGCCACCAGGGAAGTCCCTCTCATGGGTTTTTAAATTAACAGATCCCATGATATTTAATGTAGATGATCTACATTATAGACTAATTTTTTAAGTCAATAATTAGATCAAGAATTAAGCCCCCAATTATGCTGAGTGTGTACAAGTAACAACTCAGTGCTGCTAGTTCTACTCCATCATCATCTTAATCATCAAAATACACTTAATTAAGCATCTAGCTCTGGACCTTCCATAGCAGAAACTGAAATAAGCCAAAGCTTTAGACCCTTCTTTTAGAAGTGTTTCAAAGCTGTGAGTGAGCATCAGTATTCTGTTACAGACCCCAACTACTGCCTAAACCTATTTCTCAACTCCTACTCCTCACCTCTACCAAATATGGCCAGAAATTGAAGTAGGAGCTTGCCACATATGATTTCAGGTACTTGAGGTATTCCCTGACCTCATTCTAATGGGAAGAGTTAACTTTTAAGGCACAGGCTTTTGGCTACTGGAGTAAACAAAAGGCAGTGCCACTTAGTGACATTTTAATAGCCAAGCAATATTTTAGAAAGATGGTAGTAGGGTAGACTGAAAAGATTAATAGATGTAAAGTCAAAAGACCTGGCTTCTACTCCCCTTTATCCTCTCTATGCCTTTGTTTTTCTTCCGCAAAATGATGATATTGAACTAGCTAGTCTCTAAGGACTCTTTCAGCTCTAGCTTTCTATTATTTTACACTTACAGTAAGAACATACTAGATGTTCGTTACAATAATGTTCTTTAAAAGGAAAAATTGGAAATTAGTTCAATGTTCATCACAATGGAATTGATGAAATCAAGTATAGTGGGTATACACACACGTATAAATTCTATGTAGCCAGTTAAGTGATGATATGGTTTTATATTTATTGATAGAGAAAGACGTCATGACATACTGTTGTTGTTTTTTTTTAAAGTAGCCATCAAATAATTTCCATTTGACTAAGGAATAAAGTATTTTATATAAGGAAGGATACTCCTAAAAATCTCAAGTTATTTCTAGATGGTGGGATTAAGAGTAATTCTTACTTCCTTCTCTATTTTTCTATGACGTTTGGGTATTTATACGTATAGAACATTTTCATAATAAGCAACAAAGTTATTTCATTTTGGGGGAAATATAGTTAAATATAAGCAGCAAATATTAATTCCTTTCCTGTGAGCAAGTTTTGGTAGAGAAGAGGGCCAGGGCAAGGACAAAACAGCAGTGAACTAAAGGAAAACAATTCCTGAATATTTTCATCAATAACTCAGATAATGAAATAAATATGTGCCATGAAGGTAAAAAACAGCTCTTGTTACACAAATTGGGCACAGCTGATCTGTTTTTCTCCATCATCGCAGTCATCACGTATTGGAGGCGGATTTGCCTGACCCATGCTCCCTCCCTTACCAGTCTGTCCCATGCACAATGGGAAGATTTATCAAGCCATCTGACTGGCCCAATCCAAGGCTAACCGTCTTATGACAAGATTAATCCCATAACTTTGTGTTCTTTACTACCCGTGCTTTAATTATCTGAGTTTCCTAAGGTTGCCTAATCAATCTTGATACTTATCAATTATCACTCAACTTTGAAAAAATGCAGAATTATTAGAAAGTAGATTAAATCAAAGAGGGATCCATACATACTGAGTCAGCAAAGGAGGAAGAATAAGCTTCCTAAATACAAAGTGGTAACTAACAGTTTTGACCCAAGTTGAAAACAGGTAGGAAAACAAAATCTTGTGGGATATCATAAATTAAATACAGGTCAACACTGAAGTTGACATTGAAAAAGTATGGAGTGTGGCTGCCACACCCAGCAGGAGGATCTCACCAAGAGCTAAGCTTCTGATGCACTCTACTGGAGGAATCCTTCTCTTGCCAACTTGAATTTATTAGTTCCATATTATTTGCTTGTCACCAATTGCATCATGCCTTCTGTGCTAAAATTAAATTCCTTGATTCAATTTGGGGTCAATGGCTATATAGCTTAACTATCCAGAAGCTAGAGGGGGCACCTGAGAGGAGCTATGCTCACAAGGAAGACAATTTCTAAGGTTCAGACCACAAGCAGCTCAGGAAGTCAACTGGTCTTTGCCTGCTGGAAGTTCTGGAGGTATGTAGGGACCATGGTGGGAAACTGTAAATGGAATCACTTTAAGTCAAAGACAGCCTATATAGAATTAAGGATAGTATTTTTTATGAATGTATTTATTATTTCTTTTATTTATCGTATTCTGCTTCTTGAAAGAATTTTTTTTAAGTCCTAATCAGATTAGATTTTTTTTTTTTTTTTTGCTGCACCACTCTGCATATGGGATCTTAGTTCCCACACCAGGGATCAAACCCATGCCCCCTGCAGTGGAAGCGCTAAGTCTTAACAACTGGACTGCCAGGGAAGTCACCCTGAAAGAATTTTTGAGGACGTTCTTGCATTTTATTTACTAAAGCAGCTTCAGGTATTAATCTCTTCCCAAGCAGATTGTATAATTCCTGATACCTAAAAGCACGTCCTTAGTTTCTTTTCAATTGTCCAAGGTGCCTAAACAGTGATAGATGAACATACATAAAAATAACACTGAAAGGCTTCCCTGGTGGCGCAGTGGTTGAGAATCTGCCTGCCAATGCAGGGGACACGGGTTCGAGCCCTGGTCTGGGAAGATCCCACATGCCGCGGAGCGGCTGGGCCCGTGAGCCACAACTACTGAGCCTGCGCGTCTGGAGCCTCTGCTCCTCAACAAGAGAGGCCGCGATAGTGAGAGGCCAGCGCACCGCGATGAAGAGTGGCCCCCGCTTGCTGCAACTGGAGAAAGCCCTCGCACAGAAACGAAGACCCAACACAGGCAAAAATTAATTAATTAATTAATTAAAAAAAAAAAACCCAATGAGTTTTTTTAAAAAATAATAATAATAATACTGAAGACTGTAATAATCAGCTTAAGTACATAATTACTACTGGTAACTTTAATTCGTAAAGCCACGTTCAGATTCTAGCTCTTCTCCTGGATCCCACAGAAGACGTGGTGACCATAGGGTGACCATATGTCCCACCTTACCTAAGACAATCTTGGTTTACACTTGTCCTGGCAGAATCATTAATAGTGTTACTTTGCACTCTCAAAAATGCACAAATTATGTAATAACACTATTGATCACGCATCACCAAGGGGCTTCCCAGTAAATTCCAACATACAAAAAGTAATCTGTCTTTAGCAGTAAGTGAAAGCTTTGTGACAAAAGATGACCACAGAGTACAATGTTTACGTTAGATTACCTAAATATTACATTACTAATTGCTATTTCCTAAGACAGTTTATCTCTATATAAATTTGTCAACTCTGCCCTCTACTGTCTTACAATAGAATTATGACATCATGCAGATAGCACTATTTTGGCTTCATTGATTGAAACTGATTGTTAGTCCTGTTGATTACTTTAGACGGCTGGTCCTCAACTTTGCCTGTCACTATATTAGCTTTTAAAGATCCGCACTGCCTAAACCCTACCCCCAACCAATTAAATCAGAACCTTCAGGGATGAGACCCAAGTGTCAATTTTTTTAAGACTCCCAAGTTGCTACCAACATACAGTATAGGTTGATAAACATTACTTACAATGTCAGATTAGATAGTCTGTGTGATTCATTTAGTTTTTTGATTCCATAACCCAGATGTTGCTATACTCCTAATCATGTCTGGAGAAGCCTTGGAGATTGGAAGAAAAAGATGAGCGTATCAGGACAAATCTATAACATGATCTGAAAAATGGCTTAAAAAAACATTCTAGGGCTTCCCTGGTGGCGCAGTGGTTGAGAATCTGCCTGCCAATGCAGAGGACACGGGTTCAAGCCCTGGTCTGGGAGGATCCCACATGCCGCGGAGCAACTAGGCCCGTGAGCCACAATTACTGAGCCTGCGCATCTGGAGCCTGTGCTCCGCAGCAAGAGAGGCCGCGATAATGAGAGGCCCGCACACCGCGATGAAGAGTGGTCCCCACTTGCCGCAACTAGAGAAAGCCCTCGCACAGAAACGAAGACCCAACACAGCCATAAATAAATAAATTAAAAAAAAAAAAAGAAATACAACCAAATTAATTAAAAAAAAAAAACATTCTAAGGGATTATGTCTTCCTTGGGTCTAAAAATATTTTTTTACTGATAGCGATGACGTATATGGACAGTACCTGCTAGGAAATGAGTCTGTTCAGCCATCAGTTCTGATGCCACAGCTCAGCCCTAATTTTCTGCTGATGGAATTATCCGCTGAAGAAGCTCCAAGATAGCCAAGAAAGTTGGATCAGAAGATAGGGGCAAATGAGGTAGATCCCATGGTACTGAATGACTGCTTCCTTATTCCTGAATGTTCAGAGTTGTTAATGGAGTTTATCATACGGAAACGCAATGATGTGAAAGCCCAGGAAATCTGCTGGAGTAGAAGTTGCACTAATGAGAACATTAACTAAATTAAGTCACTGGGGGGGAAGTGAATCCCAAAGGGAATAAGAGAGAAAGGAGAAAGATACAGGAAAAAAATCATTAACAATCAGCAAGAGAGAGACAGCTTTTGCAAAAACTTAAAGAAGCAGGTTTTTAATAATAAGCTCAATGTTTACTTTCCACTTCCTTTTTCTAAAGTTCATCAGAAAAAGCTAATGATCTAATGTTGAGATTGGCCCTATTAGAAGAGGTTTTATTCCCCTTAAACTTTTAACCAAAACTGTGGGATGAGCCAGAAGTGTTGGCATGAGAAAAAAGGGATCATTTGGGAACTTTGATAGTGTGCGCCAGAGTAAAAATTCCTTGTGAAAACAGCAGAAGTCACCTAATACTAAAAGGAAAGGAAAGGAAGATGCATGTGACAGATGGTGAGGTCCTTGTACACCATGTCTGGGACTACATTATTCAGTACTTCAATCCAGCCAAAGCAAGACACTTAGCATAAGTAAGGACAGTAGAGGTTTGGAAGAAGCATTAGGAATTATTCTAAGTGATTCTATCTGTGTTGGTTCTATTGTCTGTAGAACAACTACTGATACTTAAAAAAATTCTTTTGTAAGAAATGAATAGGGACAAAGTAAAAACATTTCCATAGATATATTAACTCATAAAAATGGTTCTTACTGTTTTCTCTGTAATAGACACCTGTGAGTATCTGATGGAAGCTATGGACCCTCTCCCCAGAGAAAAATGAACATTTTTATACATAATTTTACATACAGTTCCACCCTAGTTTAAGAACCCTAGACATACAGATGGCCAACAGGTACATGAAAAGATGCTCAACATCACCAATCATCAGAAAAATGCAAATCAAAACCACAATGAGATATCACTCACATCTGTTAAAACGGTTATTAGCAAAAAGACAAGAAATAACAAGTGTTGGTGAGGATGTAGAGAAAAGAGAACACTTGTGCTCTGTTTGTGGGAATGTAAATTGGTGTAGCCATATGAAAAACAGTATGAAGATTCTTCAAAAAGTTAAAAATAGAACTACCATATGATCCAGCAATTTTGCTTTTTAGTATCACTGGATATTTATCCAAAGAAAATGAAAACACTAACTCAAAAAGATATTTGCACTCCCATGCACAATAGCCAAGATATGGAAACAATATAACAGTGTCCATCAATGGATAAAGAAATGTGGAACATTTTTCAGCCATAAAAAAGAATGAAATCCATTTGTGACAATATGTCTGGACCTTGAGGGCATTATGCTAAGTGAAATAAGTCAGACAAAGAAGATAACTACTGTGTGATCTCATATGTGGAATCTTAAAACAAAGAAACAGAAAAAACAAGATCATAGATACAGAGAACAGATTGGCTGCCAGAGGTGGAGGTAGGGGGTGGGACAAATGGGTGAATGTGATCAAAAGGTACAAACTTTCAGTTATAAAGTAAATAAGTCCTGGGGATGTAATGTACAGCATGGTGACTATAGTTAATAATACTGTTTTGCATATTTGAAAGTTGCTAAGAGAGTAGATCTTTTTTAATTTTTATTTTTATTTTACTTCTGGCTGCATTGGGTCTTTGTTGCTGTGCATGGGCTTTCTCTAGTTGTGGCGAGTGGGGGCTATTCTTCATTGTGGTGTGTGGGCTTCTCATTGCGGTGGCTTCTCTTGTTGCAGAGCATTGGCTCTAGGTGCACAGGCTTCAGTAGTTGTGGCACACGGGCTCAGTAGTTGTGGTGCACAGGCTTAGTTGCTGCTTGGCATGTGGGATCGCCCTGGACCAGGGCTCAAACCTGTGTCCCCTGCATTGGCAGGTGGATTCTTAACCACTGTGCCACCAGGGAAGCCCCGAGAGTAGATCTTAAAAGTTCTCATCACAAGAAAAACATTTGGGGGTGACCTTCAAGATGGCGGAGGAGTAGGCGGTGGAGATCACCTTCCTCCCCACAAATACATCAGAAATACATCTACATGTGGAACAACTCCTACAGAACACCTACTGAATGCTGGCAGAAGACCTCAGACTTCCCAAAAGGCAAGAAACTCCCCACGTACATGGCCATGTGGCTGACAGGGTCTTGGTGCTCCAGCCGGGTGTCAGGCCTGTGCCTCTGAGGTGGGAGAGCCGAGTTCAGGACATTGGTCCACCAGAGAACTCCCGGCTCTCCATAATATCAAACAGTGAAAGGTCTCCCAGAGATCTCCATCTCAACGCTAAGACCCAGCTCCACTCAATGACCAGCAAGCTACAGTGCTGGACACCCTAAGCCAAACAACTAGCAAGACAGGAACACAACCCTACCCATTAGGAGAGAGGCTGCCTAAAATCATAATAAGATCACAGACACCCCAAAACACACCAACAGACATGATCCTGCCCACCAGAAAGACAAGATCCAGCCTCATCCACCAGAACACAGGCACCAGTCCCCTCCACCAGGAAGCCTACACAAGACACTGAACCAACCTTACCCACTGAGGGCAGACACCAAAAACAACAGGAACTACGAACCTGAAGCCTGTGAAAAGGAGACCCCAAACACAGTAAGTTAAGCAAAATGAGAAGACAAAGAAACATACAGCAGATGAAGGAACAAGGTAAAAACCCACCAGACCAAACAAATGAAGAGGAAATAGGCAGTCTACCAGAAAAAGAATTCAGAGTAATGATAGGAAAGATGATCCAAAATCTTGGAAACAGAATGGAGAAAATACAAGAAACGTTTAACAAGGACCTAGAAGAACTAAAGAGCAAACAAACAATGATGAACAACACAATAAATGAAATTAAAAATTCTCTAGAAGGAATCAATAGCAGAATAACTGAGGCAGAAGAACAGATAAGTTACCTGGAAGATAAAATAGTGGAAATAACTACCACAGATCAGAATAAAGAAAAAAGAATGAAAAGAATTGAGGACAGTCTCAGAGACCTCTGGGACAACATTAAATGCACCAACATTTGGATTATAGGGGTCCCAGAAGAAGAAGAGAAAAAGAAAGGGTCTGAGAAAATATTTGAAGAGATTATAGTTGAAAACTTCCCTAATATGAGAAAGGAAATAGACAATCAAGTCCAGGAAGTGCAGAGAGTCCCATACAGGATAAATCCAAGGAGAAACATGCCAAGACACATATTAATCAAACTATCAAAAATTAAATACAAAGAAAAAATACTAAAAGAAGCAAGGGAAAAGCAACAAATAACATACAAGGGAATCCCCATAAAGTTAACAGCTGATCCATCAGCAGAAACTCTGCAAGCCAGAAGGGAGTGATAGGACATATTTAAAGTGATGAAACGGAAAAACCTACAACCAAGAATACTCTACCCAGCAAGGATCTCATTCAGATTTGAAGGAGAAATCAAAAGCTTTACAGACAAGCAAAAGCTAAGAGAATTCAGCACCACCAAACCAGCTTTACAACAAATGCTAAGGGAACTTCTCTAGGCAGGAAACACAAAAGAAGGAAAAGGCCTACAATAACAAACCCAAAACAATTAAGAAAATGGTAATAGGAACATACATATCGATAACTACCTTAAATGTAAATGGATTAAATGCTCCAACCAAAAGACATAGACTGGCTGAATGGATACAAAAACAAAACCTGTATGTATGCTGTCTATAAGAGAACCCACTTCAGACCTAGGGGCACATACAGACTGAAAGTGAGGGGATGAAAAAAGATATTCCATGCAAATGGAAATCAAAAGAAAGCTGGAGTAGCAATTCTCATATCAGACAAACTAGACTTTAAAATAAAGACTATTACAAGAGACAAAGAAGGACACTATATAATGATCAAGGGATCAATCCAAGAAGAAGATATAACAATTATAAATACATATGCACAGAACATAGGAGCACCTCAATACATAAGGCAAATGCTAACAGCCATAAAAGGGGAAATCGAGAGTAACACAATCATAGTAGGGGACTTTAACACCCCACTTTCACCACTGGACAGATCATCCAAAAAATAAATAAAGAAAGAAACACAAGCTTTAAATGATACATTAAACAAGGTGGACTTAATTGATATTTATAGGACCTTCCATCCAAAAACAACAGAATACACTTTTTTCTCAAGTGCTCATGGAAAATTCTCCAGGATAGATCATATCTTGGGTCACAAATCAAGCCTTGGTAAATTTAAGAAAATTGAAATCATATCAAGTGTCTTTTCCAACCACAACGTTATGAGACTAGATATCAATTACAGGAAAAAAATCTGTAAAAAATACAAACACATGGAGGCTAAACAATACACTACTAAATAACCAAGAGATCACTGAAGAAATGAAAGTGGAAATCAAAAAATACCTAGAAACAAATGGCAATGAAAACATGACGACCCAAAACCTATAAGATACAGCAAAAGCAGTTATAAGAGGGAAGTTTATAGCAATACAATCCTACCTCAAGAAACAAGAAACATCTCAAGTAAACCACCTAACCTTACACCTAAAGCAATTAGAGAAAGAAAAACAAAAAAACCCCAAAGTTAACAGAAGGAAAGAAATCATAAAGAGCAGATCAGAAATAAATGAAAAAGAAATGAAGGAAACAATAGCAAAGATCAATAAAACTAAATCTGGTTCTTTGAGAAGATAAGCAAAATTGATAAACCATTAGCCAGACTCATCAAGAAAAAAAGGGAGAAGACTCAAATCAATAGAATTAGAAATGAAAAAGGAGAAGTAACAATTGACACTGCAGAAATACAAAGGATCATGAGAGATTACTACAAGCAACTATATGCCAATAAAATGGACAACCTGGAAGAAATGGAAAAATTCTTAGAAAAGCACAACCTTCCGAGACTGAACCAGGAAGAAATAGAAAATATAAACAGACCAATCACAAGCACTGAAATTGAAACTGTGATTAAAAATCTTCCAACAAACAAAAGACCAGGACCAGATGGCTTCACAGGCGAATTCTATCAAACATTTAGAGAGGAGCTAACACCTATCCTTCTCAAACTCTTCCAAAAAATTGCAGGGGAGGAACACTCCCAAACTCATTCTATGAGGCCACCATCACCCTGATACCAAAACCAGACAAAGATGTCACAAAGAAGAAAACTACAGACCAATTTCACTGATGAACATAGATGCAAAACTCCTCAAAAAAATACTAGCAAACAGAATCCAGCAGCACATTAAAAGGATCATACACCATGATCAAGTGGGGTTTACCCCAGGAATGCAAGGATTCTTCAATAGACACAAAGCAATCATTGTGATACACCATATTAACAAACTGAAGGAGAAAAACCATATGATCGTCTCAGTAGACACAGAAAAAGCCTTTGACAAAATTCAACACCCATTTATGATAAAAACCCTCCAGAAGGTAGGCATAGAGGGAACTTACCTCAACATAATAAAGGCCATATATGACAAACCCACAGCCAACATCGTTCTCAGTGGTGAAAAACTGAAAGAATTTCCTCTAAGATCAGAAGCAAGACAAGGTTGTCCATTTTCACCACTATTATTCAACATAGTTTTGGAAGTCCTAGTCACAGCAATCAGAGAAGAAAAAGAAATAAAAGGAATCCAAATCGGAAAAGAAGAAGTAAAGCTATCACTGTTTGCAGATGACATGATACTATACATAGAGAATCCTAAAGATGCTATCTGAAAACTACTAGAGCTAATCAATGAATTTGGTAAAGTAGCAGGATACAAAATTAATGCACAGAAATCTCTTGCATTCCTATACACTAATGATGAAAAATCTGAAAGAGAAATTAAGGAAACACTCCCATCTACCATTGTAACAGAAAGAATAAAATACCTGGGAATAAACCTACCTAAGGAGACAAAAGACCTGTATGCAGAAAACTATAAGACACTGATGAAAGTAATTAAAGATGATACAAACCGATGGAGAGATATACCATGTTCTTGAATTGGAAGAATCAACATTGTGAAAATGACTATACTACCCAAAGCAATCTACAGATTCAATGCAATCCCTATCAAACTACCAATGGCATTTTTCACAGAACTAGAATAAAAAATTTCACAATTTGTATGGAAACACAAAAGACCCAGAATAGCCAAAGCAATCTTGAGAAAGAAAAACGGAGCTGGAGGAATCACACTCTCTGACTTCAGACTATACTACAAAGCTACAGTAATCAAGACAGTATGGTACTGGCACAAAACCAGAAATATCAATGGAACAGAATAGAAAGCCCAGAGATAAACCCATGCACCTATGGTTCCCTTATGTTTGATAAAGGAGGCAAGAATATACAATGGAGAAAAGACAGCCTCTTCAATAACTGGTGCTGGGAAAACTGGAGAGCTACGTGTAAAAGAATGAAATTAGAACACTCCCTAACACCATACACAAAAATAAACTCCAAACGGATGAAAGACCTAAATGTAAGGCCAGACACTATCAAACTCTTAGAGGAAAACATAGGCAGAACACTCTATGACATAAATCACAGCAAGATCCTTTTTGACTCACCTCCTAAAGAAGTGGAAATAAAAGCAAAAATAAACAAATGGGACCTAATGAAACTTAAAAGCTTTTGCACAGCAAAGGAAACCATAAACAAGACCAAAAGACAACCCTCAGAATGGGAGAAAATATTTGCAAATGAAGCAACTGACAAAGGATTAATCTCCAAAATTTACAAGCAGCTCATGCAGCTCAATATCAAAAAAACAAACAATGCAATCCAAAAAAGGGCAGAAGACCTAAATAGACATTTCTCCAAAGAAGATATACAGATTGCCAACAAACACATGAAAGGATGCTCAACATCACTAATCATTAGAGAAATGCAAATCAAAACTACAATGAAGTATCATCTCACACCAGGCAGAATGGCCATCATCAAAAAATCTACAAACAATAAATGCTGGAGAGAGTGTGGAGAAAAGGGAACCCTGTTGCACTGTTGGTGGGAATGTAAATTGATACAGCCACTATGGAGAACAGTATGGAAGTTCCTTAAAAAACTATAAATAGAACTGCCATACGACCCAGCAATCCCACTACTGGGCATATACCCTGAGAAAACCATAATTCAAAAAGAGTCATGCAGGGACTTCCCTGGTGGCACAGTGGTTAAGAATCTGCCTGCCAAAGCAGGGGACACGGGTTCGAGCCCTGGTCTGGGAAGATCCCACATGCTGCAGAGCAACTAGGCCCGTGAGCCACAACTAATGAGCCTGCGCGTCTGGAGCCTGTGCTCTGCAACAAGAGAGGCCGCAACAGTGAGAGGCCTGTGCACCGTGATGGAGACTGGCCCCCACTCGCTGCGACTAGAGAAAGCCCTCGCACAGAAACGAAGACCCAACACAGCCAAAAATTAATTAATTAATTAATTAATTAATTTAAAAAAAAAAAAAGAGTCATATACCACAATGTTCATTGCAGCTCTATTTACAATAGCCAGGACATGGAAGCAACCTAAGTGTCCATCGACAGATGAATGGATAAAGAAGATGTGGCACATATGTACAATGGAATATTACTCAGCCATAAAAAGAAACGAAATTGAGTTATTTGTAGTGAGGTGGATGGACCTAGAGTCTGTCATACAGAGTGAAGTAAGTCAGAAAGAGAAAAACAAATACCGTATGCTAACACATATATATGGAATCTAAAAAAAAAAAAAAAGGTTCTGAAGAACCTAAGGGCAGGACAGGAATAAAGATGCAGACGTAGAGAATGGACTTGAGGACATGGGGAGGGGGAAGGGCAAGCTGGGACAAAGTGAGAAAGTGGCAAGGACTTATATACACTACCAAATGTAAAATAGATAGCTAGTGGGAAGAAACCACATAGCACAGGGAGATCAGCTCGGTGCTTTGTGACCACCTAGAGGGGTGGGATAGGGAGGATGGGAGGGAGATGCAAGAGGGAGGAGATATGGGGATATATGTATATGTATAGCTGATTCACTTTGTTATACAGCAGAAACTAACATACCATTGTAAAGCAATTATACTCCAATAAAGATGCTAAAAAAATAATAAATAAAAAATTTGGTAACTATATATGGTGACAGATTTTAACTAGACTTATTGTGGTGATCATTTCACAATATATACAAATATTGTTATACAAATATATACCAATATATATATTTGTATATATGTATATGTGATATGCAAACATTGTTATACAGCTGAAACTGATAGAATGTTATATGTCAATTATACCTCAATTTTAAACAAGAACATGATTTGTAAAACAACCCTCTGCAAATGTATTTATCATTAAAATTATTATTTTAAAACATTTATCAAGAACTATGTACATAAATCCTTAAGTTGTACATGACGTACACACTAGGTTAAACAATAGAAAGTTTCTGTCTTTATAATTATAATCTTTATAATTTATTTATAATTCAACATATAATGTCATGATAGCCATGTAAAGGACATGCAGTTGCTTCATGAAAAATAAAAACATTTGCATCTTCATGGGATCAGGTAAGGACATGCTGAGAGGTGGTGGGCAAAGGCAGAGTTATTTAAGGGTCCATGACCTCTTTTCAATACAGTCAGGGAATTTTTTTTTTTAATGTATTGAATGCCCCAAGTGCAAGGCATAGTACTAGACCCTGGAGAGGATCAACGATGAGGACATATGATTTTTGTCCTAGGACTGCATTCACTTTCGTAGGGTGGAGATAGGAAAAGCACACAAATGACTCTAATGTAATGCAGACTGTGGTAAATGCCCTATACAAATTGCAAACAAAATATTTTGGGGAAGGGTTCAGATAGCAAGATCACATTGAACAGGACATGGAAAATGACCCCACACCTTCTTGTACCTTCCCTTCTGTGGGAAGTCCCTGTTGTTTTCCCAGAGAAATTTCACGTGGCCACTCCAGATAGAAAGACAAAGTGACTCCCTCTTTTTCATGGCTGTAAATCAGTTTGAATATAAGGAAATTGTGAATATTAAGACAGAAAAGGTAAGCCAACGCCATACTGTGGCTGGCTTTAAAAGCCAGGGTGAGGAGCCTATACCTAATGCAGTTGACAATGGGAATTTGTTGAAGGCTTTTAAGCAAGGCACAGATAGGATCAGAACTGTGCTTTAGGAAATTAATCTGGCAGCGGTGCTTAGGAAAGCTGGAGTGGAGAGACAGAAGACAGGTTATTATAGCAGTCAAGGTGAGAAGTATTGTGGACCTGAACTAGGATGGTGGCCGAGGAAGTAGAAAGCAGGATGGATGTCAGGCTGTGAAATTTGTGGGCCACTGAAGGTTTTTAACTGGGGGTTGACTGGGGGATTTAGAGAACCCTCATAAAAACAAAACAAAACAAAACAAAACCTCCTTGGTATTTTAGAGCTATCCTCTCCTAACTTAAATGTCTGCCCCCGCTACAGATACATATAGTTTCTGCCTGAACAGAAAGGGGCCCCATCTATGTGGAAGAGATTAGGTCCATTTTCATCACCTGTTGATGACTAACTTGAATTCTTACTAGTTATCTTCCTATCTATATTTTCTTCCTCCCTTGCTCTAGTAAGCTTCTTGCTTGGAATTCAGAGGAAGAAAGGTACTATGAGCAGTTTTAAAAAATCAGAATTTATTCTAAGCAAATAAAGTGCTATCTACAGTCTAACACAGAACATAAAATCCTTATCGTATTCTTTTAAAAAATCCTTCCTTAATCCTGGCTTATCCTTGAACTTTCGTCATATTTTTTTCCTCCCTTTACTGCCAAATTTCTCACAAGATCAACCTTCATTTATTATGTCCCTTGAATCATCATCTCTCATGCCTTAACCCTTATAACATGGAGCCCATTTCCACAATTACAATAAAATCATAAACTCCAAAGAACCATTTAATCCTCACCACCAAAAACTATGAATTTTCTCAGTCTTAGTCCTCCTTGACCTCCTCCTTGACCAACGTTTGGTTCCGTAAATCAACCTCTCAAGCTTGAAACTTTCTTTTCCTTTGGTCCTCTTGACTACACACTGTTCTGTTTCCTTCCACCTCTGGGATCTCTATTCTGCAATCTTGGCAAGTTGTATTCCTTCCTACTCTACAAAATATAATTGCAACCCAAGTGATAATTTGGGCTGTCTGCTATTTCTGATCTTGAAGGAGAAAACTTTTTCATTCAGTTATTCAACACTCCACAGAGTTCCTAAATCCATATCTCTAGCCATCACTACCTATCTCAGCTCCAATTTAATACTTCCTGTTGGACACTTCCAAATGGATATCTCAAACTCATCATGTCTGGAGGAGAACTCCTCTATCCCCCCGAAAAGTTAACTTCTCTCAACTCTGCCACATTCATCAATGATCCTATCATTTTCTCAGTACTCAGGTTCTAAATCTTGAGTCACTCTCGATTGTTCCCTCTCCTTGCATCATTACCCAGTTACCAACACACTATCAATCCTGTCTTTGCAAACTCTCTCAAATCCGTCTCCTCATATTCCTTTCTACTGCCGCCACTATATACTCTTGTCACATGTCTCTTGGGTGTTTCCAACATTTCTGAAACAAGTTCTTCTTCTTTCTTCTCCTTTCAGTACACTGAACATTTTACTTGGGAATATTAATCTCCCAAAACCATTTTGTTGTAGGTATTATTTCCTGCTCAAAACTCTTCAGTTAAATTCCAACCCACCACAGGATAAAACTTAAATTTCTTGATCTAGCATTTAATATTCTCCACACTCTGTTTTTTGTTTGCTTCTATTCTTACCTCACACAAATCCTCTACACAAATTCTCTTCTCCAACTACAGCAATCTTCCAATTGCTCCCCAAATAAGACATATCCTTAGAGCCAACACTTGCACAACCCAGAGGGCACCATTCACAGAAACATAATGTGAATGGTATCCCCGGAATCTGGGCCATGGCTGTCTTTATTCCCACATCCATGGTGGTACCTTTGTTCTTGATATTCTCCTGTAGAACGCTCTCTTCTTGCCTCTGCCCTAACTCTTCCTTCAAGGTCCAGCTCGGGTTCTGCCAGTTCCATGAACTCCCCACCAAGTTCCTTAGCCATAGATATAATGACTCCCTCCCCTTAGTTCTTAGACCACTGGTCTATACACAGTTTAATTTACCATCTAAACTGTGATGTTTGAGAGTTACAGGGGACACAATTACTCTGGAACAACAGGCATAAACTGGGACAAACTGAGGCATATGATCAGCTACTTATATATTACTCAGTCGGCACTCAGTATGTATTGTCTGGAAGGTTTTGTTTCTTTGTTTGTTAAAGTGAATGTATGTATTTAAGTGCACATGCCTTATCTCCTCAAGACAGTAAATCCTCTGAGTAAAAATCATGTATTCTCCCTCTTTGTTCACCTGGTGCCTGGCCAGTGTCTTACATATAATATACTCTAAAAATTGTTTGTTCATCATGATGATGTCTTCACTGTTATTTAGCAGTGAAACTTGGGCTAGGAGTGAACTGACAAAAGCTATAAATTCATCCAATTATGATTCTGGCAGGAAGACAAAATTCTCTGTGACCCTAGAAAGAGATACTTACACCAAAAAATTTCCTCAAGGTTTTGGTGAGGGTTAGGTCGTGGCCTCTGGCATACGATTCTGCCTTGTTGCCTGTTACTTAGGAATGTCCTTGCCCTCTATCTTGACTGCATCCTCTTTCCATTGCTCTGTCATGACGCCACACAGAAGAAAGCTGACAGCTCCAACCAGAGGCTTTATATAACTCACATCAAAGTAAAACCACATCTAAGAAGATGCTGCTGGGACTAACTAACCTGAAACAAAATATTTGGAAGTTTTGATTTGCTTGACTTGCTTTGCTTAGTTAACATCTGCCTCCCGTTTAGTATCATCCCTGCTAAACTACCAATAACCAAAGGAGGAAAAGGAAGAAGGGCTAAGAACAGAAAAAGGCAGCAGGCAGTCATGATAGCTTAGGCTCCAAAAATAAACTAAAACACAAACTGAAAAATGAAAGACATGTGGGAAAGAAATAATTAGGACAGAATCATCTCTCAGGAGTAAATATGAAATGGAGAGTCATATTACCAAAGAGCATCAAGTCAAAATCACACGGGGGTCTGGGGGCATATTGAAAAGTTCCTGGAAGGAAAACCATTTCATTCAAACTACTGAAGGTTTGGGGCTTACTAAAATGCCTCCTGCCAAGTAGGTGACCAGCGTCAGGCAGCATTTATCTGTTTTTACATGGAATAATGGAAGGGAGTTCGCCCTGGATTACTTTTCTAAAATTTGGTTCTCAGGCAGATTTCATCTGTACACCATTGTCCTAGCATTTCCCCTTCTATCAGGTAGCAATCTCTCAGCCCCTCCTGACATCAGCGGTCTTACTAAACATAGTAATCTATCTAGGGAGCCTCTAAATGTTCTCCAGAGTTTGAGGAAGAGCTCCTTGGAAAAGATGACTCCCAAACATTCCCAGAGATGCCCTTCTTCCTTCTACTTAGGATATTTTTATACCTAGACCTCTCTGGGAGTGTTGAATATATTACCTCTTAGAGTTCCCAAACCTTTCATTTCATTATCTCAAATAGAGTCACCATCTGTTTCGGAAAATTTAAGCCAGAAATAGGCAGCTAATGGCAGATGTGCTACTGAAATGTATTTCCCATCCCCTTTGTCCAATCATTTGGCTTCCTTTTCCCTTTCTCACTCATTCCCCTCTTTCTGCTTGAGGTTTTATTTATTCTATTCTCCCACCCCATCTTTCCTCAAATATATTTAGGGCCTTTGATACCAGGCAGGGCCCAATACTGTTGATTTAAGCATTGATCTTCTTAGATGCAGAGTTCTATATTAGATAACTTCTTGAGAGTCCTTCTACCTCTGGGGTTCTCTGGGGCTTCAGTTAATTACGATACCTTGATTACCACCCACTTGTTCTTATATCTTTATTAGATTCTCTGGACTCATTTTCATCGATATAGCTAACATGTATTGAATACTTAGTACATATATCAGACCCTGTGCTAAGTAGATTATCTCCTTTAATTCACTCAGCAACTAGATGAGGTAGATGTAGTCCCAGTTTGCAGATGAGGAAAAAGGCAAAGAGAAGTTAAGTACCTTGCTCAATGTGTCACAGCTAATAAGGGCCAGAGCTAGGATGTGAATCCACATCTGTATGTCTTCACACAACCACTTTGGTGGAAAACGTGATGCTGATATATATTAGGAAAAATGGTAAGCAATTTAAAAATTCATTACAGGGACTTCCCTGGCAGGCCAGTGGTTAAGACTCCACACTTCCACTGCAGGGGGCGAGGGTTTGATCCGTGGTTGGGGAACTAAGATCCTGCGTGTGGCGGAACACGGCCAAGAAATAAGAAAAAAAATTTTTTTATTACATGTTAACTTCCACCAGGGCTGTGTTATGCAGAATTATAAAGTGAGCCGCCCCTGATTTAAGGGTTAAAACTGTATCCTTCACTTGAATGTTACCTACTTTATACACCAGCCTTCCAAACTTGTTTTCCCATTCCTCTGTATCTTTGCACATGTTGTTCCCCCTGTCTAGAGAACACCCTGCCCAACAGCCACTAATGTCCACCAATGCTTAAGTCTGATGAAATATCAACTCTTCTGGAAAATCTTTGCTGACACTGTGTCCCTTCTCTCTCCAACCTCTCCCATGTTGAAATGCTTGCCCTTTCTCTGGGCCCCAATAGCATCCCTAAGAGCAATTATTACACTATATTGTGATAATTGGGATTTCTTTCCCCCCAGATTGTAAGCTGCTTGAAGGCAGGTAGGAACGGGTACGCTAAACATTATATGAATTGAATCAAATTGAATCCCTGAACTTTAATGTTATAATATTACTTCTTCCAGGTGTATTTACATTTTGAACACCATTTAAAATTTTGTGATGGAAGATTCTTGATGTAAGCATCTCAAGTATTAACTGAATTAGTGAGAAAGGACAAAGAAACCACACTGGTAGAAGAGTCACCTACTCCCTTCAACCCAAATCAACCAACCATTATGGATCAAATTACCTATAAAAGAAAAAGTAGTATATAGAATCAACTGAAGTCAGAAAAGACATTGTTAAATCTCTAGGAATGAGGTGACAAACTGAACTCTAAGTTTACAGATCATTTCCTAGAGAACAATGAGGTGTTAAATTGAATGATATTAGGGCAGTTTGCTCTCTTTGTTGAGGCGTCTGCTCCTTAGGCGGAATCTTCCTTTTGGTGGGCACAGCATGAACATATGACTTAGCAATAAATTCTTGGTGAGTAATTGAAGAAGAGGATATCGGATTTAATTTTTTTTTAAACCAAAGCTCCTTCTCCTAAAAAAAATTTGTTTTCCTTCTCACTTTTTAAAATCTTTGAAAGCAAATGAACTGGAGTGAACAGAGTGAAGTCTAAATGAGACAGGTGAAATGGTGGCTGCTTTGGGCCATGAAATTGGGGGTAAGGTAGGTTGGGTGAAACTGTGTGTTCAGCTTTTGCAACCAATCAAAAAACATTACTGAGTACCTACTATCTGTCAGGCACAATGCTAGGAGCTGGGAAACAGGCATCATTCTCAAGAAGTTCAGAGTCAAGTGGTGACTGTGCCTTCTATAATGGAAGAATGAATTAAGTGTGATTATAGGAAACTAATAGCCAGTCTTGGAAGAGGTGATGTTTGAACCATGTCTGAGAGACTGAATATAACTTCAACAGGCAGAGAAAGGGCCATTCTGGGCAGAGGGAGCAGCATACAAAAAGCTCGAAAGGAGACTTGGAAGAATTTGGTACGGTAGGGCCAGGAGAAGTTTGGGGAGGGAATTCCTTGGTGGTCCAGTGGTTAGGACTCTGAGCTTCCAATGGTGGGGCCCCGGGTTAGATCCCTGGTCAGGATCCCACAAGCGCAACAAAAAAAAAAAAAATTGGGGGAGGCTACAAATAGGAAAAGTGTGACAACAAAGAATGGACAGCAAAAGGAGATGTGGGAAGTAGCAGGACATGAAGTGAGAGAAGTAGACTGGGACCAAATTTTAAAAGGTTTTGAATGTTGTAGTAAGGAACTTGGTCTTTATCCTGAAGGCAATAGGGAATCTCAGAGCTTTTAAAGTGACATGAGATTGATTCTAACTGTTACATTCTTGGCACTGTCTTACATAGTTGTTTAATAATATGCCTCAAGGGACTTGCCTCGTGGTGCAGTGGTTAAGAATCCGCCTGCCAATTCAGGGGACACGGGTTCGAGCCCTGGTCTGGGAAGATCTCATATGCTGCGGAGCAACTAAGCCTGTGTGCCACAACTACTGAGCCTGCACTCTAGAGCCCACGCACCACAACTACTGAGCCCGTGTGCCTAGAGCCAGTGCTCTGCAACAAGAAAAGCCACCGCAATGAAGAGTAGCCTCCGCTCCCCACAACTAGAAAAAGCCTGCGCGCAGCAATGAAGACCCAGTGCAGCCAAAAATAAATAAATTTTTAAAAAAATATATGCCTCAGTTCTCTCAGACCTTGGTATACACTTTCTCATTAATTCTCAAAGAAGATTTTGTCAAGAGAAAAAAGTACAAGGAACCAGCAATAGGGTTGGGAATTGTTGATTAGGTATGAACCCAAAGTAGCACTTACACAGAAGGCTCCTGCCTCTTTGTGCCTTTAGGTAACTTTCTAAGACTGGAGGAGCCTTTCTAGCTCTTTCTAACTTCCTGGAAGAGCCTTTTTGCTCTCTCCCCATCTCCTGTGGTTTCCCTCCCTCCCTAGCACAATTCTTCCCCCACGGTGTCCTCTCCAACATGTTCCCTCAGTCTTTTCAAGTGCACACAAACCACCTTGTACAAATTAGTCAAAGTACACAGTCTCATATTACCTGATTCAGCTAGACACAGATTCACACATTGGGCAGGCTATTAGTCATTACCAATCCCCTCTTCCTAATTTAATATCCTCTCTTCTACAACCTCGTGCTTATGGCCAGAGTTCTTCTTCTTAGCACCCTTGAGTCATATGTATATACTCATATATCTAAAACATTTGTGTATCATTTTATAAAGTAACCCTGTAAGGTGGTTATATTCATTATTGTCATTATTTTACAGATGAGAAGATTGAAGCCCAGCCAATAAGTGGACTTGCTTATGGTCCTACTTTTATTAAGATACAATTAGGGGCTTCCCTGGTGGCGCAGTGGTTGAGAATCTGCCTGCCAATGCAGGGGACACAGGTTCGAGCCCTGGTCTGGGAAGATCCCACATGCCGTGGAGCGACTAGGCCTGTGAGCCACAATTGCTGAGCCTGCACATCTGGAGCCTGTGCTCTGCAACAAGAGAGGTCGCGATAGTGAGAGGCCCGCGCACCGCGATGAAGAGTGGCCCCCACTTGCCGCAACTAGAGAAAGCCCTCGCACAGAAACGAAGACCCAACACAGCCATAAATAAATAAATAAATAAAATTTAAAAAAAAAAAGATACAATTAGGACTGGAATCTAACATTTTAACTTTATTTAATTTATTTTGATTTTTTTAAAGATTTTTTTTTAATGTGGACCTTTTTTTAAAAGTCTTTATTGAATTTGTTACAGTATTACTTCTGTTTTATGTTTTGGTTTTTTGGCTGCGAGGCATGTGGGATCGTAGCTCCCCAACCAGGGATCGAACCGCACCCCCTGCATTGGAAGGCAAAGTCTTAACCACTCGACCACCAAGGAAGTCCCTAAAATTTTAACTTTATATCATCATGTTATTTCCCAAGTATACCATGCAGCGTCTATGTACCCCTTCTCCATTCCAAGTCAAAATTACCCAAGCTTCTTGACTCCTGTGGATTTTGTGCCTGAATTTCCTTGAAGCAAACCCTCTCTCTGCTGGCCATTCTCCAGGACAAAACAGAAGTCTCTTGACTTCCCTTTCCTCACTCCCTCGACTTCTCTGAAAATTCCAAACTCCTTCACCTCTCAGAGTCGACATAGGTAGGAGAGAACAAAAGTCTGCTTTGAGTCTTACTATATCCTTGGGGCACACATTAGAAATAGAATAAGATAAAAGCATATCTAAAACCCTCTTACATTTTGATTATTAAATCCATCCCAATCCATATAAGATTTGAGGGATAATATTTCCCCAAAGGCTTCTACATCAGAGATTTTGACATAAATCATTAAAATTACATATGGAAATGATCATTCGTATGTGAAAAGAAAGTGAGGAGAGCTGAAGAAAACAATAAAGTAAACAGTAGCTATTCTGTTGCTTTTTTTTTTAACGTCTTTATTGGAGTATAATTGCTTCACAGTGTTGTGTTAGTTTCTGCTGTATAACAAAGTGAATCAGCTATATTTATACATATATCCCCATATCCCCTCCCTCTTGCATCTCCCTCTCACCCCTCTAGGTGGTCACACAGCACAGAGCTGATCTCCCTGTGCAATGCAGCTGCTTCCCACTAGCTATCTATTTTACATTTGGTAGTGTATATATGTCAATGCTACTCTCTCACTTCATCCTATTCCCTTTTTTATTTATTTATTTATTTATTTATTTATTTATTTTTGGCTGCGTTGGGTCTTCGTTGTTGTGCGCAGGCTTTCTCTAGTTGCCACCAGCGGAGGCTACTCTTCGTTGCGGTGCTCGGGCTTCTTATTGCCGTGGCTTCTCTTGTTGCAGAGCCTGGGCTCTAGGAGCCCAGGATTCAGTAGTTGTGGCGCACAGGCTTAGTTGCTCGGTGGCATGTGGGATCTTCCTAGACCAGGGCTCAAACCTGTGTCCCCTGCATTGGCAGGTGGATTCTTAACCACTGTGCCACCGGGAAGTCCCTCCCTTGCCTTTTTAATGCCATGTGTTTAGAAGCCGGGGTTTATAACCTGAATAGCTATGAGAACCATAAAGGGAAGAAAGTCCAACTTGGCTACTGAACTGAAAAAAAAAAAAGGCCAGCCCTGAACTTTCAGAAGCTCTGTTGTACCTGCTTTCAGCCAGGCTCACGTGGGCTCACAGGGTCAACCCAGGATTGCTGCTAATTCATTCACCCCAGGCAGGTGAGGCCAGGTAAAGACACCACTCCTACTTCACACTTCCCTCGAGACAATGGAAGGAATGACACATACCATTCGCTTCTGGGAATGACACATACCCAGAGAACTTCACTGGGTGGATAGCCATTAGCTCTTGAATTTTTGTGCCTATGAATAAGATGACCTTTTTATTCACTTGCTCATTTTAGTAACAAGATACTATATCACTCTGGGAAGGTAAAAACGATGCTGGTAAATATGCAGATTATCTTTCATGCCTCAGAAAATTAAATCAGTTCATGCCAAAAACCTACTCTTTGAGATCTTTGACTGCAGCGTAATTTTCTATTTGTTTAATTTTTTAAATTATGCATGTTTTCTATTAGTGATGAGGCAGAAAGCTATACATCTCCCCCTTGTGGTTCCTGTTAGGGTCTGCCTTTCCATGTCCAATTTCTTCCAGTTCCAATCAATCCCAATAAAATGCTGCTAAAATAATCTTCCTAAACCACAGTTCTGTTATTACTCTCCTGCTCAAACTCTCAGTGGCTCCCTGTTACATGCAGAGTAAAATCCAAACTCCTTGCATTTGTCCACCTGGAATTTGTATACTAAAACTCTCTGCTTTTTGAAATCCTACATATTCTTCAAGCCCCAAATTCCTCTTTCCCAATCCCCCACCTGGAAGTAGTCTTTCCATTTTGTGCTCTTATAACACAATCTGCCAGTAATTATAGGTATTTGTGCTCATTTTATCTCTCAGATTCTATTGTGAAGATCTGGAGAGTAGGAAAGGACAAAGTCTTTCTCATCTTTCTGTTGTTCCCACCGTTCCTTGCACAGTGAAGGCACTCAACAAATGTCTATAGAACTGAATAAAACAGATACAGTGGTTAGTAAAATTAAGTCTGCATTAGGCTTTAGAAACAGATGACACAGGACTTCCTTGGTGGCGTAGTGGTTGGGAGTCCGCCTGCCAATGCAGGGGATGCGGGTTCGATCCCTGGTCCGGGAGGATCCCACATGCAGAGCAACTAAGCCCGTGCGCCACAACTACTGAGCCTGTGCACCACAACTACTGAAGCCCGTGCACCTAGAGCCCGTGCTCCGCAACAAGAGAAGCCACTGCAATGAGAAGCCCACGCACCGCAACGAAGAGTAGGCCCCGCTCGCCGCAACTAGAAAAAAACCGCACGCAGCAACGAAGACCCAACGCAGCCAAAAATAAATTAATTAAAATTAAAATTAAATAAAATTGATGGAATAATTTTAAAAAAACAGATGACACATTTAAAAGTGGATCAAGAGAGAACTGCATAGACCAGCCCCATCCAGTAGAAATATAATTTGTGTAATTTTCAATTTTCTGGTAGCCAGATTAATGAAAGGGAACAGGTGAAATTCATTTTAATAATATATTTTAGCCCAATTATTTCAACATGTATCAATATAAAAATTACTGATGAAATAGTTTACCTTGTTTATACTAACTCTTCCAAATCTAGTGTGCAGGATGTACTTACAACACATCTCAGTTCAATCTGCCACATTAAAAGTGCTTCAGAGCCACACGTGGCTACTGGCTACTGTATTAAAAAGGTGCTGAGCCCAGGGTAGGAACCGAGTCTAGTCCTGGCTGACTACTGAGTAATTTTGTTACCCTAGACAAGACCTTTAACCACTGTTTCCTTGGTTTCCTCATCTGAATAGGAAGACACACAGAGAGATAGAAACACGTTTCCCATTGCTTTGTCCTCCAGAGGCCTCTGGAATGGTCATTTATTATTAACATTTTGTGTTTTCAGGAGATTCTCTGCAGAACTATAAGTGCCTCTTCCCAAACACTTCATTTATTGCTTATTCCCCTGCCAAGATGTGAACTATCACTCTCACTGCCCTAAGAAATGGTATGGAAAGGTACCCAAATTGTAATTTCAGCTTTATATACGGAGTAAGCTGAATCAGCAAAAAACAATTCCCTTTCTTGTGTATTGTGACTTGGCTTTCTGTCAGCCTAGCCTCAGGAAGGCGCCTATTGGAACTTTGCTCGGTCCAAGATCCCTTTCCCCTTCCTGCCATATGGTCCACGGTCCCTTCCTCTCTCTCGGAAGGTTTCTGAAGTCCTACCCTTTGCTGTCGGTTGTTGTCTGGGAGACCAGACCCTACCCTAACAATAGTTGCTAAGGGGCGGAGACTTGGAATTAGTTCCCAAGACCCAACACTGCAAGGTGAGTACTCTGGACGCATGCGGCGACTTTCTCTGAGCTCTCGCGAGGTTTCCTCTTGCCGGAAGCAGCGGAGGGACTCTCCCGTTAACTGCGTCGCGATGTGTGGGGACTGTGTGGAGAAGGAATATCCCAACCGGGTGAGCGAGTGGGCGTCGAGAACTTCCCTCTCCCTTGGCCCATAGCCGCCCCTGAGGCTTCTCATATCCCCGGCCGGCCTTCTCTGTGAGGCCGGGCGCGGGGCGGACTCAGCCGCTCCGCCCCATCCAGTGATGCGGCAGCTGTATGTAGGCACCTGACAGCGGGGATGGCCTGCAGCCGTCGGTTCCTGCTGATCCCCGTCCTGGCGACTGATATCATCCGTCACCCCATTTCTCTTGAGCTCCAAGGGGAAAACAAGTGAAACCCTACCACCACCAGCAACCCAGTCGACAACAGAGGGACACCCCCATCTCTACCCTGGTCTCATCCTCGAGCTTCATTTGATAACGTTCAGTGCTCTTCCTGAATTCTAGCGCTGGAACGGACCTCTTAGGTCATCTGTTCTAACCCAATTTTGCAGATGAAACTAATGCCTAGAGGGGGAAAACACTTGGCGAAGTTCACATTCTAGTTTGTGTGAGAGCCAAGACTAGAACTCAGGTTTCCTGGCTGTTACTTTCTTTTAAATCTCAGTTCCTTTAAAGCTCAGGAGATTGAGAAGTTTGTTTACTCTCATTCATTCAAGGTATACTTACTGAACGTTTGTATGCGTGTAACTAGATTACTTTGCTAGGCCAGAAAGGGATACCCAAGAAGAAATAAAAGGCAGCTTCCGTGCTGCCAAAGAGCTTACATTTTACGGGAGCACGTTATTAACAAAAAATGACTAGTACGGTCCATAAATGCTATTCCGGTTTAGAGAAAGGGGAGAGCAATAGGGGACAGCGCTGTTCTCCCAACAGAAAGGTGGACTTCAGTTGGGACTTGAAGGATAGTTGTGACTAGGGTAGAAAAGGAAAGGAGGAGCTGAGGCTGGGGGTAAATAACAAGAACAAGGATTCTCATATTGGTTGGGAGGTAGAAAATCTTGATAGTTGGTTCTGTCTCTTAATATTTTGAATAATACTTAGTCTTTTGGGAAGGTTTTATAACAACATGAGCACTCATATGGTACAACCTCTTTGAAAAAGGTCTAGCATTATCAGAAGAAAAAAAAAAAGTTAAAGGTATGCCTGCTGAATGACCCAGCAGTTCCCATTTTAGACAGATAAATGCATGCGCCTAGTGTGTTCCTGGAGACTGGTATAAGAATGTTCATAACAGCATTGTTTGTGGTAGTAGACTGGAAAAATGTGATATAGCCATAGCATGGAACACCATGAGTGAATGAGTAATGAAAGTGAATGGAGCAGTGGCTCTCAACTGGGAGTGATTTTGCCTCCTAAGGGACATTTGACAATATCTGGAGACATTTTTGGTTGTCACACTGGGGTACTACTGATATTTAATAGGTAGAGGCATTATGCTGTACCTTTACGTTTCACATTTCTGTGTTGTGTTCTATTTCATACTTTTTTTTTTTAAGTTTAAAAAGAGATCTTTGTGAATCCAATAACGAAAACTGCACATTATAGGCACCATGAGGCAGATGTTTGCCGTGAATAGTGTTAAAGATATTAGGTTGGGGAATTCCCTGGCTCCATGCTTCCACTGCTGGGGAAACAGGTTTGATCCCAGGTCGGGGAACTAAGATCCCACATGCTGCGGTGTGGCCAAAAAAAAAAAAAAGGATATTAGGTTGGATTTTTAAGAGTTGAGCTAATCAAAAGACAAAAATTATATTGAGAAGTTTAGGCATTGGGCAACTATCAAAAAACATTGAGGGCTTCCCTGGTGGCGCAGTGGTTGAGAATCTGCCTGCCAATGCAGGGGACACGGGTTCGAGCCCTGGTCTGGGCAGATCCCACATGCCGCGGAGCAACTGGGCCCGTGAGCCGCAACTGCTGAGCCTGTGCGTCTGGAGCCTGTGCTCCGCAACAAGAGAGGCCGTGATAGTGAGAGGCCCGCGCACCGCGATGAAGAGTGGCCCCCGCTTGCCACAACTAGAGAAAGCCCTCGCACAGAAACGGAGACCCAACACAGCCATACATACATACATACATACATACATACATAAAAAGAATGTAAGCAGACAAGAATAGCATTAAAAAAATAATAATAAATTTTTAAAAAAAATTTTAAAAAAAATTGAATAGGGAAATGATTCTGAAATCTTCTATTTAGGAAAATTAATCTTATGGTTGTATGTTGAGATGATGGGATGGGGGAAAATGTAAAAAGACAGCCCTACGGAGCATTTGGGGAACCCAATGGCAACAGTAGTATAGGCATGAGATAATGAAGACCTCATTGATTGATTGATTGATTGATTGATTGATTGCTGCGTTGTGTTTTCGTTGCTCTGCGGGGACTTTATCTACTTGTGTCTTGCGTCGAGCAGGGACTACTCTTCCTTGCGGTGTGCGGGCTTCTCATTACGGTGGCTTGTGTTGCGGAGCATGGGCTCTAGGAGCGTGGGCTTCAGTAGTTGCAGCACGCGGGCTCAGTAGCTGTGGCTCGAGGGCTCTAGAGCGCAGGCTCAGTAGTTGTGGCATAGGGGCTTAGTTGCTCCGCGGCATGTGGAATCTTCCCGGACCAGGGCTTGAACCCGTGTCCCCTGCATTGGCAGGCGGATTCTTAACCACTGCACCACCAGGGAAGTACCAGTCCTCATTTCAAAGAAAGAATTAACAGGACTCAACCAATTTAATGTAGGAAGGAAGAAGAAAATAGCTGTCGATGATCTAAGGGTTCTCAATCTAGGCAGCTGGGAAATTTGGAAGTATTACAGAAATTGGAGCCATCTGGGAGGGAGGGAGAACCAAAATTAGGGGAGCAAATGATCAGATTTCTTTTTATCATGTTTCCTCCGAGGTTGAGAATGTAACATGCCAGGAGTCAAGTGAAAATATAGGATGGCAGTTTGGGTAAGAGATTCAAGCAGATGAGTCAGCCAAATAAAGGAGTCAAAATAGAAATAATTTGTTCTCTTAGGAAAAGAATGTAGACGATCAACCAGAATCAAGAACTGAGCTTCAGGGAATAAATTAATTTAGGAAGTGAAAATAAAAGTATAGGAAGAAGAGTAGAGAAAAGCACTGAGGTGACTGGAAAACCAGGAAAGTACCTGAAGCAGTTTTCTCTGATTTTATTCTGTTCTCAAATAAATAAAGGGCTGTCATAAGGAAGAACTGAGCTTTTCTTTGAAATTTCAGAAGGCAGATTTAGAAATAATTAGTGGGTGGATGTTAGGGGGTTGTAGGCTTTGAATCAGAATAAAGAATTTTCTAACGGATTTTTTTTTTTTAATAGAATGGGTAACCTTAGAGGAATTGAACTCTCTTCCTGTTGTTCTGTAGAGACTAAATGACTACTTGAAATCTCAAGGATCCTTCCAACTCTGGGATTTTTTTAAGTCATGAGATATTTTTAAGGGCGGTAAGAGCAGAAGCCACTCTGCTTGAGCCTAGCAAAGGAAAAGGTACTCAGGTGGTGGTAGCAAGTATAGTTCACTCATTCAGAAAGTTTGGCAGAGGAAAATAATGGATTAGCATGTTGGGTAGATCTAAATGCAGAATGAGGAGGTAATAAATGTTTGATTATTTATCTTTGGTTTCATAAAATTTCTGGAGTTTTGTGGTGGATGTTTTCCACAGGCTAGAAAATTTCTAACAGAGCTCTGGCCCACTTGCTTGTAAAATTACGCCAAGAACTTGAACTCAAGCATGAATCAGATTGGAAATGAACCATAATAATTTTCTGAACTCAAATTTTTTTACTCAACTGTGAACCAAACTATTTTTTTTCATTCAGAAAAGCATTTAGCAAACCAGTTGGAACTAGAACTCTACTGCATTTTCTAAAATAACTGATCAGACCCAAAATTGTAATAAAACATTTCCGCATCAAACTGGAAATGAAGCCTATATTTCATATAGTTCAAGTTTCAGCTCTAAAATTCTTAGTAATTCAGCAGCAATACAGAAATATAGCTTAAATTTAGGTTAATCAGAAGGAAGTAATGAGTGTAAATTAGTTATATGTTTAAATTAGAAATTATGTTTTATATACCTCACTTAAAATTAAACTATAAAAGTTCACGTACTCAAATTGTTGCTTAGCATTAAACCATATTTAATTAAATGCTGAGTCTGATATATAATTGGTAAAACAATTGTATGGAAATGGATGCTTTAAAATGATGCATTTTAAAATGCCTATATTTAAAAAAAACAATCTGGAATCAATAACCTAACTTTCCACTTTAAGACAGTGAAAAAAACAAGAGCAGAGTAAACCCAAAGCGAGCAGAAGAAAGGAAATAATAAAGACTAGAGTAGAAATTACGAACTAGGAAATAGAAAAACAATAGAGAAAATCAGCAAAACTAGAATTTGGTTCTTTAAAAACTGTATTTTCTATTTTCAATTTTAAGTACTCCCTGACAAAACATATGCACTGTTAAGTTATACCATCTGAAATAATAGTTTTTTGGAAGAAGCAAATTGGCCCAATCATTGTCAGTATAGTTGAAGATTTCTCAAATTTGTAAGAGTTTATCATAATATACTTTCATACTAATTATCATCATAGTATTCAACTATTCTTTTTTTTTTTTTTAAATAAATTTATTTATTTATTTTTGGCTGCGTTGGATCTTCGTTGCTGTGCGCGGGCTTTCTCTAGTTGCAGCGAGCGGGGTCTACTCTTTGTTGCGGTGCGCGGGCTTCTCATTGCGGTGACTTCTCGTTGTGGAGAACGGGCTCTAGGCACGCAGGCTTCAGTAGTTGTGGCTCACGGGCTCTAGAGTGCAGGCTCAGTAGTTGTGGCTCACGGGCTTAGTTGCTCCACGGCATGTGGGATCTTCCCGGACCAGGGCTCGAACCCGTGTCCCCTGCATTTTCAGGCAGATTCTTAACCACTGAACCACCAAGGAAGTCCCTCAACCATTTCTTCTTGCACATTTGTATACCTTTATAGATCGTCAACCAGGATTTAGCTGAATCACATTTTCTAAGGATATTTAATGTTTGCCTTTTTTCCTGTCTTCTCGAAACTGTTATAGTTTACTGTTATTACTGTGGAATTGATTTAGATTTTATTCTTCTTTTTCCTCCCATTGTGAGAGCCTCAAAAGCTTCTCTGAATATTGTGTGCTTTAATTTACTTTCCCAAATTTGGACATTAATAATCTTGTTTCATCTAATAAAAGAATCATGCCTCACTGATGATGGTTATCCTCACTTTCAAATGACCAAGTCCCTTAGAGGAAGCCCCATCAGTTTCTTATTTACTGTACTTGCATTTGCCATTTCAAGAATTTATTTCCCTACCTCCCAACTGATAACATAGATCCCTTTTCTCTTCCTTCAGTGTTTAGAGTTTACATTCTGCCTGCTTATATGGTCAGATTACAGAGGTTAGAGCATATTGTATAAGGTGCCTGTGTTTATGTGTGCAGTTCTGTTGAGAGTTCTGTTTATTTGAAAATGGTATTTAGATCTTTATTCTTTTAAGACTTTTTAAAAAATTACTTAATATCTTGGAGTCTTTGGCAGTCAGCTTTTATAGATTCAAGGCAGTCCCAGTTCAAACCCCAGCAGGAGGGGCTTCCCTGGTGGTGCAGTGGTTAAGAATCCTCCTGGCAATGGAGGGGACATGCGTTCAAGCCCTGGTCCGGGGAGATCCCACATGCCACGGAGCAACTAAGCCCGTGCGCCACAACTACTGAGCCTGTGCTCTAGAGCCTGTAAGCCACAACTACTGAGCCTGCATGCCACAACTACTGAAGCCTGCGTGCCTAGAGCCCGTGCTCCGCAACAAGAGAAGTCACCGCAGTGAAAAGCCCGCGCGCCACAACGAAGAGTAACCCACGCGCAGCAACAAAGACCCAGTGCAGCCAAAAATAGACAAATAAATAAATTTTAAAAAAACAAAAAACAAACCCAGCAGGCTTTTTTGTAAAAGTTTATAAGCTGATTCTAAAATTTATATGGAAATGAAAAGAACCTAGACTAGCCAAATTATAGGACGTAAACTACCTAATTTAAAAACTACTATAAAGCTACAAAAATCAAAAGAGTGTGAGATTAGTGCAAAAGATAGACATATAAATCAAGGGAAGAGAATAGTCAAAAGTAGACCCACATATATAGGATGAGTTGAGTTTTCCACAAAGTTGCCAATGTCACGCAGTGGGGAAAGGATAGTCTTTTCAACAAATGTTGATGGAACAACTGGATATTCATAGAGAAATAAATGAAACTTGGTCCTTACCTCAGACCATATATAAAAGTTATTTCAAAATGGATCATAAACCTAAACCTACCAGCTAAAACTATAAAATTTCTAGAAGAAAACAAAGAAAATCTTTGCAACCTTGGGGTAGGCAAGATGTTTTAGAAGAAAAGCACAAACAATGAAAGAAATTTAATAAACTGGACTTCATAAAAATCAAAACTGTTTGCTCATCAAGAGACACCATTTAAAAAATGGCAAACCAAAGACAGAAATATTTGTAATACATATATCTGACAAAGGGTTTGTACCTAAGATACATAAAGAACTTTTATAACTCAATAAGAGGATAAACAATTTAACTTTTCAAAAAATGGGTAAAAGACTTGAATAGATATTTCACAAAATAAGATATATTAATAAGCACCATGAAAAGATGCTCAACATCACTAGTCATCAGGGAAATATGAATTAAAACTACAATGAGACAACACTTTACATCATTAGAATGGCTAAAATAAAAAAGACATAATACCTAGTGTTGATGAGAATGTGGGAAATCTGGAACTCACACATTGCTGGTGGGAATAGAAAATGGAAACTAATTGGCAGTTTCTTATAAAGTTTATATATATACCATATTTTTACTGTATGACTCAGCAATTCCACTTCTAGATATTTACTCAAGAGAAAGGCATATGTCTACACAAGACTTATACACGAATCTTTATAGCTACTTTATTCATAACAACCAAAAACTGGGAAGAACCCAGATGTCTTATCAACAGATAGATCCATGCAATGGGATACTATTTGGCATTAAAAAAGCAATGAACTACCAATACATACAACAACATAGATAATTAACATGGACATCATTTTAGGCAAAAGAAGCTGGGTGTAAAAGAGTATACTGTATGATTCTATTTATGTAAAACTTTAGAACAGGCAAAACTAATCTCTGGAGATAGAAATCAGGTCAGTGGGTGCCTGAGGTGAGATAGGGGTTGGAGATAGACTGCAAAGCAGGAAGGAGTTCCTGGGAAGACAGAAATTTTTGTATCTTGATTGGGGTAGTGATTACATTGGTATATACATTTGTTAAAATTCTTTCATGTATACCCTTACAATGAGTGGATTTTATTGTATGTAAATTACACCTCAGTAAAGTTTATTTTTTTAAAAAATCAAAGCACTTGTTCTTAATAGCTGGAAATTTATACTTTAATCCCAAGGCTTTTTTTCCCCTTTAGTGGTTATGTTGATGTGCCTATGTTTTAGTATCTCCAAACTGCATAGTTAATTTGATTTCCCCCCACCAGAGTTAACCTTTTAATACATAGCACTACGAAGGCACTTAGTTAATGGTGGTGCTGGGAATCCAGGAAGGCTTCACTGTGGCATTGGTTAAGACGAGTCTTAACTCCCTTATACTTCATAAGCTCCTTGAAGGTAGAAACGTATGTGACTCATCCTGGAGTCCTCGGAATCCTCCGCCATGCTTTGCACAGTATCAGGCACATAGCTGCATTGGAGAAATGCGTTAGTTTGAATGGTTTTTAGTCACATTAACTATTAAAAATACCTCAGTTTTTTTGTTGGTCAGAAATGAGGTTGAACTACTATCAAAAAAAAATAACCCAATTAAAAAATTGGTAGAGGACCTGAATAGGCATTTTTCCAAAGCAGACATGGCCAACAGGCACATGAAAAGATGCTCAACATCACTAATCATCAGGGAAATGCAAATCAGAACCACGAGATATCGCATCACACCTGTCAGAATGGCTATTATCAAAAAGACAACAAATAATAAGTGTTGGTGGGACTTCCCTGGCGGTCCAGTGGTTAAGACTCCATGCTTCCACTGCAGGGGGCATGGGTTCAATCCCTGGTCGGGGAACTAAGATCCTACATGCTGTGTGGTGCGGCCAATAAATTAATTAATTAAATTAAATGCAAGTCTGGCTGATAGAAGCATGGTGGAAGCCCAGATGTGACCCATGCCACTTAAAAAATAAAGTGTTGGCCAGGATGTGAAGAAAAGGAAACCCCAGTACGCTGTTGGTGAGAATGTAAATTGGTACAGCCACTATGGAAAACAGTGTGGAGGTTCCTCAAAAAATTAAAAATACAACTACAATATGATCCAGCAGGTCCACTCCTGGGTATATATCTGAAGAAAATGAAAACACTAATTCAAAAAGATATATGCACCCCAGTATTCATAGCAGCATTATTTACAATAACCAAGACGTGAAAGCAACCTAAGTGTCCATCACAGATGAATGGATAAAGAAGATGTAGTATATATATACAATATATATTGCTCATCCATAAAAAAGAATGAAATTTTGCCATTTGCGACAACATGGATGGACCTGGAGAATACTATGCTTAGCAAAATAAGTCCGAGAAGGACAGATACTGTATGTTTTCACTTATATGTGGAATCTAAAAAATCAAGCAGGGGCTTCCCTGGTGGCCCAGTGGGTAAGACTCCGCACTGCCAATACAGGGGGCCCAGGCTCCATTCCTGGTTGGCGATCGCACATGCATGCCGCAACTAAGAGTCCGCATGCTGCCGCTGAGAAGCCCACATGCCACAACTAAAGATCCCACATGCTGCAACGCAGATCCCATGTGCCTCAACTAAGACCCGGTGCAACCAAAATAAATTAATAACTAAATAAATAAATAAATATTAAAATAGATAAATAAATTTGTTCTATTGAAATAATCTAAAAATAAATAAATAAATTTGTTTATTCAAACGAATGAACAAAACAAAACAGAAACAAACTCACAGATTCATGGAACAAACTAGTGGTTACCAGAGGGGCAAGGGGTGGGAGGATGTAAAGGAGATTAAGAGGTACAAACTACTAGGTATAAAATGAATAAGTTACAAAGATGTAATGTACAGCAGAAGGAATATAACCCATATTATATAATAACTTCATATGGAGTGTAATCTATAAAAATATTGAATCAGTATGTTGCATGCCTGAAACTAATTATAATATTTTAAGTCAACTATAATTTAAAAAAAAGAAATAACATTCTGTAATAACCTAAATGGGAAAAGAACTTGAAAAAGAATAGATACATGTATAACTGAATCACTTTGCTGTACACCTGAAACTAACACAACATTGTTAATCAACTATACGCCAGTATAAAAATTTTTTTAAAAATGAGTAGAACTAGGTAGTTTATGAAGTGACTTTAAGTTCTGAACAATTATTAGTAAGCCTTTAGCAAAGACCTCCCTTGAGCCAGGAGCATATGTTGTTTACAGTTTCTTAATGACAAGTAAAACCCTTTCTCTTTTAAATGCCATGGTGTCAATCTGATGAATTGCAGAACTTACCTTTTCTGCCTGAATCACACATATCCTAGGGACTGACATCTATAGAGCTGAGAGTTTATTTCTCTTTGTTTATTTTGTGGTATTTTTAAGGCTTGAAAAAATGCTGTTTCAGCAGTCAACTGAGCATCACAGTGGATAAGATCATTTTTATCATTGGCTCAGTGTTTCCATTTTGATTGAATTTTCATTCTAGCTTTATAATATGATACCTCATTTAATAGTGTTGGCTATTAGATTTTTCTGGTTTTTCCTTTTCACATGTTATAGTAAGACTTCATTAAGTTGTTTCTAAATATCCATTTGCATTTAGTCCTCTTAAACACAGTTGCAGTCCTAAGCTCTAACACTTCTTCAGTTTTATTTACTGTGAATAATACTTCTAGAGGAAAGCTAGTAATTTCAAAAATTACTTGGTGTACACTTCAAGCAAGTAAATTCTGGCCATGTTTTTTGCCTTTAGAGACTTTAAGTCTATTAATCATTTTCACCAAGGATTTTGAAATATAAGAAAATTAAAATCCCCTCAAAAAAGAAAATTAAATTCCTGTTTTTCTTATTTTAGGGTAACATCTGCCTGGAGAATGGATCTTTCTTGCTGAACTTTATAGGCTGTGCAGTGTGCAGTAAGCGGGATTTTATGCTGATCACAAACAAATCTTTGAAAGAGGAAGATGGAGAAGAAATAGTTACCTATGATCGTAAGTAGACTTTTTTTCCATCTGAGTCTGTTAGCAGGTATCAGCTTTTGGGAGTTAGGTTGTGCAGTCTTATGAGGCCTATTTCACTATCGTATTGCAACACAAAATCACTAGTTAGTTTTTTAAGAGGAAAATGTTTGTAACATCTCATTTATGTAGCATCATCAGATATTCCACATAAATGACTTTTGCAGACAACTGAAGCTTATGATTCAGGCACCAATTTTCTTTTGTTTATCTTTAAAGACTGTGTCTTCTGAAACAAGATACAGGGACTTTTTTTTTTTAACTTAGGGTCATACATGTGAATTTTCACCTTCTACTATAATATAATACAGTGATGCGCTCCAACAGCTATTAAAGTGTTTAGGGCTGTTTGCCCTTATACTAAATGGCTCTGGGATGCTATGGTTTTTTTAGTCTTGTTTCTGCTTTTATAGCTTTTGTCTCTTTTGTTACTGTCAGTTTATAGTTTCTTTTGCTACTGTAAGTATGCTACTTTCATATGCTATTCCTCATCCTTGATACTGGGAAATCAAATAAATAACTATAATAAAAATAAATAAGTTCTGAGGTTGGCATTAAGAATCTCTACAAATAAATTAAGTATATGTGCACTTTCGTGCCCAGATATTATGGCAACTATTTAAATTGTTCACATTTCCTTTTTGCTTGTCTCCTGATTTTTTGGTATGTTCTGACTATATGAGGATTAAATGTGCCAATAATGATATTTTGAAAGAAAGGTGCAAAAGACACTAAGCCTTTAGAATAGAGTCAGACTATGGAAAAATGTTCTAAATTAGAAGAATCTTTTTCTTTCTTTGTAGCATGTACCCCTTTAAACTCTATTTTTTTCCAGGTAATAGAGGATAGTGGTCAAAAGCAAGGGCTCTGGAGCGAGAAAGCTTGGGTTTGAATTCTGGTTCCAACACTTCCTAGCTCAGCTGTGGTCTTCCTAGTTCTTATCCATAGTGTGCCTTTGTTTCCTTATCCCTACAAACATGATAACAATAGTTATCTACCTCATTGGGTTTTTGAGAAGATTAAGTGAAAAACAGATATAAAGTATTTAAAACAGTATCTGGCACACATTAAGCACTCAATGTATCATAGTTATTATTACTATATTGTTTTTACTAGAGCCTTTTGTTACTGCTAAATTCACTTTAAAGTCTAGTGTTAGCTTTTTGTTTATGATTGGTTAGTAGCACAATTTCTTTCATTCCTGAGAATAAAAGCTCCTACATAGTTAGACAGGTCCAGCTAGTTTCAAAAACACACTTACATATCCATTAATTGATTACCTTAGAGAGCTTTCAATAGGAATGAATATATGCACATTAAATCTCTGAGTGCAGGCTCTTAATTATATAGTGTTGCTGTGTGACAGAGTCTGGATTTTTTATCAAGGTAGATATTATAATGGGTTTCCTGCTATGTTAAATATGACAGAGTTAAGATTCTTTCAAAGCAATACCATGCTAAGACTAGAAATTTTACTGTCTTAGGATACCTTCTAAGACTTAATTAAGTCTCTCTCTGTTTCAGCAGATCTTTGTAAGAATTGTCATCACGTAATAGCCAGGCATGAGTATACGTTCAGTATCATGGATGAATTTCAGGTAAATGTATAAATGTCGGTATGTTATTGCGGGGGAGGGGAACAATAAGAGTATCCTTGAAGAATCTAGGTATAGTCTTCATAAATGAAGTACTAGTGAATCTTAGAGGAGACCCTCTCTTCCACTTGTGTAAGTTGAGAGACACTTCAGATGTGGGTGGATCTGTTCAAACCTGTCTTCACAACAGTCACAAAGCAAAACACATGCCTTACAAATGATATCTCAGTCCTGTCATTTTGCTTATAAAGAACAGCACATTATGGCTTCATATGAGGTTACTATTGTGCCTCTTTTTTCTCTACCCAGTTACATGATTGCACAATTCTTGGCTTTAAGTGTTGGCCTGCCCACTGCCACCATACTTGCTGAGCATGGAAATCATGCTAACGAAATTATCTTTGTTTCCCTTATAGGCATTTAGAGTCAGGCAACTCTGTAGTCTCAATTGCGATATTTTAATATTGTTTGATAGGTAAAATGACAAGATAGGTGTATCATGGTTGGAAGAGAGAAGCTGAATCATATAAGGATAGAGAATAGGGATGTAGTATAAGGATTAGTCCTTATACAATTGTGAGAGCATGTGGAGAATTCTACAGAATTCTGCAGGCTGGTGTAGGCCTGAAGTTGCTGAAGATTCACAGGTCTAATGGTCAGGAAGAAAAGCTGGACAGTGAGGGAGAGCCGAGGACAAACTGGAAAGCATGAGGACACACTTACCTGTATCTGCCCCTCACTGCCTCCGCTTTCAAGCCCTCAGATTGAGTTACTTATTTAGTGTGAACTACATGTTCATCCAGAGGATATGAATGTGAGGTAAGAGTTTTAACAGGCAAGGGAATTTTTTTTAATCCTTTAAATTTGGGTGGTACTATATAATTAGGGAAAAAAAATCTTCTACAGCAGAATCTTATAAAATAGTATAACCACTTTCATTCATTCTTATTTCAGTGTGGAAGAAGGCACTTAGTCACCTGTCAGAATCTGGTCTAATATCTTGTGGTCTATCTTAACATCCTGACCACGTCTCCCCAGGATCCAAAAATTATGCCTCAAAGATACTTATATGATAGATATCACTTAGGGCAAAATCGAGATCTCAGTGAATGAATAGTGGCCAAATAGGGGAATGAACATGTCGGGGGCTTAAAGAAGCAGCTCTGTCCATTCACGGGAGGAAAAGAGTGCTTATAGCTATTTTGCAGCAGTTCCTGAAGCTTCTGTGAGCTTTTTAGAGTCTGTAAGTGGATATTGAGATTGCCTGTTTATACCCTAATTGAGCCATTGTGTGTCACTGCCTTGAGACCAAAGTCTAGCTGATTTTCCTTTATGACTGAGCACAGCCATTTTCAAAGCTCCCCAGAAGTTCCTTTGGGGTAGAAAGAAGGTAAAGGAAGATGGCTATAGTCACAACCCCTAGATAGTGTGGAATTCTCTTGGAAAAAACTCTTAAACTAGACTCTCCACCGCCAGTCCTTTCTCTCCCCACATCCACTCCCCACCTCCCCCATATTCTATATTCTGCCACCCGCATATTTTTCTTAAAATAATGCTTTCAGACTACCTCATTGGCCTTTCCGTAGCTCACCTTCAGCTACAGTATAATATCCAAGCTCCCCATCCCAAGGTTCTTGCTGGGCTGGCCAGCCTCCCTTTCCCTCATTTCTCACTACTCTCCTTTTGCACACCATTCATAGCATTGCCCCAACTTTAGACTCTCTTCCTTCCCTCCTGTAGTAGAGATTTTTATTTCCTCCTCTCTATGGCTACCCCGCTGCATTTCCTCAGGAATCTTATGTTATCTTCTCTCTTCCTAGCATCCTCTTTTCTCCGTGAGATTTAAAGCATTTTTACATTAAATATATTTAGTTCTTCTTTATTTGTTAAAAATAAAATCCTTTTGTTTCACTCAGCTCCCTCTTTGATTCATCCTCTGATCATCTCTCCTTTTGCTTCTTTACTTGAATAGCTCTTTACCCTATTTTCCTTATTTCCCTGTGCTCCTCCTAACAACCTACAAACTGGTTTTCATTTTCATTTTACTAAAACTGTTCTCTCATAGATTTCCTATAAGGTGGCCAAATCCTGTGACCTTGCCTCAGTTCTCATCTCTCTTAACATCTCTTCTGGATCTGGTTTTGATAACCATTGTCTTTTTGAAGCATTTCTTCCCCTGGGGTCCATAGATCTAGACTTTTTTCTTTCTTTTTAAATCATTTTGACTATTCCTTTGCTTACTCTCTGGTTTCCTCTCCTGTTTCTCCCTAACTGCTTTTCCCCTGAGCTTTGGTCTCTGGTCTAGGAACCTTCTCTGTACTCCCTCAGACATTGAGCACACGCACCCTCAGTGTCTGATGAAACCTATCGGATATCTCCCGGATCTCCTTCTTTAACCCTAATGCCCTCCCTGCCCTCCTTTCTTCCTTAGTTTCTCTTGCTTTTGTCTGTCTCCACTGCCACCCACCCCGTGTCAGGGACCATACTGCTGAAACCTAAATTACTGCAGCAGTCCCCACAGTATAGTTGTGCGCACTGCCCTCAAATTAATCTTCTGGAAACACATCATCCTGTCACTCCTCTGCTACTCCATACGCGATGTGCTTGCTCTGTTCCATATCACTGTCTTTATTCGTGCTTTTTCCTTGACTTAACGTGTCCCTTTCGCTACCTTCAAGCCAACTAAATCTTACCTCTTTCAAGCTGAACTTAAATTCTATCTCCTCCTTATTCTTAATAGTTCAGCCCATACTGCTTTCTCGCTTTTCTGAGCTCTTCTTGTCATCGGTAGGGCCCACAGCAGGCCCCGACTCCTGTGACTGGCCTGCTGGTAACTTCCATCTTAGTCTGATGACCCCAAGAACTCTTCATGCTCAGCTGCTGTGACTTACTTTCCTCATCCCCACCCCACTCCAGCCCCCATCTTATCCCAGCAGCCGTTCAGGTTCAAGATGGGATTCCCACCATTGGTAATATTTTGTTTTGTTTTAAATGTCTTATGGGAAATTTAAACATAATCAAAAGTAGGCAGAATAGTGTACTCATCTCCAGTCCCCAGCTTCAGTTTGCTTTATTTGTACCACTATTTCCACATCTCCCCACAGGATTACTTTGAAGTAAATCCCAAGCATATTACTACTTCTGTAAATATTTCAGTATGAATCTCTAAAAGATAAGGATTCTGTTTTTAAACAAATTCATTTTTAACAAAACCATTGTTAAACAAAGTAAGATTTTCTGATGGCAAGAGTAGAGGGGAAATAGAGACATAAGTACAGAGTTTAAACAGAAAATAAATTATAAATGATTACAGGTATCCGGTATTTTTTATATCACCCTAAAATCCATTAAAAGGACTATATATTTGCCTCAGGAAACAAGAGGGAAACTGTGAGACTGCACTCTGTTCCTCTGTGGACCAGGGAAGGAGAGGACTAAGGGTCAGAATTAGCAGGTAATAATAGAGGGAAAAGGCCCATGGGACCCTCAGCGTAAAACAAGGATCTGATCTTGCCCAAAGGTGATTCCACCCACTCCACCTTTCCTTCCAAATCTCTACCCTCAGGCTTTGCCCAGGTGGAGCCTTTGAAGGTCTCCATGAATGACTGGGGGGAATTCTGATTCTCCTAACTTGGCCAGTTTGGGTGAAGGGTGTCCTGACCCAACCATATTCCTGGCATCCCAAGTGAGAATGTGTTCCTGGCATCCCAAGAGAGAATTCTAGACATATTTTCCCACAGAAGCTCTGCTATATGTGGTTAGATTCTATAGTACTTGTGCAGTATAAATTTAAAAGACTCCCTGGATTTCCCTGGGAACCTAACTGCCATGTGCAATGTTACTTCTGTGGGAAACTGCTTCTGAATTCCAAATAATTGACCTACAATGAAATTTGGATTCCAGACTGCCTATAAATTAAAGATTACAGGTGTAATCAGTCTTACTGATTTAGCAGCCTTTCCAGATTATACCGTGTATTAGGTTTTTCCTTTCTCCCAAGTTAGACTGTAAGTTTTGCAAGGTCAGACTTTGTCCTTGCCTTCTCTCATGTCTACCGGTGCACCTGGCACATTGCAGAGCCTTTAGGCACTTAATAAAAACTTGTCAATGGATAGATTGGTTGAAAACTCAAATAGTTGTCTAGCTTGACACATTTTCCCATTTTGACTTTATTACTTTTTTCTTCATTTCCAGTGAAAGGTTGACATCCTACTAGTAATGTCTGGTAGGTGAAAGTAAGATTTGAAAGCAGTAAAACCTTGGAGAGAGTAGATTTTAATTTTGTTTTTGATTCATGAGACTCATATTTGTTTGCTGAGCTCTAGCCTTTGTTTCTACTGTGTGTGTAGAATAGACTTTAAAATTAAATGTGGTCTTTAAGAAACAGTCTTTCCACTCCTACAACTAGGTCTCCCTGCTGAACTCTCTAGTAGGAAATGGAAAGGCAGTTGCCTGGTTCTGAGTCTTTGTACTGTAGTCACTGTTTATCTCTCTAGTGAGAGACCCATGAAACACAAACTGCCTTGACTGATCAATTTCCAGGCAGCCAACAATCTCAAAGTCAGATGTGGAAATACTAATAGATTTAGTATAGATGCTTGTTTTCCTAAAGAAGATAAAAAGTTTTAGAGTAAAAGTTTTGAAAGAAATATGTTTCTGTAGTTTATGACCATATTAAATATTCTAGAAAGGAACAGCTGTAAGAACAGGACTTTGCGCTAAGGATTTTTGCCTAAAACAAAATAACTTCTGTCACCAGTCTGGACATTTGTTAAACCCAAGAAACAAAAAACTCCTTAAATAGATCAAATTCTAGACAACTAGCTATCTAAATATGAGACATGACATACTAATGGATTTAACATAATTGTTTATTTTTTCTGGGGTAGATAAAAATAGTAGCTTTTTGGGTTTGGAAATTTTTTTCCTTTTTTGTTGTTTTAAAAATCATTTCTGTTGCTTATTAGTGTTGAATATTCTAGAAAGGAACAGCTCTAAGAACAGGAATTTGTCCTCAGGGGCCCACACTCAAATTGCTTCATTACTTTAAATAGCAGCACTAAGTAAGCCCAGTATGTGTGTTTTCTAAGTCCAGGAAATAGCCATGCATTTCCAAGATGACATTCTTGTATACATAGTAAATAGAGCGTCAGCATGTATTCAATTTATATAAACAAAAGGCTCTGGGATACACAGACTAAACCTAAGATATTGCTTATAGGTGTTGAAGAACTTGATCTAATGTACAGACACCATATCCATGACAATTTACAGAGAACAGTTTTACCAGAGAAAGTTATGAAGCATCTTTCTCCCAGTTCCTCAAGGTAATTGTGCACTTTATCTTGTTCTAGGAGTATACCATGCTGTGTCTGTTATGTGGTAAAGCTGAAGATACGATCAGTATTCTCCCTGACGACCCCCGACAAATGACTCTGTTATTCTAAGGATCCTTCTGCAGCTCTGTAATCACAATGTTGTGTTGGTTTACAATACAGCAAGCCTGATGGTTTGTCTGACTTAGTTTATAATGGAAGTTATTTGCATATTATTTTTTTCTGCTTAGGCTTACCTATTCTCTGAAAGAAAAAGTGGGACTTCCCTGGCGGTCCAGCGGTTAGGACTCGGCGCTTTCACTGCCATGGCCCGGGTTCAATCCCTGGTCCGGAAACTAAGATCCCATTAATCGAGTGGCACAGCCAAAAAGAAAGAAAAAGTAATTTAGGGGATTGCTGTTCTCTAGAGCTGAGCTCTTCTGCTAAAGTTCCCAGTGCACATCAGTGCAGCCAGAATGAAGCATCTTTGTTAGCAGCTATGTGGCTGAAAAATAACTAGGATGGAAAGCACATCTAGTGCCCAGATCTTGGTTCCAATAAAAGGAATTAGGACTCCTTGGGGAAATGACTGAGTCTAGGACTGGGGCAGTAAATACACAGGGTGAGCTTGGAGCATCTTGAGCCACAAAAAAGCGAAGTGCTGAAACGAAAAATCACAATGATTGGGAGTATGTCAAAGGGACAGAAGAGCCAGCTGAAGGAGCTCCCAGAGACCAAAGTTGGAACAGTTTGAGCAACAACATAAAGTAGTATTGGATTATAAACCAAACTATAAATATTCATGAGTCCATACTGATATAAATGAATGACTGAATAAATAAATACATATACTGGAGAGAATAGACAAATCCCCCACACAGAAAAATTTCAAATAATGTATGTAGATACTCCTCACTCCTTAAGTATGGGTTTGCATAGTGACTTCCTTCCAAAGAGTATAGTATGGAAAGGGGGAAAAGTAACTTTAACTTTTAGTTCACTGAGAAACCTGACAAACACTAGCCTGGTGATCAAGATTATCATCATTGATGATGAGCCGTGTTGATAGCATTACTCTTGATATGATGTGATGAGAATGACACTTTGCCTTTGTGGTCTTCCTCCCCAAAACCCGTAACCCCAGTCTAATCATGAGAAAAACTTCAGACAAATCCCAGTTGAGAGAGGAATCCCAATGGAGGAAAATACCTGACCAATACTCCTCAAAACTGTCAAGGTCATCACAGACAAGGAAGTCTGAGGAACTCTCACAGCCAAAAAAGAGCATGACTATTAAATGTAATGTGGTATCCTGAATGAGATCCTGCACCAGAAAGAGAACATTTGGTAAAACTAGGGAAATCTGAATAAAGTGTGGACTTTAGTTAATATAAATAGAATGGTTTCAATTGCTCCAAAGGGATCTTAGAATATCTTACCTTGCATAGTTGAAAGAATTCTGGCTTGGGTGTCATAAAACCTGGCATGTAGGCCTCTGCCATTTGGTAGCAGTATAACCATTAAGCAAAGTGTCATTCTGGACTTTATTGTCCCCTTTCTATAAAATTGGACTAATATAAATTGATGTTATACTTCCTTCGCAGTATTATTAGATCCAAATGAACAATGAATATAAAATGCTTTGGAAGGCATATAAAGTTCTAGACAGAATGAGATGGTTTCAGTTAGTTCTTCTCATTATGAAATCAAAACTTAAGGGTCAGGCATTAAAACAGAATTTTTTCCTATTCATATCTCAGACATTCTGAACTGAGTGAGCAAAGTTGTTGACATCAGGGAAAAGCTTTGTTTTGTAACAGGAATAATGATAATAGCTGAGGTTTATTGAGTACTTACTATGTGCCAAGGCCTTTTTAAGCAGTTGTTTAATCCTCATTAACAATTCCATGAGGGTAGGTACTATTGTTATCCCAGTTTTAGAGCCAGAGAAACTGAGGCACAAAGAAGTTAAGTAACTTAGTCCAGGTTACGTAGTTAGTACAGTGATGCCCTCAGTAATAGTGTTCAGTACACATGAAGTATCAGAGTCTAGCAAGGTTAGGAAGAGGTTGAGGATATCAGTGACAGCACTCTGAGGAATCTAGGCATGTCAGACCAAGATTTATTATTCAGAAAAGTTAAGGCAGCTGTTCCTTAAGCATCAGTTGTTTTATTCCTGGAAAATGCTTTCCACTTTCTGCAAATCTATATCTGACCTGCTGAGGAAATCGTTTGGTGAAATGAATCCAGAAAGCAGAGAAAATGTTTCATTACTTTAAATAGCAGCACTAAGCCCATTATAGCTTCTGAATTGTCCCTTCATGGAGTTTGCTAATGCTTCCAACTTAGTCATTTGGAGCTCAAGAGTATGATTTTATATGCCCCTCCTGATATCCTCATCTCTTGCAGTATGTGTAATTATCTGTTTTAGACAATATATTACAAAAATTTTAAACATAAGATCCTATCCATATATTTCATTATTATTAAACCAGCATTGTACTGTGTTTTGCGATACTTTATCATCTTCTAGAATTCTTTTATGGATCTAATAGAATAAAGACCTCTTGAACTCAGTTCTACTGCATCTATATTTCTCTGTTTAAGTAAAGGGGAACCAGGCAAAGGCATTGGTCTTCTTTGCTTCCCTTTCTGAGATACAAGAAGAAATCACCTGTAGGTGTAGTGGGGAACGTGAACTTGTCCTAGCACCTCATTCTTTCTCTACCTGCTCCATGATGTACAGGTCTGGGGTCGACCTGGTTAGGCTCTTGGAGTTCAAAGCTCAGCCTGTTTGCTGTTGTGTTGTTTTAGCTAGCTCTGTCTTCCTCAAATGATCTTGGGTTCTCCCAGTACTGATTAATTGACATATGATATAGTCTAGGAAGAGCCAGATATGGTTTGTTACTTGTAAGTCATCAGTAAGAAGTATACATTCACTGTTCTTTATTTCAGTGTAACAAGAATCCTTTCGGTTTCATTCTTCTGTTTCCTGAGCAAAGCTAAGTTACTTGACTGAATTTGAGGCTCTTAGTTTTAAAATGTATGTTTCTTGACTGTAGTACAAGTCTCTATTGTGAGATATGCTATGGTTGGGTAGAAAGGAAATCAAGAGACCTGGGTCTGAAATTAGCTTTGCCACCTTCTCATGGTGGGACATTGGGCAAGTCATTCTATCAGTACCTTGTTTTCTTCAATGGAAAAACAGACATAATCATGCCTCCTTCACGGAGTTTTAAAATCAAATGATAAAATGTAAGTGAAAATGTCATTAGGTCATACAGTGCTGTGGACAGGCAGCTGTCAGCGGTCTTAATGCAGAAACTCTGAGACAGAAGGAAGCACTATTGTGTTGTGGTTAATAGTAGAAGCTTTGGAGTCAGACTGACCTGGGTTTAACTTTCAACTCTGCCCCTCACTAGCCCTTTGTCCCTGAAAAGTGTCTTGCTCAATTACCTTCTCTTTAAATAGAGATGAAAATTCCTCAGGGTCAGTATGAGGATTAAATAACCTAGCATATAGAAAGTACTTAATGCAGTATGGGCGTATAGTATATGGTAATTTGGATGATGGTTGTAATGGTGATTATAAGAAATCACCAGATTTGAAATCACCAATAAGGGTTTGGCTCAGTGTTCCTTAAACTAAGGAGATGCAACGGTGGGAACATAGTCATGGAAATAATCATCAGTTTCAGTCTTGTTTGTATCTTGGCCCCCTAAATCACTTATTCCAAGCCATATTTTTTGTAAGAGCCCTCAGAGGAATGATTCCTTCTGTCCCTCCTCTAAATCGAGTAGCATTATCTCAGCACTTCTGGGAAAGTTTGTTTATGGGACTTCTCCTTACTTCCTGAGTGCCCCTAGGGAAATTTGATTAAAAGATTATGTTTATCTAGGAAAGTAGGTGATTATATTAAGCTTTGCCTTGTCTGTTTATGACCATAAGCTGATATTTCTGAGGAGGTAAAGGGGACCAACAAGATGAGGAATAAAGAAAACAATTTCTCATTTCTGAAGCAAACAGCATTTCCCTGACCAAGTGACGAGCCCTCTTCCTAGCATTAAGGCCCTTTCTGACTCTCTGCAGAGTCACTTATACTGTAATTCCCATTCCTTTGGGAGTCTCTAAATAATTCTCTCAACTTGAGCCTCATGGGGAAGACCCAACACATTGTTCTGGCATATCAGGCCCTAAGTTGCCTGTGCCATAATACCAGCATCCAGGATAGCTGGCACTGCTGTTAGACATCATAACAGGCAATAGCACTGTAAAGATGATGAACAAATCATGCTAGCATCCCACATGAATTCTGATTTTATTTCTTCAGGGAAGCAGTTTGTCTCTGCAGTTATTGCTCTAAAATCAATGCTTGGTCCTGCCCACAAACCCATACCCCAGCTCTTGGCTCTGACAGTAGGAGTCTTGAAGGGTTTGAGTTCTCAAGAGTCAAATTAAGGATGGCCTTAATTTAGCAGAGAGTCTGCAGAAGGATGCCAGGGGATTCCCACTATACCACTCAGGTTACCGTTTTGAAATAAAGCACCACTGATGACATAGCTTTAGTAGACGGTCAGACAGTAGGGACCCTTAACCTCTGTTCCACATTTACTTCTCAAATGATGCAAGTGCTTAGAAAACAGTTACGGGGAACATCCCTCAGCATTTTCCCCTCAGCATTGGGGTTCTCAAGCTGTGTGTCCAGTTTGGAGAACTGTCCCTTCAGGGCTTCAATGAAGAGAAGTAAAATATTCCATCTAGTGGTCAAAGAAGGAAGGGCAAAATGAGAAGTTTCCAGGAAGAGGTTTGTGGGACAAAGTCAAAGGGCAGTGGCCTGTCAGCTGGTGTCTTTTCTAGAGCATGATAGGACCTTGTCTTGGTGGTGCTTTTGAGTATGCCTGTACTAGGTGAGGATTCTGGGGCACCGTCCTTCAAAGCCATTCGGCAGAACTCTGTTCTCACAGAGAACAGCTGTCGTGTTGGCGGGTTATAAACAGTCTGACTGTCTGAAGGGAGGCCCTCTCACATCCCCACCCTCATGGAAAAAGAAGTGAAACCAGTCATTCATGCCTAAACTTGTCTGTCTTGTTCCTGCATTTGTGAATTTGTGAGTGTGAGAAAGACAAGGGTGGAATGTGAACTTTAAAAAAGAGGGAGAGTCAGTCTAACAAAGGATCCAAAACAAACGTTACTCCACAAGGTGATCAGGAAATGGGTAAAGTACTCTTTGTGTTCCCATTAACTGTACCCTCCACGCCCTTGCTGTCATTAAAGTGGACCAAATTCAGCTTCTCAAGGTGCAGGTAACATTTAGTCAGCCCAGTACCCACAGTGAGAGTGACATCTTCCTGACTGGAATCCTCTAACTAACTACCCAGTGCTTCCTCCACTTTTCTTCCCCTTTCTCCTCGTTATCACCTCCTTTCCCCAGTTCTGAAGAAGAGCCATAAAGTAATAATACAATTCACATTTCCCAAAACTCCGCCTGCCACCCAGACCTTGACCTGAGCCTGCTTTCCAGACAGTAATTGGAGTGTCCCCTCGATCAGAGCCTCCCTCTCCTCAGCCTTTGTGTGCTGCCAGCCCCTCAGTCCCACCTGCAGTTTTATGCCATCCCTCCCACCTCGGTCAAGGAAGAGACACAGAGAGTCTGGCCGTTTCCACACCCGCCCTTTATTGGACTCAGCCAGCAGGCTGGCTCCGGACCCTCACACTTCTCAGACACCTCCCATACATATTTAGGAAGGTGCCATCATTCTGTGAAAGCTCAGAGCCCACCCGTCTTGGAGCCCCAGGTTGAATCACCAACCAGAAGTTTGGGGGGAAGGAAAGGAAACAGGCAGACCAGAAAGGCAAGGCTATTCAATGAAGGGAACTGATCTGAAGGGAAATCCTGGGCCCAGCAGAGTCTCCTGAGGGCACACTGAATGCTCAGGAAAGACACTCAGGGGCAGGAGGAAGTAGGAGATCTGCTGGTGTTTATATGGCAACTTTGAGGAGGCGCTTGATGTCGGGCTCGATGTTGATGGTTGGGAAGGTGCGGCTGTAGCGCCGAAAGGGTTCCCCCTCTGGCCCGATGAGGAACTTCTCAAAGTTCCAAGACACGTCTGAGCGGTGCACAGGGCTCCAAATGATGAACTTGGGATCGGTCATGAGGGAAAACGGGTCGTCGTAAGGGTAGGGGAGCTTATCCTTCAGGTAGGTGAAGACAGGATGCTCATTCTGACCATTCACGTCACACTTTTGGATAAGGGTAAAGGTGGGCTGGAATCCACCCCCAGGGCGGACGTACTTGAGGCTGTTCAGGATCTCCTCATTCTGACAGTTCTCCTGGGGGAGGAAAGAGACAAAGAGCTTGGGAAACGCAAGAGATGAAGGATCTACAAAGTCACCCTCCTGTACTCCCCAGGATCATTCTTTCTATTATGTATATCCGCCCCGCGTACCCCCAACCCCAGCTTCCTTCTCTTTCCTTCTTCATTCGCTTTGCCCTACTCTTGACTCGGAGTTTTCCCTCTCACAGCTATTGTCTGATGGTTTGCTAGGCCATTTCTGAAAGTTCTCACAGACCCTAGCTTGGCTGTTCTTGTACTGAAAGATACTTCTCTCCCCGATCTACCCTGAGCAATGCTTAGGGTATCTGTCTGAAGCTTCAAGGAACCTTGAGTTCTGGGCAGTAGAAAGAAAGGGAAAGGAGGCTCAGGTCACACTGCCTAGAACCCTCCTTCCACTTACGCACCCACACATACATGCGCGCGCGCACACACACACACACACACACACACACACACACACACCCTGCCACCACCTTCCCTTTCCTTTTGCCCTGGTCTTGCCTGTCTTTCTTCTAATTACCTCTGAGTGTTGAATCTAGCCTTGGCCTCTGCCCTCCTCAGCTCCTCAAACTAAAGGTGAAATTGAGGTCTAGAAGAATGGGATTTATAGCTTCTTCCTTTCATCTTGTCCTAGATCTGCAGTACAAGTAGGAGGAAGCTTTGATGAAGGAAAACCCCATCCAAGGAAGACTAGTTTTCAGGTGCCATAAAGGCAAAGTAGGTTAGAGACAACAATGAACGTACTGTAAACGGAATTACTTCGTGACCAACAGGCATGAATTAAATAGGATTGGTTTAGTGTTCTGGAATAGGCCAGGGGAAGGGGAAGTTACAGAAATAAGTGCTTAAGGACCAAAAGTTGTGAATGTGTAATTATCGTTCCTTTCACTTAGCTTCCTGCACCTCACGCTCACTTGCTGTACTCAGCTAGGATGCTTTAGATCTCAACCTGTTGCCTGTCTTTCCTCCCCGCTGCCAGCACTGTCCTATCCCCACTTAGCATTCCCCACCCCTGACAGCCCGCAAAGACCCATGGAAACCCTTATTTTCCACCCCCATCCGCCAAGTCTAAGAGTCATATATCTCCCTCAGGGGAAGAAGTTCGTGCCTCTGACCTACTAGAACCAATTAGTACAGTCAGTTCCAGGCCATCTTGAGCCCAGAGTTGATGGCTATTAGACATCTTATCTCCTAATCAAAAGGCCTGCTGGCTACTGGTAGGTTACAGATTCCCTCCAGCAACTGGCTGGCCTGAAGTGATGGAAGGAGGCATCTCTAGGGCCAGAGAGACACCTCTGAAGAGGTTTTACCCTTTCTGTCTCTCTTGCCCTGGCCAAGCCTAGAAACAGAACTGAGGCAGGGAAGGAACAGTGAGAGCACTCATGGTTTGGGCTCAGGTTTGTCACAGCCAATGACATTTCAGCCTTCCTGCCTATATCTCTGATAATCTCTTCCTTGCCTTCATGCCACTGTGAACTGAACCCAAGGGATTATAATTGGAGGACATTTTGCCTGCTTGTGCTATTAAAATCCTAAGTGAAAATATAAGAATCCCTAAAAGATAACTTGAGCTGTGCGGGCTGAAGATCTGTAACAACTTGACCCATTAATCAGGGACAGAGAGGTACGTGTGATGCCCAGAGGAGACACGTACACTTTGCAAACCCTTTTGCCTTCCCCCAAATTCACTCTCCACTTGGCTGATTTTAAACAAACAAACAAAACCTTTCAATCTAAATAGTAAAGTTGCTTGTATTTGCATATTACTCTATACTTTTCAAGTTACTTTTGTAGCTCTTATCCCCACAACCTCATAATAATCCTATCAGATAAGTGGTATTATCCCTAGTTTATAGAAGAGGAAACCAAAACAGAAAAATTGAGTGACTCTTCCTGGGGCACAGAGGTATTAGATAGCAGAATCAAATCTAGTGAAAATGAAGGTCTCCTGAGTCAGTTCAATCCTAGTTTGATTCTTGATCTTCTATTTCCTCCAGTCATTCATTCAACAAACATTTAATGAGTGCCTTCTATACCCAGGCACTGAGGACACAATGGAGAGAAAAACAGACCTGGTACCAGCCCTCATGGAGTGTAGTGGGAAGACAAGAAACCATAAAAATCCATACGTTTGGTGTTCTATCACAGACAGAATCATACTGACTTCTCCCTGGTACTCGCATGCACCTAAAAACCTAGATTAACAAAACATACCCCATGATTCAAGACACTCCAACACACAGAGTCGTCCTCCCCCTCTCTTTAGCCCACTGGAGCTGCAGCAACCCAACTCCTTGGGTACAGTACCAGGGACGTCTCACCTGATGTCCAAATTGGTTGCAAGGGAAGCCAAGAACCACCAGGCGTCTGGGAAAGCGGCATTGCAGCTCGTTGAGTTGGGTGAAGTCCCGGGTGGTTGTGCCTCAGAGCGAGGCCACGTTCTCAATCAGCACTGCCCTGCCTCGGAATGTATTGAAATCTACCTTCTCCCCATCCAGGCTGATAGCACTGAGGTCGTAGAAGGACTTGGCAATGTAAGCCATGGTGGGAGTGCAGAGTGAGCAGCAGAGCAGTGTGAGCCCACTTAAGGGTCTGTTAAAGGGGCGGGGAGGAGGGAGGAGCCAGGAAGGATATCACAGTGGGACTTTGAGCATCCCCAGGATGACTTAGCAAAAACAGTCACCTACCTGTAAGTGCTGTTTGAACAAGAAGGTCGCTCCTATTTACAGACTCTGAACAAAGCCACCTCCCTGCTCCACCCGGTTGGCAACCTAGGAAGGGCCAATGTGATATCTCTGAGCAGACATGAATAATTCACTGCTTGCAGGAAACCAGAGCCCCAAAGGTTGGACGGGGAGGAAAAAAGGCAGGGAGGGATGCAAGATTGACTCCTACTTGCCCCAGGAAATTGTTCTCACTTGGCACAGACGGTTATTGAGTGCCTGCTGAGTGCCGAGCTCTGAATTGTGCAATTGAGAGGTCAGGGTCTGCCGAGGGCTGAAGGATGAGGAAGAGGATTGGGCGCATGTCCCCTTGACTCAGACTACAACTAAAATATACATGTTACTGTTCACATTTCTCTCTTTGGCTGTTACTTTCCACAAGCACAAAATCAAAGGGACCGTTAGGAGGACGGTGTGTGGTTTTCTAAAATAATGGCTTTCAGTGCCTCAGCTTGCACCAGTCTGAAGAGGGGAAGCTGTGTTTGTCTTGAAAAGTCTCTCAGTGGGTGATGGTACTTGTCCTGGAGAGCACATCTGCCCTTGCCCCTGTGCTGTACCATCTCCTCTAATAGCCCACCCCCCACCTCCACAGGGGCATGAGGATGCCGTTGGTTGTGGCTGGGATAACAGAGCGGAGTCACAGAGCAGCTGGGTAAACTCAGAGGGGATGGATGCCCCTACCTCTCATCAGACGAAGACTGAGTCCCAGAGGCTCCTCAGGGGGGCTCGCGCTGGTCGTTCCCCACAGAAGGAAGTGTGCAGGGGGTCAAAGCTGCTACGGTTCTGTTTTCAACACCAGCATGCAGTGTGTTGCAGGACATCTGGGGACCTGCTAAGAGCTATCATGGGAGCACAGCACTGGAAGCCCACAGAAACTAAAAAGACCTAATGCTTCACTTCATTCTTCCAAACACCCACCAATGCAAGAAATCAGGGGGGTTTTCTTTGTTTTTTTTTTGTTTTTTGTTTTTAATGCCTGGATTTCTCCATCATTAAAGCTGGCTATCAGGCTTTACCTGGCTTTGGGATTTTAGAGCGAAATTTCAATAACAATGCAGTTGTTTACTAGAGAGGTTTTCACAGGTATGTGTCCATTGGGAACTGTCTCCTAGAACAAAGAATGAGCTAGGTTGGGGAGCAGCTGGTCTTGAGAATCTGATTTGTTGAGAAGATGGAGGAAGTACTTTCCAGGAAGTACCCAGGTTTTCTGTTCTGTAGCCTGTTCATAGCAACACGGGAATCCATACATCTTAACTGGCTGTTCCCTACAAAAAAGCCTCCATTACCTAAGTGGGAATGGGATCTTTTGCCACTAGAAGAGGTGGCAGGAAATGCAGAGAGAAGTGTGTCCCCTGCTGAGGCTGGGTGGAGTTGCTAGAAAAAGCAAATAAACGCCTCCTAAGCCACTGAGTCAAGAATTTGGCCTTGATAATGGGCTAAACTCTTAACATGAACTTGCCAGATTCACCTGCATGCCTACCACTTCCCTAGTACTCTCTGGGCTTCCAGATGCCTCTTACTGGCTGCCCTTCTGGGACCCCTCTCCAGGAAGACCATGGAAGTTCCTGAACTGAGGAGTGGAGGTGCCGTCTTCCTTAGGTACACAACATCCCTTTTCTCCAGGGGCAACCTAGGACACCTTGAGTCACCCAGCTTCTCCCCTTTCACAATTGAATACAATTGATGAAGCTCTCCTAAAATACCTCTTTGTTTCCAGCTTTACCTCAAACTGGCCTACTTTCCAGAAGCTTGTAACTTTGTACATGCACTAACATGGCTTTCCACAGGGACAGTAGATGTTCTGGAAAGTTCACTGGCTTAGTAGCCAGAAAGCCTAGGTCAATGGCTCTCAATTCTGGCTGCAAATGAGAATTGCATGTAGAGATTTTTCTAAATAGAGATGCCAAGCTTTCCCCTCTGGAGATTTCAATTCTGGTTGTTCCTTTTAAGCCTTGACTCTGCCACTGTTCCTTGGGGCCCCTAGGCACCTGTTTCCTTATCTGTCCAACTTGGATAAAGATAATCACCTTCCTTATCTCACACAGCCGTGATTGTCTGATTGTTCCAATAAAGGAGATAAAGCATTACAAGTTCTCTGTAAATTGGAAAATGCAGGTTAAGATCTTAGGCTACCGTTGCCCTGCCTTGTTTTACTCCTTCCTTCTTCATTTTATCTTTACTTCCATTCTCTGCCTCTTCCATCAACTCCGGACCCCAGAGTAATAGTATTCAACAGTCCCCAGACCCCAAGATTCTAGACTGCCTTGTTTCCTTGGGGTATCCAAGCACAGGGCTAGGATGAACTTCTGAAAGATTACTTAATCCCACCTCATGCCTTCAGGAAGACCTGTTTCTGTTACATTCCAAGCAGATGAGAACCTTCTTGGTTTTAAAGACACCCTCAGACATAGATATTCAGCATCTCCCCAATGACTCTACTCAATCTTATTTCCGCAATGGGAGCCCACTGCCGAGCAATGGGGGCTTTGCTTGGGGCTCCCCTGCAGGTGGCATTAGGAGAGGCACCAAGCGGAAGACGTTTGCTGTTTCCATTGTCATTCTTCTGCTGTTGCTTTAGGATTCTGTAACCTCTTCTACCAGCACTGCCTCCCTCTCTCCCTCCCCCTGAACTGCCAGGGTCCCAGTGAGATCTACTCCCAGGGATTCACACAGGCAGTCACACCTGTGACTTGAAATATTCTTTATTTTGTAAACATCTGTGTTTAAAATAGATGAACCCTGCTCACAATTCATATCCTGGACCCGAGACACAGCACACGAAGTTTACCCGTCACAGGGAGATGGTGGGGCTCAGGAGCAGGTGGAGAGCCTGGGGCTGTGCCGAGCCTCAAGACGACAGGTGCAAAGGTGGTGAGGAGCCAACAGGCAGGCGCACCTGCTCAACAGTCTAAGGCCAGGTCCCAGGCTACCTCCGGGACTGGAGAAGTTTAGGGGTGAGAGGCTGATTCTGGTACCTCATGAGCATAGCTGCACCCTAAAATCCCAACCCCCCCCTCCTGCCCCATACCTCTCCCCAGCTGTGGCCCTTATGGATGGGGCTTCTCAGGCCATAGAATCCTAATCCCAAGTTTTCCCTTCCAGAACCCCTAGGGTACAGTAAAAATATAGTCCCTCTTCCCCAAGGGGGCTAGGAGAGAAAGGCAATGGTGCTCGGCCAGATCTTCAGGGAAAGCAGCAACACTGACCACAGGTTGGAGCCAATGGCCAGTATAACTTCCCCTCCCTCGAGTCCCTGGCTAAGGGCACACCGAGGGTTGGCACTGCTGACCTCCCCACCCCAGAGTGATGCTGCATGTTTTAACACCTGAGGAGTTAGTCCTCAAGGAAACATCCTCAGCTGTGGTCGTGACTTCGTCCTAAAGAGTCAGCTCTTTACATTTCTCATTAGCCGACGATTTATAACTATTCCTGCCTTCCTTTTCCTTCCACTATGATAACCCATCCCCCATTTCTTCATCCTGAGCTACCCTCTCCCGCCCTCTCCTGATTTGATAAGAGTCAGAGGAAAGGTTTGGCGATTTCATCCCCCACCCATTTTTTCAGAGGAGTAAGGAAGTGGGGCTCTTAATCCTTCACGTGTGTGTGTCCTGGATTTTAGTCCTTAATTAGTGAATGTTCGATGCCCAGTTTTGTTTTCACTCCAGTGCCAGCCATGCAACGCAGCTTAAGACCGATCTTCCTCCCTAGGCTTCTCCCATCTTGGGAAGGTGGGGAGGACCCCTACTAGGGCTGGTAACTGACTTGTTTCCTCCTTAAAGGGCCTCCTGCAAACGACTCTTGGACCATATGGGGTTAAAGAAACTTCTTCCTGAAACAAAGGGCCCTGGAGGAGGGAGTCCGCTTCCCTCCACCTGTAGCCACAGTGCCGTTGGCAAACCCTCAAGCCTCTGAGTCAGGAGCTAGAGGAACAAGATGAGCACTTGGTCTTGAAGGCTGAAGGGAACAGCACCGAGCGTTCCTACCCAGGGCTTGCCTGCTTTTTGCTCATGAGCTCCCTGCCCTTCTCCCACAAACTTTGGGTCTCGGGAAATCCTTGAGAGCGGAAGGCTGGGCTCGGTGAAAGACCACCATCGTGGTTCTGTCACCTCTCACCTGCCAGGGTGGTGGGGAGATGCCCATCTTACATAAGAAATGGAAGATGGGGCCCAGGAATCCCTGCTGCTGCCGAATTCCCCTCTGGTTTGCAAACTGCTGTCCCGGCTCTTAACCTGATATATAGGAGCTGGTCCTTCACTTCCAAACACTCCCCTTCCCAGAGTGTGTGGTTGGCCCCAGGGCTCTCCTTGCCCTGCAGTGCCCTCAGGCCTTGGTCCACATCTTTAAATTCGGGAGCCCGGGGGCAGGGAGAAATAGTGCACACGCTGCACGGCAGGTAGAGAATGGAGGTGGCTTTTTATCCCTGCCACCCCTCATCATTTTTTTTTCTTCTCTGAAGCTCAGTTCCCCCAAGAGGCAGGAGGGCAGGCAGCCAAGTGCAGCAGAAGCTGGGGACGGGGGGAAGGACAGCCCCAGGCGTGGGGACCACCAGTTTGGGCCTTCCTTCCTCTCTTGCCGTTCGTCTTTCCCCGGTCACCGGGGAGGCAGGCCCATGGCACAAGAAGGGGCGGTGGGGAGGAGAGGACGGGGAGAATTTCCCACAAAGCGGGGTGGGGCTTCTCCCGGAGCAGAGCAGGGAACGTGCCCCTGAGCCTGAGTCCACTCCCTCGGCCCGGCAAAGAGGGAGGAATCGAAAGGTGCTGTACCAGCAGCCACACGGGACACGTGGGGGGTGGGGGGAGGGCTCTGATAGGAACACAGCTGAGGGGAAGGGACAGAAAGAGAGGTGGGAAGAAGCGAGGAGAAGCGGAGAGGAGACCAGATGCACTGAGAGAGAAGGAACCTCCAGTGGCCTTGACTCCAGACTGGGCCATCGTCTGGGACCTCAGGGTAGTGAGGCGGTGCTCGTAGCACATCAGGGGCTCGAGGCAGGCCTGTGGCTGGGGAAACAGGCTGGAGGGGGCCATCCCGGGGGGGAGGACGGGAGAAGGGGGGCGAGGCTGCTCGGACAGGACAGAGGAGCTGCTCCCTGGAGCCAGGCAGGGGGAGGAGCAGCGGCCGAGATTCCACAGGGTCACCCGAAGGAGAAGAGAAGCAGGGCAAAGCCCAGGCTCCCTGTGTGCCCGCAGCCCTCCTGGGGGGAGAGGGGACTGTGCGGGGCGGGGGCGCTCCACGCAAGATGCTCAGCACCAGCAGGTTTTCGAAGAGTTCTCCGGGCCCTCAGGTTTGCCCTCATCCTCCTCCAGCTCCGCCAGGGCCAGCTCATTGCTGGCGGGTGTCCGCAGACCTTCCAGCTCCTTCCTGTGGGCCTGCAGCACCAGCTCGGTCAGGCGCGTGAAGGACTGGGAGAGCAAGGAGCGCAGTTAGTCCAGGTCTCCCCTCTTCCCGGCACCCCTGTGGCTGCCCGCCCTGGGTGGGGCTCATCTGCTCTCAGCTGCTCTGCTGCCTCGTCCTCTCGCCTCCCTGCCTCGCTGGACTCAGCTCAAGAGATGGGACTCACCTCTTTAATGTTGAGGTTGGTGCAGGCACTTGTTTCATAGAAGTCCATGCCATACTCTTTAGCCAGCTGCAAGAGAAGAACATTCCTGAAAGGGAGTCGCTAAGGGAAGGGAGGTGCCCGCAGCACCTGGTGCATCCTTCCTGCCACTGCACTCAGGGCCCGTGCTGTGTCGTGACAGTTTCTCAGAGTAGACAACTTCTCAGATGAGAGTAGGACTTCCTAAGACACAGGCTAGCAGAGAATGGGAGAAGATGCTCCACAAATGCACCACCCCTCCCCACCTACACACAGGCACACATATACACCCAACACACACACATCACGTGTCAGGAGCCAGAGACACAAAATTATTGTGACAAACTAATGAAAAACATGGGCTTTGAGGTCAAACAGACCCAGGCTGGAATACCAGTGCTGTCACTTAAGAGCGTATGACCTTAGACAAGTTACTTCTTCCCTCTAAGCCCCAGCTTCGTCATCTGTTCAAAGGGGATGACAGCATCTATCAACCAAGGCTGTGGAAGGGTTAAATGGGGTCATGCATCTGTAAGCACTTGCTTAGCACAGGGCCACACATACAGTACTCAACAAATACGAATATTCTAGTAGGAGTTGGCCTCTATTTTCAAAATTTTCAATGACCATGTATTATTTTTTATACTAAAAAACAATTTTATTTCAAGTGCTAATGGGATGCTATTGACTGAAGAGGGAGAGAAAAACTCTTGAGGCCTTCAGAGTAAGTGGGTGACTCTGGCCTCAGTGGTACCCATCTTTCTTTCTGTTCTCTGGGAGGACGGTCTCCCTGTGTGCTTGGACATTCCCTCAAAACCATCCTCCTACCCTCTCTGCCGCCATGGCTTCTCCGAATGTGGGCCCTTCATGCCTTCATTTCCCTTCCTACCTCTTTTCAAGTGTAAGGAGGACAGGGGGTGGGTATGGAGGGGTGGGATGACTGTAGGACAGAAGCTATGCCTGGATACTGCTAGAGGAGAAGGGAGCGACTTGAAGTCCCTCCTCCGCACTAACCAAGGTGGGCTCTAAGGCAGAGGTAATCCTGCTTTGGGGGCCTTGGAGCTGGGAGAGGTCTTTGTTTCAGGATGGACCCCAAATCACTGTCCTAAAGGACAGAAAACAAACTCTCAAGGATGGCAATTCAGCCAGTGCCTTAGGCTACTGTGGCGGTAGGGGGGTGTCTGATGATGGTGATAGAACCCTGGGACCCAGTTCTCAGGCCTGGCCCAGGAAGCCAGCCAAAAACCCAAGGGATGGATTCAGCCAGCTCACTCCCACTTACCTGCTGCCCTTGCTCTCTTCCCACCTGCCGTTTCTGCTCTTCATCAGCCTTATTCCCTATAAGGATCTTCTGGACACCTTCTGGTGCATACTAGGGACAAAGGACAGACAGAACTGCCAGTGAGTGCTGCTTTTCCCCCAATCTCCCCACCCATATAGCCTACACTGGCTTCCACACCAGCAGCAAAGTTAAGAGCCCTAGGGACAGAGTGGGCTGACTGGGTGCAGGTGCCAGGCTTCCCCAAGTACCATGGCTGACCCCAGGGGTCCCAGAGGGATGTCACGGGGACTGTTTAGGGTAGAAGACACTGATGCTTCCTCGGGTTGGGCAACTGGAAAGGACATTGGACTTAAGTCCAGCCCCTCACTCCACAGATGAAGAACTGGGGACTCAGAGTTCATGGCTTGCCCAGGGCTCCACAACTGTGGTGGCAAAGCCAGGACTGGAACCCCAGTCTCGCAATTCCACCTGGTCCTGACATTTCAGGAAGGAAGCTGTTCCCAGCGTAGGCTCTGTCCTAATTCATTTCAGGGGAAGACACAGCCATGGCGGCCTGGCAGGGTACAGAGCATGGAGGGCATGGCTGCTTGGGCTTCTTCCTCATGTCTTACTCACCCAGAGGTCTTGATCCGGGGCTGCAGAAGGCAAGGGTTCCTGGTAGTGTTTGCTCACCAACCCTGACAGCTTCAGCCCTTCCCATGTGGCCTTCACTTTGCTTTCCCCCCTGAGGTGCCCTTCCCCACCCCCAAGAGTGAGGCAGCACATCCTACCTCATCCACATCACTGACCCACTTCATGATGTGCTGGTAAGAGCGCTCGCTGCTAATGTCGTAGACTAAAAATATTCCCTGAGAGAGAGAAGGAGAGAGAGATGGGGCAGGTACATGCACACAGAGACAGTGCACAGTCATGGGGTCAGAATTGGGTGTGGTACCTTAAATGCTGGGTCCCAATCTCCCTTCTTCTGCTTAGCACAATGAAGATCCCTCAGCACCCAGAAAAGTCTCCTTCTCTCTCAGACCCCCAAAGCTGTTGCTTCCTAGGCTCATCACAGAGCTCTCTGAGGCAGAAAGGCACCAAGACTTTGATGTGGTCTTTGGCCCGGGGAGGAGGGTGGAAGTTGAGGGTGAGGGTGGGGACCTACCAGTAGTGAGTGCTCAGAGAGTAGCTGATGAATGAATGATCAGTGAACGACTGAAAGACCGCCCTGAGCCCACCCCCCTCACTCCCCAGCAGGCAATCCGAGGGCCCATATGGGGATGAGTGGCACAAATATCTCAAACGCCCAGAGCCAGGAGTGTGGGTGGCAGCATCCCACCTCTAAACCCTGAAAATAGCGGCTCACCTGGGCCCGTCGATAGTACTGCTTTGTGATGGTCTGATATCTCTCCTGCCCCGCTGTGTCCCTGCAATAGAAAGCCAGCCCTTCAGAAGAGCAGGGACCATGGAAGCAGGTGGGGAGGGGAGGAACAGGAGCTGGGAGACCCTGTGCCTTTGCAGGAGAAACTGGAGAGCTGCAGGGTGAAAAATCAGTGGAGCTTTGGTCCCCAAGGGCATCCAAACGTATCTGACTCTGCAGCAGAGAGGGCTGGTCATAGGTGCTGACAGGGCTTGTGGGTCCTTGTCAACTGTATCTGCACTAGGAGCCACAACCATAACTGGGTCTTGGATAACTGTCTCTAGGAATTGGCCATTGTGGCCAGACTGGTGGGACTGCTCCATCTCCAGTCCCTCTGGGACCTCTGCAGGCAATGCCCATACCACTCTGAAATTGGGAGGCCGCTCCAAATGCTGGAAAGGCAATGCTTCCAGGAGCAACAGGCCAGAGAGCCATAGCGGCCCCCTGTGGCTACTTATGGGAACTCCACTGTGCTGTAGTGGGGAACTCCCACCGTAAGGATGGGGCGTAGCCCTCCCTCCTTGGAATCCTACCTCAGTGCTCTGCAGGGCAGCAAGGCCCAAGGGAAAAGTTTTATTCGAAGACAAACCCGCAGTGCTTAGTTTGCCAATTCCTTCTAATTCTTGCTTTTTGGTGACTTGCGGTCAGTCCCAAAAGTTTCTTAAGAAAGAGATGAGAGGGAACTCCCTGGCGGTTCTGTGGTTAGGACTCCGCGCTTTCAGTGCCAAGGGCCTGGATTTAATCCCTGATGGGGGAACTAAGATCTCGGGAGCCGCAGAGATGAGAGATTAAGGCTCATGGGAGCAGGAGGTGGGCTTTGAGACTTCTGCTTCTCTCCATCGAAGAGGTGGCCAGTTACTCCAGATGAAGCCTTGGGATTTTACACATGGCAGTGGCAGCTAGGGAGAGCCTCAGGTCCTCTCCTCCTACCCAACTCACCAAATCTGTATCCGCACTTTGATGCCGTCTACCTCTATGGTCTTCATCTTAAAGTCAACACCTGGGGAAAGGAAGTGAGCAAGAAAGTTAGGAAGGGGGCTTCCCTGGTGGCACAGTGGTTAAGAATCCGCCTGCTAATACAGGGGACATGGATTCGAGCCCTGGCCCGGGAAGATCCCACATGCCGCAGAGCAACTAAGCCCATGCGCCACAACTACTGAGCCTGCGCTCTAGAGCCCGTGAGCCACAACTACCGAGCCCGCATGCCACAACTACTGAAGCCCACGCGCCTAGAGCCCGTGCTTCGCAACAAGAGAAGCCACCGCAATGAGAAGCCTGTGCACCGCAACGAAGAGTAGCCCCCGCTCGCCACAACTAGAGAAAGCCCGTGCTCAGCAACAAAAAATAACATAAATAAATTTTTAAAAAAAGAAAGGAAGGATACCCGCTGAGAACTGAAGTATGGCCCAGGGCACTCATACCTGAGGGTCTCCTTTTGGTTTAATTTGGCAGAAAGATGGCACAAGGTAAAGGCCTTCTTGAACCAAAAACTGACCCTCAGGGAGTGTCCAGGGCTTTGAATGGGGCTTCCCTTCCTCCTTGAGCTGCGAGTTGCCAGGAGTAAAGGGCCTGTGGCACACGGGAAGTGAATATGGGGGAATCCACTCAGTTGCTGCCTTACTTAGCCCCAAAACGTGTCTCACTCTACTCCCGTGTAAAGTCTTCCTTATTTATACTTCTGCAGAGAACCACTTGTATTTATCCCTCCTGGAACTCTAATCCCTAGGAATAGCAGTCCACCTCATTTGCCTGGGTTTATTCTCTCTCTGCCTTATTAGCAACCAGGAGGGGGGTTATGGTGCCGTCATGAATGTGGGGAAGGCACAGAGACCCTGGCGAGAGAGGAGGACTGTTTCAGCCCCACAGTGTGTATTAAGCCCTCGGCTCCTAGCAAAGGCCCACCAAGGAGACGGCCTAGTGCATCTGTTGCTGACTAGGCCCTTTTACCAGAGGAGGCATTGTTGTTTACTAGAAGGAGCATGGGCTTCAACGTCAGGCCTGTGCTTGAATCCTAACTCTGGCCACTTAACTCATAGCTATGACCTTGGGCACCTCTGAGCCTCCATTTTCTCATCAGTAAAATGGGGACATTACCAATCATTTCAGTGGGTCACTGAGAAAACCAAATGAGATACAGTGCCTGGCACCTGGTGGACATTCAGTCGGTCGCAGCTATCACTATACCAAGTACAGCCCTGGTCTACATGGGTGCTCCTGGGTCACTGCCAGTGACCACATGAAGAGGCAGGGGCACAGCATGTCGTTGGGGGAGGGAGGGTAGACAATCAGGGTTCTCAGGCTCATCTGCCCAGGGGCTTGAGGAGCTAAGCTACCACAAGACACAGGAAACGTAAGGGATTTGGCAAACCAGTCCAGCGCAGAAACGTATCTGGGGAATTTTGCAGCAGGAGAAGTCAGCACCACCAGCCGCATGCAGGCTTGAATCTGAGTGACAGCAGTGATGAGGCACCTCTCCCCAGCCCTAACTGTGCCAGGCACTGTGCCCAGTGATTCAAGAGCTGTGTCTAGGAAGTTAATTAAGCTGCAGTCCTCGTGCACTCCCTGGAGACAAGTCAGGAATGGGCACCATTAACCAGTGTTCAGGTGAGAAACAGGGTGAAGGCAGAGTTCTGGCCCGTAGTCCCCAGGCTGCACAGCACAGCCCCAAAGGTGCCAGAATCCCCAGCGCCCCTGCCATTCCACGCCGGCATTAGTTCTTTGCCAACAGGAATACTTCCCCCCTTATCCACATTGTCCCCAGCTTTCCACAAACACAGACATTAAATTCAGGCTCTTCCCTCTCACCACTGAGACCAATCATCATTTAATTAAAAGGGAGAAAAAGATTCAGATGGGACAACCTGAACTAAATCAACTTGCTTGGAAGTGAATCATTTTTCACCTGCCCAAGCTGATTCATATCTATTGAGCTGTACTTTTCCAAATGGGTAACGTCTGGCAGCCATTCTACCGAGGGTGCCAAGAAAGTAAAAAAAAGAGGAGGGAGAAAGAAGGAGAGGGGCCTCTGGCCTTGGTGGGGGGCAGTAGCGTGCTCACCCCCTCCCTAGACAAGCAGTTGTCAAGAATTTGCTTCTCGGGACTTCCCTGGTGGGCCAGTGGGTAAGACTCCACGCTCCCAGTGCAGGGGGCCTGGGTTCGATCCCTGGTTAGGGAACTAGATCCCGCACGCCAAAGCTAAGAGTTCGCATGCCACAACTAAAGATCCCACATGCCACAACTAAGACTTGGTGCAGCCTAAATAAATAAATATTAAAAAAAAAAATTTGCTTCTCCCCAACACCCAGCATAGAAGGGAATCAAGAAACCTTTGTTCTTTCCTGGTACAGTGCCTTCTTCCCAGGAGAATCAGTGATTCTGTTCATTTTATAATAAAGCCAGCTCATCCTCGTACCAGCCCAGCAAGCCCAGTCAAAGGACAGCACCTTGTGCAAAGTGGTCACAAGGGTGGGGAGCTGGTGAGAGAGAGGAATCTATATCCTTTATTCCACAAACTTCTATGGGAACTTACTTTGTGCCCTGCACAGTGCTAGATGCAGACTAAGTGGCCAAAAAAACAGATGGTCCTTGCCCTTACAGAGCTTATTAGACAGGAAACAAAGGCCCAGGGAGGTAAGATAACTAGCCCAAGGTTGGCACAGCAAGTAGCAGAGGCCTGTTTGATGGCAGAGCCCTTGCACTGTTTCTTGGGGGAATGACAGGAGAATAGTGTGTTAACCAGGCAGAGAGGCCTTACCTACACTTTTCTGTTTCTCTCTGGAGAAGGGCTCAGCTGGGGGAGGAGCCCCCAACACCAGGGAGCTTTCCCTGACAATGAAGGCAGGTCTTAGGAGAGGCAGGGCTGATAAGAAGACAGGGAGCCGCCCTGGGAGTGAGCGCTGGGCTTGGATTCCTTCTCCCCTCTTCCCTCGCTTCTTAGCTGTGTGGCCAGGGACCAAGGCTGGGGAATTCTGGCGGCTCATGGCACCTCCCCACCACCGTCTTGCAACCTAGACCCTCCTGACCACCGATAAAATTTGTTGTAACATCTCTGAGAAATAAAATGCATCAGTATTGGCTCTTCACCGGCACTAAGGAAGAAACATAGAAAGTCTATGCCTTCTGAGGCATCTTCCTCTCCCACCCACTCCCCTCTTTTTTAAATTGAAAGATTAACAGCCCAAAGATCTTCTAGTTGAATCTATTGCTCTACTCTGCTCCCATACACCCTGCACCTTCCACGGTGTCCATCTACCAGTCAGCCCTGGCCTGCCGTGACCTGTGCCCATCCGTGGCCCCTTCCCTGTCCCTGCGTGGCTGTTGGTTTTTTTCCACTGCTGAGCACTGCAGGGCAAAGTCAAAAGACTGGCCTTGTTTAGTCGCCTAGAGACTCACGCTTTCTCACCTCCGCCGGCCCTCGCCGCTGCTCAGAAACTGTTTATTACAGGTGGTTCACCCACCACGTTCCTCACAGCCACTGTCTTCCCTGCTGAAGGGCTCAGTCCCGGTCCACCCTCTCCCTACCACTACCACTGAAAGAGAACACCCTGTCCACTGTCTTAAGGGCAAAGTGACAGCTGCCTGATGAAGTCTTGCTGTGAGGCCCACCTAATTTCCTCAGAATGTCCTGTCGTCTCCACCTTCCCCGGGGCAGAGTCCTCTATCCTTTCCAAGTCTCACCTCTCAGCTGTCATCAGCCCCCTCTAGGTGTACATCCTATCCTAATAGTTTCCCCCCTCTCTGTTGCACCTTCAGACTCTTCAGGGAGAAGAGAGATTCTTCATCTGTCTCCACCCCTGGTGTGTTCTCATCCTGGCTCCTCTAAGGCAGCACTTCTCAAACTTTAAAGTGGATGCAAATCATGTGGGGACCATGTTAAAATGCAGATTCTGATTGAGTCGGTGTGAGATGCGGCCTAAGATGCCGCACGAGCCTCTGGGTGAGGCTGATATTACTGGTCCCTGGATCACACTTTTGACAGCAAGCTTCTAAGGACAGTGGTTCTCAAAGTGTGGTCCCCGGACCTGCAGCATCAGCACCGGCATCAGTCAGGGCTTGTTAGAAATGCCAATTATTGGGCCTCGCCTCAGATCTACAGAATCCAAAACTCTGGGCAGGGGTGGGGGTGGAGGTGGCTAGGAATCTGTGTTTTAACAAGTTCTCCAGGTGATTCTAGTACGTGCCGAAGTTTGGGAGTTCCATCTGGACTGAGACTTTGCATGTGAAGTGTCAAGTGAGGCAGCATGGGAGTTCTCCGATTCTCAAGGTGTACTTGGCAGATGCTCAGCTTTAGAATCACCTGGGGTGATTTAAAAAAAAAAAAAAAAGATACTACTTTGACTTTCTACTTTCTAGACCTAATGAATCAGAATTTGAGAGTGAGGCCCTGAAACCTGTATTTTTAACAGGACCACGGGTGATTTTTTAGATAGAGGAAAGTTTGAGGGTTTAATTTAGTGGAAGAGCTATCCATTGGCACTGGAGTCAGAAAGACCCGGGTCTGAATCCTGATTCTGGTACTTGCTGTGTGGCTTTGGGGAACTCTCAACTTCTCTGAGCCTCAGTTTGCTTGTCCATAGAATGAGAATACCAGTGGCCTCCTAAGGGTTGGTGTGGGATATAAATTAGATAATATATGTGCAGCTCCTCATAGGTAGAAGATAGTTCTCTCACTCCTACCTTCCCTTTGCTAAATAAAGGCTCCCTGGGGAGGAGCCAGGAAAACAAACCCAGAGCACCCTTGATGTGGGAAGGATTGCAGAGTCTAGTCCCTTGCTACTCCACTACCCTTGCTCATCCGGAGACCGGCAGCATCCACGTCACCGGGGAGCCTGTTAGAAAACGCAAATGGGCCCACCCAGACCTACTACATCTAAGGCACACTAACGTTTGAAAATCACTGTCTAGCCCATCTCTAGGTAGAACACACGCACGGCTCATGATACTGCTAAGCATTATAGCACACGCCCTGGCTAGGGGATCCAGAGCCCTTGGTTCTCATGCCAGCCCTATGAAGGAGGTAGGGGCAGGGATTATTACCGTGAGGTACAGAGAAGCCAAGTAACTTACTCCCTTCCCACACCCTATGGCTCAGCCAGAACTGCAAACAGGTTTCTTAAAACCTACCCAGGGCACCTCACTTGATCAGTGGCTTCCCAACCCTCCGAGGCTGCAGACTCTTACTGCCTTTTGTGTCCCGCCCCTGCCTTCCCCACCCCTGTTCTGGTATAACAAGGCGTCTAGTAGTGGGTACACATGGAGCAAGCCCACCATAACCTATTATCAGGGAGCCCCTTGCTCCCTGAGAGCTCATGATTTCACTAAGCCCAGATGCATTGCCTTGCACAGCGCCACGTCAGCATCCCTTCAGGAGGACCGGCTTCCTTTCCCGGGCACAGGGGACACCCAGGTGTGAAGGAACAAGCAGCTACCTCCACATCGCTCCGGTAGAGGTTCTTGGAGACCTTAGAGCCCCGGGAGCAGAAAGTCAAGAAGACGAGGCCTTAGGTACTGGGGCTGGGGACAGAGGGACAGGGCAGGGGAGACGGCACTGGCACTCCCTCAGCTCCTAGCTACTGCCCCAGTCCACAGTGGAGGGCCTGTGAAGACCATGGAAAGAAGGGAACAGGGCACATCCAGGGGAACGGCACTGCTTCCCATCACTGTCTGCCTCCAAAGAAAACCCTGGAAAGCATGGAGGGAGTGCAGCTCAAGAAACAGAGTGACTTGAGGACACGGGGAGGGGGCGGGGGAGGGGTGGGCTGGGACAAGGTGAGAGAGTGGCATGGCCATATATACACTACCAAATGTAGAATGGATGGGTGGTAGGAAGCAGCTGCATAGCACAGGGAGATCAGCTCCGTGCTTTGTGACCACCTAGAGGGGTGGGATAGGGAGGGTGGGAGGGAGACGCAAGAGGGAGGGGATATGGGGATATGTGTATACGTATGGCTGATTCACTTTGTTATACAGCAGAAGCTAGCGCACCATTGTAGAGCAGCTATACTCCAATAAGGATGTTTAAAAAAAAAAAAGAAGAAGAAACAGAGTGGCGAGGTCATTAACAACACAATTGTGAGGTCAGAGTTTGGTTCCAATCCTGCCTTTACCACTAATTGCCTGTGTGGTCTTGGGAAAGCTACTTAACTTCTCTTTGCCTTAGTTTCCTCACTTGTAAAATGGGGATGGCAATCCCTGATGTCAGAGAATTTTTGTGAGGATTATGAGATAAGCTACAAAACCCATAACACAGAGCCTGGCACAAAGAGCTTCATTAAATCTTAGCTGAAAAAGCTATCTCCTATGGGGGGGATGAGATTAGGGTCATGGCTTAGGGAATAGAAAGAGCTCTAGAAAGTAGGAGGGAGCTCATGTCAGGAAGAGGAAGCAGAGTGGTGCAGAGAGGGGAGACAGCCACACTAAGCTGGAGTGTTTCAACAAAAAGTGAAAATGCCACCCACCATGGGAGCCCCATGGCCCCCCGAGTCTGGCTACACCCTAAATTCTGGCAAAGCTAGGTGTGCCTGTTGGTGAGCCAGCACCTCATGGGTTAATGTCAGGTGCCAGCTTGCCTGCCCGCCCAGTGCCACATGCTTCAAGTGGAAACAGGACTCTTCTGGGTGCCAAATGTTATCACCGTGATCAACCGCAGCCCAGAGGCCCGGCAGCCAGCGTGACCTGAGCCTTTTCATCAGCAATGAGACGCCACCACAGGAACAACTTAATACATCTGAAACCCAAGGCAGATACCCAATCCCTGGAGCCATGTTGGCTCTGGTTACCAAGCTCAAGTCCCAGGAAGGACCCCAGCCCCTCCCCCTGCAGGAAACCAGGATGTAAGGGACAGGATGTGTGGAGCTCACGTGGGATGTGGCAGGAGGTCACCCCGAGAAATCCTAAAACAAACTGTCGGGGAAGGCAGACCCTGCGGGGAGGTGGCTGCCTGACTTTGCCACCCCAAACAAGGCACCAGCGTAATCCCTTGCCCTCAGCAAGAGAGGAAACCATTTCCCTGCCAGCTGAGGGACAAGGGAGGGGAAGAACAGGGAGAGGAAGAAGACAGAAGGAGAGCTAAGAGACAAAGCTTAAGAGAAGATTCCAGGCACAAGTGTGCCTCACACCAGTCAGGTGAGGGGCGGGGGAGAGTGTCTTTGTCCCAAGCCTGCCACTTAATGCATCACCCTTCTGTCTGGGAACTCTTAGCCTCACTGTCTGTGGGGCTGCATGCCACTGACTTCCTCTTACCCAGCTCCGGAATGACTGTCCCTCATGCTGGCCTCGTTCAGGGGAAAAGATGCCCCCAGGCTCTCTCTTGAAGGGAGAGTCTTTGGAGACCCTGGACCCAGGAACCCAGGGGCTATTATCACGCAGAAGGGTTTCCCAGTCAAACATGGACTCCCGTGATGTGGAGAGGAATGCATGCCCCAGTGCCTGAGCCCTAGGATCTCCTACTCCAGAGTCCTGGAGGGTCACTTCAGCAGCCTGGCTGAGCTGATGGGCATCATCTGACACCAGCAGTGACCCTGAGCAACAGGCAATATTGATCTTAGTGTAAGACACTGACCTGTCATCTCTGCATTCACCAAAGAGGACCCCACTTGCACAGGGATCACGGGAGCCACTTTCTTGCTCCTTGCTATGTCTGAGCTTCTCCTAAAGCATGTATCTGAGCAGAAAAGGTAAAAGCTACTGGAAACTGTTCACCCTTTACAAAATTCTCCCCTTCTTCTCCCCTCTTCTCACAGTTCCAAACTGTACATGAGTATATAATGAGTTTCTCATTGTGAGTCCCAAGAAACCAATACTACTTGCAACTTCCCTCAGGGAAGAGCAAAAGTTCTCTAGGAAATGTACGCATGCATTCATCCATTCATTCATAACAAACTATTATTGAATGCCTACCATGTGCCAGGAACTAAGCTAGGTACTTGAAGACGCAGCTGCAAATAATACAGAAAGATCCTTGTCTTCAGAGAGCTTCTATTCTAGTGCGGAAGACAGATAATAAATAAGTAAACTAGTAATTTCAGAGAGTGATAAGTGTTGAGGCAAAAGCAGAATAATGGAGTAGAGGATGAGGGCGCCCGGGCACAAGCTGCTTTAGAATGGCTGGTCAGAGAAGATCTTTTAAAGGAGGTGACATCTGAGCTGAGGACTAAATGACAAGAAGCTACCAGCAGGGGGAAGATCTGAAGGATCAGGGCCCCAGGCAGGAACACATTTCAGTCAAACTTGTAGTTCCTCAGAAGAGAAAAAAAAGAGGGGCCACATTATTCTTTCCTCTATGATAAAAGAGGGAAAGCTCAGCAAGGCCCTGCCCTTCTCTGGGCTCTCCTGGGGACCCACCGGTATCACGCACGTGTGCATACACATTCATGGACATAGAAACACACATTCATGGACATAGAAACTTGTCTGGAGGCTCTAACTGAAGAATGTACCAAGAAACTTCTCAAACACTTGCAAGGCCAACTTGGAGACTCCCCGACCCCCACTTTACGATGAGGTCTCTACAGAGACTGGCTCACGGGTGTAAAGCACACCATCCCTGTGCAGAGTAGGTGTTCGGGAAACATCGGTCCCCTTGCCCTTCCCACTGCTGCATGCACAGACCTCCACAGGGCCTCCGGGCCGTGTGCCACGTGCTCCAGCTAACCCTGTCCTGCTCCCCTCCAGCAGACCCTTGACCTGGGCCTTGCTCCCTCAGCCGGCTGCTGAGTGGTCCGCGGGTACCGCTGAGGCAGCCGAGACCCGCCAGGCTTCTGACCACTCACTCCTCCGCCCTCCGCAGAGCCTCTTCTGGGCTGGGCCGTGTTGACAGGCGGCAGAAGGTTCCAGGAGGAAGAGACTGGAGCCCGGAGCCTCAGGAGCAAACATCTTGGAGGGAACAGGCCCTCTCGATGCGTCTGCCCTCACACGGAGCCCACAGAGCAAACTCCCAGCAAGGCTCTAGCTGAACTTAAGCTGGTGCGACCACGGCCAGGCAGAAGAGTAGCAGCCCCGAGTCGTGAGGCGTTTTCCACACACCCCGCCCCCAGCCCCGTCCCCTGGGGCACCCTGCTTAGTCTTCAAGGCCTCACTCAAATGTCACTTCCTCCGTGAAGCCTTCACCAACCGATGCAGGAGGAATTTATCACTCCTGTGTGATTCCAAAGCATTCTGACATGGCTTCTGCATAAATTCTGCTTGTCTGTTTGGACGCCTGACTCCTCAACAGCTCTGTGAGGGCACAACAGCATCTCGCTCACTTCGTAGTCTCATTGCCTGGCAGAAGGCAGATACTCAGTGTATATTATTCAACAAAACTGAATCAATGAAAGAAAAAAAAATGAATGAGTAGGTGTGTGAGGGAATAAATGAGTGAATGAATGAAGTCAGTACATTCCAGGAGAAAAGATCAGTGGAGAGAAAATTGTAATCAGAGAAGAGGGATCAGAGAATGACCCATATTTTGAAGCCAACTGTCGGCTCTCTCTTTGGATCATGGGGCCCCAGTCACAGAGTTCTCCGTAAATATGCTATCAAAATAGTAACATGCGGGCAACACTCAGATCTCATCCTCAAAGGTGCCCTGGCCAGACTCCTCAATCACGACCCCGGACTGTCCCCCAGAGGGTCATGTCAAGGAAGCAGACTCAGCCAACAGCAGTGGCACAACTGTCCCTCCAGCCCAGAGCCCTCAGATGGGGTGAGGGAGGCACACGTCCTCTCCCCTTTGGCTCCCAGGAGAGAGGTTCTGCTTGGCAGCCTTGGATGGGCCTTCTGGGGTGAGCAAGGGCATGCCCAATGCAGTTGGGGAAAGTGGAGGAGAGGAGATAGTTCAAGTTGGGGTCACCTGCGTGCAAGATGTGAGTGTCACTTCCCTCGAGCCTCAGTTTTCCTAGTTATAAAATAGGGCCAATGATTAGTTCTTTCCTCCTCAGTGGGAGGGATTAAATGTCCAGGAAACTCTGTGGTCCCCTTGACAAAGCACATTACCCAGGGCAGAATAGCCAAGGAGAGGTCAGAGGCCTGTGCAGAAAATTGGCACTTGTACAGGGAAACAGGCGGAAATATTAGATTACAGAAAAAGGCACTCTGAGAAGAGGTGGCAATCAGGGTAGAAGAGTAATAGCCAAATATCGACTTTCTTGTTATAAAGCTCATCACCAAGCTGTCTGGGAAGCAGGGAGGAGGAGAAGAGGAGGAGGAAGAAGCAGGAACCAGGGCGCTCGAAGCTGTGGGTGAATCTGCAGTTGTGCAGGTGGCACAGGTGCACAGAGCAGCTGAAATGAGGGCTTCTGAGCCACTCTCAGGGATCATGTCCTTGGCGGGGGGGGTGGTGTGCACAGCAGGGCTGGAGGCAGAGTGACACCTGGCTGAGGTCGGAGCCTTGAGGCAGAGCCGTCCTCTCGGGGGGTCACGTCTCTCCCCACTCCTCCGCCTCTGCACAGCCTCGCCAACTCACTCTTCCTTCTCAGCCCCGGCACTGTCAGGGCAAGGGGGAAATAGCACCAAAGCGGAAATGAAACCCAGAGTCTACTCATGTGCTCCCCAGGAAGGGCAGCTGGCACCCCGGTTCCCATGTTGTTCACTGCTGTCCCCCTAGCTCCTTGCCCGGCTCAGAGCGGCGGGTGCTCTGCAGAGTGCCCGAATGACCGAATGCACGAGGGATGGTCGGGATGACCTCAAAGCACATATCGACAGTTTGTTCATCTCCAGCTTTCTTATGAGCTAGGGATAATCATAATACAATGAGAGCAGCTGCCTTTTTTTTTTTTGAGAGCTCTGCCAAGTGCTTTGTATCTGTTAGCCTCTGTAATCTTCACAAAGACCATTAAGGAAGATTCTGTTACTATCTTCCATTTACAGATGTGGAAATTAAGGGCAGAGACGTTAAGTGTCTGTAAGGGCACGCGAATCTTAGACCTGTGGTCTGCGCTCCTTCTATTCTACTCAGCTTCTCACCTCCCCTTCCTTTCTGCAGGCCTCCCAACACGGTGGGGAACACAGACCCACCTGACCCTCCCGCAGGGTACACAGCATGTATACACAGTGCCTTACGGTCTGGGGGCCCGCAGACCTCAGGACCACGGTGCCCAAGCATTGGCCCCCATGTTTGTTAGGCCACTTGATTGCAGGCTATTGATCTCTCCCCCCTGGTCCTTCCCCAGCCCACTCCCCCATCTTCAGTTACTCACAAGCCCTTTCCCCAGGTAAGGAGAGCCAGTTCAAACAGAACTTCCTGAGAAAGATGCTACTGCAGCAGCAAACCCAGCCTGAGGAACCAAGCCTGAAGCCACAGCTGTTCAACCAGTCAAGCCAGAAAATTATAGGCCGAAGCCTCCTAGAAGCCCAGAAGGTGGCCTTTAAGATAAAAAGGTCCCCAGAACAGGGACAGAGATGACAGGGTCTCAGGGAAGACCAAGGACTGGGGGGAGAAAACCAACTCACGGGCAGTCCCTACAGCTTGCATGAACGGCTGACACGTGGCCGCCACACAGAAAGGAAATCAAAGGTCCCCTGCACGTAGATGTCCACTAGGATGGGACATCATCTCCCCGCTGGGCAGGCAGCGCCAGTCACACAAGGCCCTCTCAGATTTGAACTACTCGCTGCTTCTGGAGGGAAACAAGAACAGGTGATTGCGTGGAGTTTGGTGTTGGTGCCACAGGAGGGGGAGGGGTGGAAGAGAGAGAAGGGACGAGCTGAGAAGGTCCTACGTGCCCACATACTACCACTGGTCTCCCCTGACTGGTCTCCCTGCCCCAAGGCCTAAGCCCCTCTCCCAGCCAACATCCTAAGTGCCATCTTCATCCTGTCATCCCCCTGCTCAAGAAACCCTTGACAGGGACTTCCCTGGTGGCACAGAGGTTAAGGATCCGCTTGCCACTGCAGGGGACAAGGGTTCGATACCTGGTCCGGGAAGATCCCACATGCCACGGAGCAACTAAACCCGTGCGCCACAACTACTGAGCCTGTGCTCTAGAGCCCGTGAGCCACAACTACTGAGCCGTGTGCCACAGCTGCTGAAGCTCACGTGCCTAGAGCCCGTGCTCCACAGCAAAAGAAGCCACCACAATGAGAAGCCCCCCGCGCACCACAACGAAGAGAGTAGCCCCTGCTCGCCGCATCTAGAGAAAGCCTGCGAGCAGCAACAAAGACCAAATGCAACCAAAAATAAATAAATAAATTTATAAAAAAAAAAAAAAAGAAACCCTTGACACCATTGCAAAGGCTGGAGTTCCAGCTCCTCAGCCAGGCCCTCAGTGCCCTCTGCCCTCATTTGTTCATTAGTTTAACATTGATGGAGAGCGTGCCTGGCCCTGTTCTAGGACTATGAAAACAAAGAGGAATGAGGTTTGGTCTGACCCTCAAGGCACGTGAAGTATAGTTTGGGAGACAGAGAGATAAACAGAGGAATGTTCTCCTCCCCTAAAAACTCCCTTCTGTTCCAGCCAGACTGCCCAGAGTTCCATGAACACCCACTGAATTCCCACCTCTGTCGGCTCTGCTCCCGTCGCTCCATCTGCTCCTTCCCCTACAGGAACTGAGATGCAGCCCACACTGCAAGCCCTCTCTCCAGCCTGCCCTCCTCGCTGAGCCTCCCTGAGCCTCCCTGCTGCTTCCGGCCACAGGGCCCCTCTCCTTCTGCGACCTCCTCCATCTAGCGCTTTGTGTAGCGTTAGCACTCATGCACGGGCCCCTCACCACTCACGGGCTGCCTCAGACCAGTCTTGCGTGGTTATTTAGCTGCTGATACCGAATGTAATACCTTCATTACTAGCAACAATAAGGATCATCATCCATCCCCTACATTTGAAGAGTGCTTCACAAAGTGCTCGCAAAGAGATTCTCTCATTGTGGCCAAGGCTCTTTTTCGCCTGTGTTGCTTCCCCAACTAGATCACAGGCTTCTGTGGGCAGGAAAAGGTGGACTGCAATCTGTCTCTAACATGCCTGGCACGGTACTTTGTAGTGAATGCTTAATTAATTGGCTTAACAGCTGAAGAAACAGCAGAAAACATCACAGCGCTGACTGCCCGCCTCTGCATGGGCCCCTTCAGGGTCAGCACAGCTGCATGGGAAATAAATGCCGGTGGCACGGACCCAGCTCAGGGCCACCTGCCCACCTGGTGACCAGAAAGAAGAGGGGCGGTCAGTGCCTCCACCTACCTGGGAGGTCTCCTCACTGCCCCCTGCAGGCCCATTTCTGGAATGTCACATGCTCTTACAGTAAGTGGCCTAAACAGTGAATCACAAATTGACATGATCCAAGAATCTGAGCTCTGTCTTGGTAGTAATTGGTGAATTGCCCTGTTTTCCCTATTCCACAGAAGCAGCTCTGGGAAAGGTGCAGAGATCGATGTCCATGATGGTAAAAGAATGTGTCTCAGATAAGGAGCAGCTTGGGAGAGGTGACCCTGGGTTTTATTCTTCTGGGAATCTTCAGGTCGCAAGCCCAGATACAGGACATACTTTTTTTTTTTTTTTGGAATAGATAAATTAATGAATAGGACTTGGTAGTACCCATTTTCTTGGCTCCTTGATTTGTCTCCTGGCTGCCCCTTCCATCTCCCTGGGGAACTTTTTGTATCCCAGAAGGGAAAGCTTTTCTTGACCATCCAACTCTTCTCCTAAGTCTTAGTTGCAGCCAAAAAACACGCCTAAGACAAGGCAGAGTCACAAGTGCTGTGGAAAGCTTTAAACTGGAAAGCATTTAAGAAACCCAGTGGGGCAGATTTTAAAAGGCTGTTGTGAAGAAAGGCAGGTTTCTCTCTCTTCCATGGAATCTAAACTCCTAAAAAGTCCTCTCTATCCTGGGGAAAGGTGGACCCAGCCATCAGTGCAGAGAAAGTGCTAACCTGCTGCCCTTTGTCCTCAAGCCTGCAACCTGTCCTCATATCCCATCTGGTTCCTCAGCCATTCCCAGGCGTTTCCCCAACATCTCCTCTTCCCTGAGCCTTCCCCAGAGGCCCGCAGCCCTCCCTTGGTCTCCAGACCTGTCCCATCCCTGAGATGTGTCTCATTCAAACAGCAGCTCAGCCCAAGCTCCAGAGCCTCCTAGGAGCTAACTTTCCAGCTCCCCTGAGGAAGATGAATGCATCTATCTGTCCCCTGATTCTGAGCCCCTTGAAGATAGTGAAGCAAAGAGAGAATGAGACCCTAGGAGCTCAGTGATGATGACAACGGTAATAGCAGCAGTCTTTTACAAACATTATCTCATTTAATCCTTACAACAGCTGGTAGGACAGCTACCTGTAGGATAACAGGTAGGAACTGTTATCATTCCCATTCTACAGATGAGAAACTAAAGCTCAGAAGCT